>NC_092207.1:42920692-43025868 GCF_043381705.1 Parasteatoda tepidariorum | reverse complement strand
ATATATATGCACGAAACATATTCTCGATTAATTTCTCTCGAGTTTTTTTTTAATAAACCTTGGAAAAGAAATGAAAATGCCTTCAAAACATTGTCACATGATGAACATGGATTGGATAAAAAATATATAGTTTGGAAACTAAAATAACTATTACTCTTTCATAACCTTCAATTCTATGATTCTGCGATTTTTTTAATTTTAAAAGTTGAAAAAGATTAAATTTACTCTGATTGTTAAATTTGCTATTTTTATCGAAGTTTATAGTTCTATATTTTCTATCAATGATTAAATTATCAGAAATAAAGTCATTTATTCATAAATTTGCTCTTTTTTAAATTTGGCATTTTATGACAATCTCGTTTTAAAGAATTTTTATATATGGTTTCTTAATTAAACCATTTTACAGTAGTTACCAAATGCACAAAAATTTTCTCTTTCCTTAAAAAATCAACTTTTTGGGGGTGGCGTTAGGAAAAACACTTTTTTTTTTCATTTGAGAAAGACGTTTTAGTTATAAAGCTTTAACTAAAAGCATTTTCTACAAATTAAGGACAGGTTTATGTTTCCGCATCTACCCGTTCGGATTTTATAGCGGAAAATATCCCATTTTTTTGAGAAAATTCACGATATTTTAAAAACTTTGCAGCTTGGAGCGGGGTTTAAATATTGGTTTTTCGAGCAAAAAATTCCAGAAAGTTAGTTTTATAGCAAATGACACCTTTTTGAGGGTGTCTACTAAGAAACTAACGACAGACTAAACTAAGAAACTAAACACATTAACAAAAAAAAGTAAAACATGTTATTTTTAGCCGTCATGCCGAAGAAAAAAAACTTAAACGGCACGACTTGGTCAAAATTATGAGCCCGACGATGACACGAAAAAAGCTCAGAAATGAGGTGTAAATGATACCAATAGAAACATGAGAGTCCGAATAAAAAGTCGCATCATTGATTGTTTCTTTTCATCTCCATTCAGGATCTTCATAAAATGTCTCATGAATATGAATTCCAGAGAAAAAGAATCTCTTTGTGGAGGAGCTCCGCCTTTCTACTTTTAGTGAAGTTTTTGTTGATCTGGATGTCATTATACCGTATCGAATCTGTTTTCTTTTGTTCTGAGTTATGGCATCTCTTACTGGAGATTCGCGGCCAGTAACTTCTGCATTCTGAGACTAGGCGTGACTGCAGCACAGGACCCTGTGGAATCAAGACGAGATTCCACAAGTTAATCATAAAGCTGGTGTGAACGATGACAGAAGCAGAATCACGAGTTCTCGGACACAAAGTAACACCTTCTCGGACACCGTGTGCCATACTGGATAATGAAGTCTTTGGTAAGTTTCATATGGATTACATAACTAGAGCCATGGATAAAACTTGCTTTCTTTTACACCGATAAGAGTTAAAAGTAGAATCTCTTTATTCATTATTTATTTGTGTGTGAGCTATAAGATAGAACTTATCTCATTTTATTTTAAAAAGAAAGCGATGGGGATCTCATGTTGCTGTGTCAAAAGGTTGTTATGCTTAGGAATGGATTTATTTGAGCTATAACACCCAGGGGATAACTTATAACAATTAAAAGAAGCAAAAGTTAGTTCTAGTATAGATCTAAAGTAGATCAAATTTTATAAACATTATTTATATTTTAATAATGTAAACAGCCGTTTATAACTTTGGCGTTCACCTCACCTTCTCTTAAAACATTAAATTAAAAAAAAAAAAAAAAAAAAAAAAAAAAAAAAAAAAAAAAAAAAAAACGAAACGAAACGAAATTGTATTTAAAAGCTTCCAGAACAGTGCTAAATCATGAGAAATAATGTTACAGCTAATGACTTAGTTTAAATTTCATTCCATTTTTACTTGAATAATATTTTATTAATTTTAGAATAGAAATGTTTCAAATGTAACATAAATGTAGCTTTTCAACATTAATATACTTATTTATTAATTTATTTAAATGTAAGTTTAAAATTTTTATACAAAGTTTGAATAAAGAAAATAAGTTTAAGTAAAGTTTAAGTAAGACTAAAAAATAAAGCTATTTATTTTTTATGAGAAAAATTATGAAAACTGCTTTGAATAAGAAATTGCAAGTGATTAAAAATTGGTTGCTCTAAAACAATCTATAAAAATTCAATTCATTGGAATTCGCTAGACAGCGCTAATAAATGAGTAAAAATAATAATCAGCTTATCACAAAGTTTAAACTTTATCTCATATTTTAAGTATATATTTTTTCTTCGAAATGTTATGTTTAATTTCTGAAAGTTGAAAAACCTTTTTATCCTTCATGTTTCTAAGCCTTCCTTAGTAATGCTTGACAAAAATGACAAAATTTTTACATAACAATATTAAAGATGTTTTAATTAATAAATTTTTAATAATGTTAAATGGATTATTTTTAACAATTATATTAAGATGGAAAGCTTCAAAATAAAAAGTGCTAATAATACATTTTTATTTAATTTCAAAATTTTATAATAAAAAACTAATTTATCTATTAGTTATATTTTGTCAGTTGGGTGGATAATTAAATACCCTATGCTTATATTACTTAAATGTAACCATATTATTTAAAATAATTTTGTTCGCACATTTTATTTATTTACATATTTTTTATAACGAAAAATGACTATGTGTATTGAAAGTTACAATTGTGCTATGCGTTAAAGAGTGTTTTCTTTCTTTACCACTTTGCACCAAAAAGCATATGTATATATGACATTATTTTGAAACATATTTAATAAAAAAATGATTGTTAATTGGTGCATTAAAGAGGTCTTTGAAATACATTACAATCAAATAATGTGGCGTAATTCGGCTTTATCTCGGTGACTTTTTTCCAGAAATTTTTTATATTGAATGAGTAAATGTGGAACAAATTAATTTATCCTTTAATTTAATGTATTACTTATTAACTATAATAAATAATTGTATTAGATTGTAAAGTAAGCTACTCGTGACAGTTTTATAATTTCTTATTTTCCCCCTCTTTATTAATTCATAACCCAAAATCAAAAATAAGGAATATGTTTCGTACATTCACATATTTTTCTGTTCTATATTCTTTACATTCATTTGTAGGTAAAGATGGTTAGATTAATTGTCTTCGATATCTTAATTGCCTTAATATCATTAATTGTAGGACAATTCAAAAAATTCTGGGGATAACCCTAATTCCCTAAACTCTGGGGGTAATTTGAGAATGATCAAACAAAGTATAGTTGGTACAAATATATTTTACAAGTAACATTAAAAAAGTCGGACTAATAACATAAATCAAGATCATTAAAGTTTTTACACTATTGGACAATAACTAAGAAGTTTTAATATTGATAAATGCTAATCAATATTACCCGAATTGTAATTGCTTTTACCTGTCTCTTATAATAGAGTAGCAAATGTCTAATGAAGTCACTTAGCTGTATTGAAACTTTAGCTGGGACAGCTGAGCCTTTGTTGTGACGATCGACAGTTAAAGCTGTTTTTCGAAGACTCCGTCGCCATATGAAAGGATGCTTTTTTGCAAGTAATATTCTGCTTTCATAACTGCTGTGAGTTTGCAACAGTTACTCGTGATCGTTAGGTTAAGTTTAGTCTATCTAAAGCCAGCACACTTATTCTGAAAATGGCGCAAAACGTCAATATGGAGAAAAGTCACAGCTTTGTGAAATAGAAAAGCATTTGTGGTCTATTTTTTTAATATTCAAAAGCCTACTCCAGTGCTGCCTTATCTGGGCTCATACAAAAATTCGTACTCCATTTGTACAAATTGAAAATAAGGCAGCTATTTCGTTAGTCTAGGTGGAAAACTTTCCCCAAATTTGAGATTTTTAAAAAGTTCAATAATATTTATATTATTTCTCTGTTTTCAAGATCAAATAATTCTTCACGGTGAGATGATATACAGTTTAAAATTATAGCTTTATACAAGTGTAAGGCACTTAATCCGTAGCTTTTTTATTTTCCTTGGTGAACTTCGAAGAAACTTGTTAAGAGTTCTATTCCCGCCGTAGATCCCACACATCTCTTTTTTCTTCGAATTTTATCCATTTTATTGTCCAACGTCTATTACTTTTTCCTACAGATATCATGCACAATAGCATTAGCACTTTTACTGACAGTGACAGCCCAAGGAAAATCATCTGTGAAATGGCGTCGAGTTAGTAGGCCATCATCGACAACATCTCCTGATGTACGAGAGGAACCTTTTTCAACAACAAGGTCTTCAATAACATGGAGAAGATCAACTATTTCTCGCCGATCAACAACACAAACCGAACCTACTCAACTTGATGAAGAAATCGCTGTCGCTGAATCTAAGGAAGACAGTGTTTTCATTGATGACGGTACATAACCTTTTTCAATTTTTGAAGTTTTATGATTCAAAAACTGTAGAACAGCTCAACTGTATTAACTACAATATGAAACACTAAATCATTTCTTTCCAGAATCGTTCTTTAAAACGTAATTCAAATAACGCATCATTATTTTTTTAAAATTTTAATTAAAAAAAATGAAGGGAAAAGTTATTTTATAATTAAATAAATAAAATAAAATTACTTATTAGATTTAAATATATATTTCTTAATTATATTGAAATAAATAAACTGTAATAAATGTTTTAAATAGCATTCATTTATTGATAGTAGCTCCAGTAAAACTAATAGTTTTTAACACATGAGAAAAAATAGAAGATCAGCTTAAAAGAAACTCATTGTTTAAATTATCATTTATATAAGTTGAAAGTGAGAAAAAAAAGCTTTCTAAAAAATATTTTACCTATTAGGTCAAGAAGAAGAGCCTTCTTTCAAACCTTTGGTGCCTGGATCACGACCAGGTTTTTGGCTTGATTCTTCCAGAAGAAAGAAACCAGGAAAACTACTAAGACCAGGCACAAGAAAGACTTCCCTTTTTCCGATGAAGCTTTCAACTTTAATTTCTCAAAATTTATCAGAGAGTGTTACTACAAGTCCAGCAATTCAACTGAAAACATCCACCATAAGGACAACCACAGATTTGACTTCTTCCACAGAAAAATCCAAGCTTTTTAGCCTCAACAGATCCACAAAACCTCCCATTTCTTTCCGAAGGAAAATTAAGACCACAAAAGCTCCTAGTACTACCACAGAGGCTTCGGATATTGAAGATCTTTTAAAAGAGACGAAATCCACTATGGATCCGCCACTGAACAAGACTATTGAAAAAGATACTGAAAATGACATGGTGGAAATTAACGAAGATATTAAAGGAGGATTAAAATTGGAAACCGAAAAAATTCGTAAAAACAATAGAATCCCACTCCCAGGCATGAGACGGAGAATAAGAAATGAAACTGTAACAGATTTATCAAACACTGGTGACTTTCAGAGAGAAATAAAATCTACTTCAGCTCTCCCTTCAACTAAGTCTACCAGCCTAAATACAGAAAACAAAGACGTAGAAATAGCTGAAACTACTAAGGAGAAAAAACAATTAGTGACAGAAATACCCCGAAAAAGTACTAGGTCACCTCTTCCTGGTATCAGACGACGGACACGAAATGGAACTAGATTAACTTGGAACAATGAAAGTAATCGTATAACAACAAAACCCACGGATGTACCTAAACAAACCTCAACTACAGTAAAATATTCTGCAGGGAACAACGATAGATACTTACGTAAAACATCAGTTGCTCCAAAAATAAGATCTCGTACAAGAGCGAATAAAACAACAACTCCAACAAGAGTGTCTTGGACCAAAAATAAGTACACAACTCTCTCCCCTACAATATCGACTGAAAAAACCGAGAAAAACTTTGCCTCAAAACTAAGAGGACCAACAAATTATTTGAGGAACAGAAATACACACAGGTTTAATCGCCTAAAAGTTAATTCATCTATTAAAGAAAATAGTGATAATGATATTCAAGATTTTAATTCACAAGTAGAAGAAGAGTCCATAAAACCACCTTCAGCAGCAAAAATAATTGATAAGAAAATCCCCACCACAGAGGAACCCTTCTTTGTGACAAGAGAATATGGCCAGGTTATTACAGCCATTGAGTTAGACATTCCGAAAAAGATCTCTCGAACAACTAATCAACAACCAATCTCTAGAACAACTAGCACTCCAAGACAAACAACAACGGAATTAACAACTGTTACTGAATTGGTAGATTTCACTGAAGGATTTAATTACACTAATGAAGGTGGATTTGAAAATGAATTTGTGGAATTTGATGACGTATCTGAAACAGATGAGTTCCAATCACTCAAAACAGATGAACCATTATTTCAATATGAAGGTGAGTACTAAAAATCCAATATATTTTTAAAGAGAAATAGGTAATAATAAATTTTACAGCTTAATAATTCAGAGAAAAATTATTCAGTATCAACTTTAGAAACCTTTGCTGATTTTTAATATGCTTTTAAAGAAGTAAATATTTTAACATTATTTCAAAAACACTATTAGTTAGGAACTTAAGTAAAAATATAACTTGTGAAAATTTATTAACAAGTAACACCTGAACAGCTTGTAAAAATCGTTATTTTAACCTTTAAATACTTTATTTAGTACTTGCGATTTAATATCTTTTATATGCCAGTATTATTTTTAGATCAATCGTTGCACCATTTTTAAAGCACATGAGTTATGGTGAGTTAAACTCAGATTGATAGAATCCAATACATGGAACATTTTGACAGGTGTACGCACGTGTACTTTACCTTCTGTGATATAATTCATTTTTATATCAATTGTTGCACCATTTTTAAAGCACATGAGTTATGGTGAGTTAAATTTAGAGTGATAGAATCCAATACAGGGAACATTTTGACGAGTGTATGTATGTGTACTTTACCTTCTGTGATATAATTCATTTATTTATTAGTTACTATTAATAACAGCTATTACAAAAGTAAAATTTTAGAATTGGAAAAGAAACAATGGTAAGTAAATTTTTTTTAAAATTTAGATTTTATATTTGCGTAACTTAGCAAAATTCACTCGGGTTTAAAAAGAAAAGTCACATCGCAATGTATAAATTGTGATAATACAACCATGTTTTTTTATGAATGTTAATCTATCATCCACATTCTATTTAATTACAACAATTGCGATACGAAAACACAGCTCCATTAATTTGAAAATTAAAGCATTTAAAAAAATAACCAAATGCAATTTCGAAGATGCTATTATTATAGGATACGCATCAATAGAAAATAACAAATAACTACAAACTCGTTTTTAAAAATAAAAAAAAATTTCATTTGATAATGAATTTAAAACATGTAAATTGTACAGTATGGTGATATCTAAAGCTAAATATTTCAATTTGTTTCCAGAAATGGAAAGCAATCGAGTAACCACCCCACCACCCGAATTAGAGACTACTCCTAAACCTTCCCCGTCAACCCTCAAGACAACTGCTAAACCTTCAACCACACTGAAAATGTCGACTACCCCCAGACCTCTTTTTTCGATTACTCCTCCTCTAACACCACCAACTATTGAACCAGGATCAAATGCTTACGTAGTTTGGAGTCTAGGACAAGATGGAAGTGGATGGTCTTACCAGAAACAAGGAGGTCAAGTAACGTGGACAGCGCAAAACAGCGAAATGGCAGGAGACCGATGGTCAGTTCAAGGCAAAGAAGAACCATTGAATATCCCAAATAGCGTTTGGACACCAACTCGGAATACCTCTTACATCAAAGATGCTCAGCATCAAAAAGTAACTCCAAAAAATACTGAAATTGTAAGTAAACTTTATTAAATTTTATCGGGCAAATATAATCCTTGTATTTTAAAGTAAAAATAGATAGTTTTTTTTAATTTAATAAAAGATACTTATCTGAAAAACGATTTCTCTTGCCCATTCGAAGAACGACTTTAAATTTTAAATACAGATTATTCCATAATAGCCATTTTGATATATATTTAAAGCATTCTTCTTAAAAAGATAAGCCCCGTGTGAATCGCAATCGCTAACTTTTTACTTTACCACGGCAATCAATCTGGTTTTGATATTTTTAACCTCACATTCCTCAAGACTGATTTGCAATTTATTTACCTTAAATTAAATAACACATTTGGGATCCCTGATAGTACTTACTTTTTGACAAAGATTCTAAAATTACATACTAGGGGTGGTGACTATAGAACGTACTATCTATATTAAGATCTTATATTATGAAAGTACTTATTTCCTCTTGTATGAATAGCTTAAAAAATAAAAAGTACTAAAAAAGTTATTTCGTTTGAATATATTATGAAATTTAAGATGTAATTTTATGTTCGTAATGGATATTTTTAATATTAAAATAGTAGCTAGAGAATAAAAATTTTGCTCAGTTTAAACTTTTAAAATTAGTTTATTACCATTATGCTCATATTAGCTTAATATCTAACCCTCACAGATGAGAGCAGGCTAGGTCGTAAAGAGTTATAGAATTTCTCAGCATAGCAGTATCGTTCCACAAAATAACATAAAGAAAAATCAGTTAAATGGGAAAGCATCCAGCAGTTAAGAGATCGCATCAATATGTCCAAAATATTCAACTACTCAATTTCTTTAAAAGAGTCTTTAGATCCATTTTTTATATTCGAAATATGAATAGAATCCTTTAAGCAATAAATATGTGTCAAGTAATTTCGAATAACTTTTCCACACTAGGTTCCTTCTGAAAAATTGACCGAAGGAGTTTCTTTCACCCCCAGCGTTCCTTATCTAAACGAAACTCCTCTGAAAATAAAATCCACTACTGAAGATTTTAAACTACCTCCACTAACAACTTCAGAAATATTTCCACATTTTCAAACGGATCCCTTTAGTATTCCTCTGCACTTTACGCCCTCCGCAGTTAATATCTCTCAAGTCGCTGATGATAAAACCAATACTCAATATGAGCCTCAAGATGAAAGCACCACCGGAACCAGTGAAGAACTCGCTCTCACGGGCGACACTGAAACAGAGTTGAATCCCTTGGGATCCATTTCTCAAAATTCTTCAGCTGATTCTCCTTATTTAATTGAATTCAGAGACACTTTTGAAGCAGATGTACCAAACCTTTTTACCGAAACATCAACCGATTTTCCAGAGTCATTTACAACCAAGACTAACTTAATACAAAATTTGGATGGTGAAAGCTTTTATTTCCGCCCTCCTTCACCAGAGTATGAAGACATCCAGGTAGATGATCCTTCGACTTTTATTGACGAACCTTCAGAATACAAGCCACCATCAACGCAATCTGACGCAAGACAGGTTGAAACTGATTTATCTGGTTTACCTCCAGCTCTAGCTAAAGCAGTGATTGAATCAAAACGATGGACCATAATTGGAACAGGAGACCATGATGGGTGGTCCTTGTATGGAGAAGATGGCAAACTGGAATGGAAAATTCACAATACTGGTGGTAAATGGAGTGTTACCAGTCCGGATGATATTCCAACTTATGACGATGCTGTACCAGATACTTACCAAAATCTAAATAACCAGGAGACTCAAATAAATAATCAAAACAATGTGGAAGTAAGTATAATTTTTTTCCCTTTCCCATTTTTAATGTTCGAAACATGCACTCTTTAATAATAATAAGGTCATAAGGTTTGAATTCTATTGAGATCAGGGTTCCACAGATCCTAGGTACCCTGTTATTTTGGCACCAAAAATCGTAGTTGGTGTTTAACATTTTGTATATTTAAACCTGTTCTTGTATTTTAGATTAAACATTTGAATATTTTCGAAAAAGAAAGTAACTGAACTCGAATGATATCATAGTTTGCATTAGGTTCCATCAATCGATTAGTTTGTTTTGATTTATTAGATTCCATGAAAAATATTTCAATGCCGAATAATGGTGTTGTATGAATGAATGACCAATTGTCAGTGCCAATAACCAATGACTAAGTTCATGCCATGATTGATAGAAGAAATGTTCCGATTATAGAGGATTTTGCGCCGAAAGTTGTAGTGAATTTTTCAACCCCTTTCAAATTAAAAAAGATGAGAAATGATGATAATCATTAAAAGCGTGAACAATTTATCACAAACATAAAATGCATAAGTACCAAAAATGCGCGAGAAAATCCCATTTTCAAAATACGCATTAAAATGGAAGTTTCTGTGACACAATTTATGAAAGTATTATTTAACACATCATAAAGTTAAAAATAGCAAACCGTTTACTGACTTTGAACGTCAATTAAAACTCTAAGTACAATCTTGTACTCGTGACCACTTCATTTATTGATTTTTAAGTAATATTAAAAATAATAAAGTATGAATAGGAGATCAATTTAAGATTTATAATTATAATAAATCAAGGAGTTTCTATTCATTGCAATTAAATTCTTCGTGTTCTTGCTTCTTCCACAAAAAAAAGAAATTGTTGCAATATTATTGTATTGAAAAAGTTCAAATTAAGACATTTTTATTGTTAATTTAAAACAGAACTGACCGTTGTAAGCCAGACGAACTAAGGAGGTTAAGATTCCACAGTTTTATGATCAGCGGCATGATTATGGCAATGTGATCAGCGTTGTGCACAAGACAGACACCTTTACTTCACAGACAAGCTAACACCCAGCAATCTGTTACTTCACGAACAAGTTGACACCCATCAACACCCATAAATATGTTCGTAACAAGGTACCACTAAGTATCGAACCTCGATTAAATGCAAATGGCAAAAAATAATGTAAAAAGATTGTTCATGGAATGAGAACAATATTCGTTACAAAAAAATATTTGTAAGAAAATATTTTCCCCACGTATTGAAAGAGTTTTATTGGCCATTATGTTTTTCAAAAAATGCATAAATAAATTAAAAGCAAGGTTTTTCCTGTTAAATATGCAAAAGAATACGATTTGGACGTGCTAACTCAGGGGTTTGAGCGCTAGCCTCCCAATGAGGTGAACCGAGATCTTATCCCTTCGATGGCTGGTCGATACAAATTCCGCACCCGACTACAGTACTTATCTTCAAAATATCCTTGTAAAATATCCACGGTGGTAGACGAATCATGGGTTAGAGTCTCCTTGCTGTCAGTCTAACCATGAAAGGTTTTCCTCTTCGTGTAACACAAATACGGGTTAGTGCAATCAAAAAGGTCCTCCACGAAGGCAAACTTCTCCTGATACTTGATCCAGGAGTTCCTTTGTCTTCTAGTTTGGGTTCAAATCTACAAAGAGTTGAACCTCGGTAGTCGTAATCTCAAAATTGGATCGAAGGTTATAAAATAAAACATTACAATTTAAAGCAACTTATTTATACTCTTTGAATAAGTTTAATGTTTAAATTTCAGACTGATGGAAAGGGTGAATTGAAAGTGTGGACACTGGATGATGATTATGAAAAATGGCGACTAGTTTCTGCTGAAAATGCACCCAAAGAAAACCATCCTCAAGAAAATCAAAAGTTAAATAACGATTACGATTATCCTCAAAAAGAAGAAACCGAGACCGATAATGATTATTATGATGAAAATGAAGATTACAATTTCGAACAAGATGGCGAGGAGCAATTTGACGAGGAAGAAAGAGAAAATGTGTATCAAAATGATTTCGATGGACGTCCGTTATGGGGAGAAAATCAAATGATTCAAAACCCACAAGACCATCAGTATCCAAACGATTTCATAGAGGAAGCTAACACTAAGCAAGATGCTATCGATGCCTGGAAATCTTTGCTTATTGATCAAGGAAGATGGAAGTTTGCTGACAGTGAGGAAATATTAGATCAAGACTACCAAAGCAAATCGTTGGCTCACATAAGATCATTTTCTCCTAATGTTCTTCAAGAAGAATCGGATTGGAAGGTTTCATCTGGCCCAATCACTGTGAGAAATAAACAAACAGAAAAACCTGATACTTATTCCCAACAAGATTTTCAGACAGCTAAAAATTCACCAAATCAAAACAATTTAAGAAATAGAAACGAGGAAAAAAACGCAGAAGAAAGTCTAAGATCACTTGACAAGTATACAGAAGTATTAGAACATAAATTAAGAGAAGCTAATCATGAAAGAGCTAGTCCTTACGCAGACTACTCCGAATCTCGTGAAATAAGCGAAGATAGGAACTATCAAAATGGTTACGAAACCTCATTAAAATCAAAGCCTGGCGATCATGGTAAAGTAGACAAGCTGATCAATAAGCTCGAAAATCTTCATAGAGAAGCAAACGGAAAAGCAGTCGTTGATCTTTCGCAGCTTATAAAGCTTATCAAAGCTAATCGGAATGTAACTTCGAAAACAAAGGAAGGAAGTATGGTAAATGATAACCAGGAAAATTCACAAACAGAATTTTCTAACAGCCAAAAGCAAAATGATGAAAGAGTGACAGAATATTCCGATTCGCCAAGACAACACAGATTAAAAAAGCCATACAGTTTCAATCATCCCCCATCCGAACTATCTTTCGATGAGCAAATGATTCAAAGCAATAAACAACTGTCAAATAATCTGCAAAAGGAAAATCATGATCGAAATCCTCAAGAAATAGAAAATACAGGAAATTTAAACGATTACGCAGAGTATGCTCATCAATTTAAACTAAAAAGACCAGAAACATACAATTATTTATCATCGGGACTTTCAGAAGCTGACAAAAGACATGCTAAAAATCAATTACTTCAAAAAATTCGCCAACAAGAAGAACTTTCTTACAATCAACAAATTGAAGAGGCGGCAAAATTGAAAGAACCTGAAGATCATTCTCGCCAGTTACAGAAAAAGAGGCCGGAATCAATAAGTTATTCACCACCAAAACTTTCTACAGATGAAAGATCTTTTGTTGATACGAGATCATACAGCCATAATACCCATTCTTCAAAATTACAATATGATGATAAAATTGAAAATCAAGATCAGAGATCGTTTGTTGATACAAGATCAAATAGCCATAAAACCCATTCTTCAAGACTACAATATGAAGATAAAATTGAAAATCAAAATGAAAGATCAATTGTTGATACAAGATTAAATACTCATAAAACACATTCTTCAAGACCACAATATAATGATAAAATTGAAAATCAAGATGAAAGATCGTTTGTTGATGCAAGATTAAACACCCATAAAACTCACTCATCTAGACCACAATCTGTTGATAAAATTGAAAATCAAGATGAAAGATCGTTCATTGATACAAGATTAAATACTCATAAGACACACTCTCCTAGACCACAATATAATGATAAAATTGAAAATCAAGATGAAAGATCGTTTGTTGATACAAGATTAAACACCCATAAAACACATTTATCTAGACCACAATATGACGATAAAATTGAAAATCAAGATGAAAGATCATTTGTTGATACAAGATTAAACAGCCATAAAACGCATTCTTCAAGACCACAATATAATGATAAAACTGAAAACCAAAATGAAAGATCGTTTGTTGATACAAGATTAAACACCCATAAAACTCACTCATCTAGACCACAATCTGTTGATAAAATTGAAAATCAAGATGAAAGATCATTTGTTGATGTAAGATCAAATACTCATAAAACACCTTCTTCTGGACAATATAATGATAAAATTAAAAATCAAGATGAAAGATCGCATGCTGATACAAAATTAAACAGCCATAAATCGCATTCTTCAAGACCACAATATGATGATAAAATTGAAAATCAAGATGAAAGGTCGTTTGTTGATACAAGATTAAACAGTCGTAAAACACATTCTTCTAGACCACAATATGATGATAAAATTGAAAATCAGCAACATAACTCTAAGCAAAGGCGAAAACAAAATAAAATTAAGCCTAATTCTTTTAACAAAGATGAAAATACAAGAAACGATCCAACTAAACATTTGACAAGTATTCATCAAGTTGAACAAGAGCAACCAAATACTAATTTATCACCTCCAAGAATCTCCGGTACTCAAAAGGAACAAAAAGCATCTGTGAGAGAGGTAATGCGACAGTTAGAACGAAGAAACAGAAGACCATCAAACTACAGATTCACACCAACAGATGAACCACGATACAAGTCTTTCAGTACGACGCCTGCAACAGACGAAGATGAGTCCAACAACTCAGAGGAACAGATCGACATTCGTGCACAACCTATTAAAACCTCTCACGATTACGAAAATGGGCATAGACACAATCCCCTGAGATCAAGAAGGCCTGAAAAAAGGCGCCATCGAAAGCAACATAATCATAATTCTGCACCAATAGTTCTTAGCGGCGAAACAGAAATAGAAGACGAAGACGGATTGAAGAAAAATAGAAAAATAATAGTAATCGATTATGCAGGAAAACAGAAAAAGAAGAGTTCTATTGACAGAAAAGACCTCGAGTTGATAATTAGAAATGTTCGAAACAGGAGATCCGGACAAACGGGTGAATCTTCTGAAGAAAATCTGCTGGAAAGTTAACTATGAACTTATGATGTGATATCTGTTAAATTTACCCTGCTGCAATACTATGAAAAGAGTTAAAAATCGATTTTGCTATTACATAAAATTTATACAAAATAAAAATATTTTCTTTAGAAGTAGCACAAATTTAATGACTCGATTTGAGATATAATATTCTTATTTCCATAAATAGTAAAAGAATAAAAATGTATGAAGTTAAAATATATTTATGTAACAAATTATAAAAAATATATTTAATAAATGATAATCTAAAGCAAACTCTTTTCATGGTATGACTACAATTAACGTATTGGTGACGATAGTTCCTCATGTATTTATTCATTGACATTGTGAATAATTCATATCATTTTACGAGAATCAATCCAGGGGTAGATAATCTAATTCAACTTTAGATTTTAAGACAAGCTGTTTAAAATATCATAAGTGTTTGACATGTTTATAGCATGCAATCGTTAAATAAAATTTATATTGTACCGAAAAATGTGTTGATTGACTTTTACTTTTTTCCATTCAAAAAAAAAAAAAATTCTAATGATGTTTATAGATTATTTAAACAAGTATTTATTGAAAATTTAAACTATTTGTCTTTAAGTAAGGCTGACAAGGTGTAAACTTTTAATTACAAGCCATAGTATATACTAATTTATTTGCTCAATATTGCAAATGTATAGGAGAAAAAATTTTATTTTAAAATCAAATGAAAGGATGAAGTGAGAAGAAAAACTGAATTGAAAAGTAATTGGAGATTCAAGTTTCATTGTTTTCTTTCTCAACATTTTCGCTTAATTTATTTTCTCCGAAATAAAATTATAAATTAAGATTCAAAAAATATTTGGGATTCAAATACAAGTAACCCTAGCTTTTTTTTAAAAATCGTTTGTAAAAATTTTTAGTCTAAACGGGTAATTAAAAAAAGAGAAATTCGTAATTGTCTATAAACTAATCAGCAAGGTATCAGATAGGAGGCTATACACAAGCCTGCAATTGAAAAAACAATGTAAGTGCTCTATAACGCTAGAGTAGAATTTCAAAACACTATTGAAAAATACTTATCTTAGGAGAAAAAGAAAAATTGCAATAAGTATCTTATCATACAAGAGTGCCAAAGACACAAAAATTTCAATTGTCAATTTTTTGTCTCTCTCGTTGATTTTTCTGTTGCACGGTAGTTATTAAAAGACAGTTTCAAATAGAATTTGGTATTCTAAATAAAAATTATACAATTTACTTTAATAGGAGTATACTGAGGGGGAAAAAACGTAATAATTTTTGATTTAGAATTATCGGATTGTTACGTACTAAGACACTATCTTCGCAAAGCGTATCAACTCACACAAAATTCCAATTAGATGGATTGTTATACAAGGTTGAACATTGTGTGACATAATATTTGATTTGAATTTCATTTGTTACTTTTCTAAATGAAAAAGTAGCAGCTACAATTGCAAATAAACAGTGGCTCAATTAAGGAGTAGTCTTAAGGTTAAATTATCTTGCCGAAAAACAATGTATATTATTCAATTTTAAGTATTTCATCACATAATAGCATTTTCACACTAAAAATTTATTGGTTTTGACATTTTATTATTTTTATATTAATGCCTTTATTTTTTAAAAAAATACGTCAGAAAGAAGAATGTTTTGGACGTTGCTAAAGCCACAAGTTCATTCCAATTAAACCAAAAATAAATAAATAAATGATTATATAAAATACTAATAAAATAAATACTTGTTTCGAAATATCAATAACCCAAGTTTGATGGATACTCACAGTTTTCTAAATTTTAATCCATCTACTCAGGTCCCGCAGTGGACTGATCGTTAAGACACGACTCCCAGCAGATCACAGAAGTCAAGCATCACTGGCTGCGGTCAGTGTGCGGGTGGGTGACCATTGGATCAGTCTGCGCAGGGAAACTCCTCTGAAAATACAATCCACTACTGAAGATTTTAAACTACCTCCACTAACAACATCAGAAATATTTCCACATTTTCAAACGGATCCCCTTAGTATTCCTTTGCACTTTACGCCCTCCGCAGTTAATATCTCTCAAGTCGCTGATGATAAAACCAATACTCAAGATGAGCCTCAAGATGAAAGCACCACCGTAACCAGTGAAGAACTCGCTCTCACGGGCGACACTGAAACAGAGTTGAATCAGAGTTTTTACCCTTATTTAACTAAAAGTTAGAGTCTTTCATTATTAAAAAAAGGATCTGGATGTAAAAAAGAAGCAGCTCCATTTTTATTGGTCCGCGGTGGACTGATCGTAAAGACTCGGTTCCCAGTAGAGCACCGAAATCAAGCATCACTGGCTGCATTCAAGAAGAGGATGGTACTAGGCCGGGATAACCTGGTCAGTGGGGTGCCGGGCCCATGTCCAAGAGTTCGTGGGTTCGGTCCCTGCTGGTCGAAGACTCCCCGTGTAGTAAATGGTGACTGATGCACGTTAAATCTGTCGAGTCTCAAAGTCCTCCATGTTCCCATAACAAATCAATATCTCTGGGGGTACCGATCCAGGCGTTTCCATGTCTTCTGGATTGGTTCAAAATTACAAGGCTACGGCGTTGAACATTAGTAGTCGTAAGCCCAAAAATTGGGTCGGCTGTTCAACGGCGGTCATAAAATAAAATAAAATAAGAGGGTGGGTAACCACTCTGATCAGCCTCCTTAGAGACCGAGGGTGCGCGGTATTTGTCCTCTTCAAACTGTAATATCGTGAAGTGCTCGACTTCGGCACGGGCTACCAAAGCAGGGAACAGGGAAGCCATCCTTTCTGCAAAGGATCAAAATTGCGAAAGCATGTCTTCGGATCATCCGCAGGGATGTTTCCCAGACCGTCGCCAATAGGCCATTGTGCAGCTCTAGTGCGACGTAAACAAAGTACGTACCTACTTACCATTTTTATTGTGCACTATTTTAACACTGGAACTACTGTCAGTTTTAATATGTACACTCATTTCCAAAGGTTGAGCACGGAGAGAAAAATGTCAATTGCTCGAAGGAATTAAAGAAACTGTAACTTATCGCTGTTGTTGTAGTTCATTTACGCAGCACTGGAGCTATAGGCGACGTTCTGGGAAACATCCCTGAGGATGATCCGAAGACATGCCGTCACAATTTTGATCCTCTGCAGAGGGGATGGCACCCCTGCTTCGGTAGCCTGACGAGCTGCACGCGAAATCGTGCACTTTACGGTAGAACAGTTTAACGAGGAACAATACCGCACACCCTCGGTTCCTACGCAGACTAATCCAAGTGATCACCCACCCGCACACTGACCGCAGTCAGTAATGCTTGACTTCGGTGATCTGTTGGGAACCGTGTCTTAACGATCAGTTCACTGCGAGACGTAACTTGTTGCAGAGGTAGAAGGAATTATGCAAATATGTTAGATAACAGCCAATCACGGTTTTATGACAAGAATTATGAAAATCAAGCAGTAGTACAAGAAACTGCCTCTGTGACGGTTTACACCTTTAATTTTTTTTTCTCAAACTAACTTCTTTCGATGACTTCCGGAAGACAAAGGACACGATTGAATTGGTGCAGCGAGCGTGTGAATTGGACTGTGTCTGATTCATGCAGCGTTATTTTCTCATATGAGTCTAGATTTGGCCTGAAACCCGATGACAAGCGTGTAGGAGTCTGGAGAGAACGAAAGACACACAGAACATCACACATTCCGCGTTGGAAGCATCATGGTCTGGGCTGTCAAGAATTTCAAAGGGATAACGCACCGAACGGCTCATCTACAGATAGGGTTCTGTGATGGCTGTATGGTATCGAGATGAAGTCCTGGACTATTTGAAGTGTGTAGGGATTGCGAATAACTCAATTGAAAATATTTGGGATACCCTAGACCGAGATGTGTGTACTAGTCCCCCCCCCCACTCTCAGATTTGGAAACTGCTCTAAAAGAGGAATGGAGATCACTGGACTCTGAGGTGGTTGACCTCGTAACAAGCATGACCATACGCTGTGCACTCTGATAACGAGGGGTGCTCGTATACCCTAATGATGACGATTTTTTTTTTTAAATTTTAAACTTAATATTGTGAAGGGCTCTAATATAACGCCAGCATATAGTTTAAGCAAATTCAATATTGTTTTCACTTCTCTATGTTTTTCTTTATTTTTTCATGAATTAATATATTTGCTACTTTCTTGCAGCATTTCTTTCAAAGAAGTACTTCTCTGTTTTTTCGTTTTAATGCTTAACCATTGGAAGTGAATGTGCCTAGTTTTACCACACCCTAAAAATTGACGGATTTTTCATTATTGAAACTTTTGGGTTAATTTATTTGCATCAAATATAATAATTTCATCAACAAAAAAAACGAGATTCGTAATTAAAAATTTAATAGTAACAAAATTCTAACCAAAAATTAGAAAAAAAGGAGTTTTAATTCTTTTCAAAAATATTTTCAAACTTCTTAAGGTCTCACTTTTCACCAAAAGTTTATTACGCTAAAAACATAATGTATATTGATCACATCTAATAGTTAACAAAGTTAAAAGTTTCTATATATCAAGATAGAAAAGAGCAAAATCTTATAAGAAGATCATTTCTTTCGAGCTTGTTTAATGAAGAGTGGAACATTACAAAGGTTTTTTTAATCAATTGGGTACTTGCATATCAAGAGATCACGGATACCCACACGCGTGACCTATGACGTCAGTGCCATTCGATCGTTTATAAGAAAAATGGAATGTTTAAGTTAAGTTTCTACACATAAGTTAGAATGTTAATTAACGGGAAATTAATTAAATACCGCACCATATCTAATATAGAATTTTTTGAAATATAATTCTTTCTCGTCTGCATTTTTTACCAAACTAAGATTTATTATTTGTTTATGTATTTTACTGTTGTTTTGTGTACCTGGCAACCTCGATGCATAATTAGTTGGTTTATGTTCTACATGACTCCGTGCCTGTCTCAGTGTTAAGCAAGAAATATATAGGGAAAGAATTGAAATCTTTGTATAAGAATCTTAGTGAAAGAATATAGAATGTATCACTTCAAGAGAATTGGTACTTGAAGGGCTGGCTTACTAGAAATAGAATGGAAAGAACAGTTGCTAACGTAAACAAATGCCACGTTTCAACAACCAATCAGAATCGTGATACCCACACTACGGCACTTGCAGGTATCCCATTATAACATATACTAGCTTAAAACCCGACCTTCGTACAGTGTTAAAAAAAAAGTAAATAATTAATAATAAATCATGCACAAAACTGAAGTGAAAGTGGGAAAATGTTGCTTGTTTCGATTGATAAAGAAGTAAATATTAATCTATCAACATATGGCAAACTAATTTTAGAAGGCTTTATGCTTCTCAGAAAACGAAAATGGACCAACAGGATTCTGCTTCAACAAGCAAAAAAAAAAAAAAAAAAAAAAAAATGTATAACAATTTTCTGACACCCAGACTAGAATGTTCACGTATTCCCTTGATTTAAATCCCACTGATCTTTCCATTTTGTTGTCTTTAAGGTTTGTGCTAAACATCTTAAGACTTAGGCATCTCCAAATTCCCATTTGGCAGGCTAGGGCATCCTAAAAAAAATTTTATGCGAGGAGTAAGACAGGGAAGTTGAACAGGGTTAACATGATTTGAATAATTTGATTCTGTTGTTGTTTCTATGGTACTTGCCAAATACCAGCAAGCCTGCTTGGTGAAACCAAGCGAATTTAAGACAGAGGGCGAGTTTCTTGTTTTTCAGTGGCTCCATCGATGGCCAAGAATACGAATTTAGCCACACGCACGTCACAGCCTGTTTATAGGGCGGACCCATACATACGTCAATTTATTCATCCACGGATCGTAATTATGACTTGAACCAGAGAACGATTAATATCCATTTCAGTACCCTCAGAGGTATTGATTTGTTATGGAAACATGGAAGGCTTTGTGATCCGGCAGACTTAACGTGCACCAGTCACCTTTTACTACACGGGTACTTGATTCTTTTTAAAAAGAATTATTCATTTTAAATCACGCGATTAAAGAATGATTGAAGTCAGAAATAATAATTTTTGAAGATTTTATCCAGAGAAATGATGAGATTGCAACCCGCTTTTATTCATGGTTTCATTTTGGCTTTTCTGTGATACTTAATTGTTTATCCAAATCTAGGATTACAGATGCCACTAGTTGACCCTATTTCTGCAAAATATACAACCATGTTTTGAAACATTTTAGCACTCTTTTCAAAGTGCGCAAACAGTAAGATGGGAAAAAAATTCGAAAAAACGCAAATTAGGAGCTAAGACTGCTAGTTAGGACTTTTTCTAGAACCCGGTTTGAAAATATTTCGCATAATTTTATTTGTGTGTGAGTTTTACCCTTGTATTTCAAAAAATAAATCATAATTTAACAAAGATTAATTATCAAAATTTTGCTTTTATGATTCTTTAATTTCCATTTTTCGACAACCTCCTTTGTGATCCTATTCTACATTGGAAAGGAAAAAAAAAACTATTTTACACATCTTTTTTAATATTTTAACTTTAAAATGTATAGAGATTTGAAATATATGTAGTACAAATACGCAATTTTANTACCCTCAGAGGTATTGATTTGTTATGGAAACATGGAAGGCTTTGGGACCCCGACAGATTTAACGTGCACCAGTCACCATTTACTACACGGATACTTGATTATTTTTAAAAAGAATCATTCATTTTAAATCACGCGATTAAAACATGATTGAAGTCAAAAATAATAATTTTTAAAGATTTTATCCAGAGAAATGATGAGATTGCAACCCGCTTTTATTCATGGTTTCATTTTGGCTTTTCTGTGATATTTAATTGTTTATTCAAATCTGGGATTACAGATGCCACTAGTTGACCCTATTTCTGCAAAATATACAACCATGTTTTGAAACATTTTAGCGCTCTTTTCAAAGTGTGCAAACAGTAAGATGGAAAAAAAATGCGAAGAAACGCAAATTTGGTGCTAAGACTGCTAGTTAGGACTTTTTCTAGAACCCGGTTTGTAAATATATTGCCAAAACGGGAAACAATTTAATTATGATTTATTTAAGCTTATTTCATCAACTTGTTAACAGCGGCATCAAGGATAAGGGTATGCGCTAGAAAAGAAGCTTCATTTACTATTATACAATGGATGCATAGCTTAGATAATTTTACGCTAATAAGGAAAAATAAGGGGTTTAAAAATGAACTCCATCAAAGTACATCTAAAGTATACCCTAAAATATATTTAAATTTTGGAATCTATAAATAAAAAATACATTTTCAAACAATTGAGAGTAGGACGGAGACGTTAACTTGTTTGAAATAATTGTCCTTGTAACTATTTAACTTAGATTCCTGGGATATGCCATTGTCTCATTTAACTTTTGAAATTTCAATAGTAAACGGAGTTTTTGACATCCGTAAAAGATGTTTCTCCAAGTCTATTATTAGGAGAGAAAAAATATTCTTCTGAAATTATTTTTTAGAAAGCTAACTATTTTTTCTATCTAAAAGCCTATGCCATAATCTTACGTAAAACTTATTATAATATCGAGCGAATTAATATATCCTATGCCATTATCTTAAGGAAAACTTATTATAATATCGCGCGAATATTTTGTTACTAAATAAATAATCCCAATGAACTGAAACGGAAAGATAAAAACTTCATTGACTTCAAAAAAATTGAAGATAGTAAAAATAGACATGTTTTGAGCGTACAAAAATTTAAGTCAGAGGTTTTGAGCACTCAAAACACGTCGACTTCATATTTTTCTGAGACCAATGAAGTTATCTTCAACTATACTGTGTTACATTTGGTATTTTAATAAAAGATTTCATGCTCGTATAAGTAAATATTTGTATTTTAACAAGATTCATACAGTCCTTAAAAAAGTACGTGAACCGTAACATCAATAATGTAATTGAAGTCATCATAAACTATAAAATTAAAATTTTGAAACAAGAGTAATAAAGTAATTGCTGGTGAATGTAAACGTAATAAAATGCATTTCAGAATCTTAAGGACCTTACGAATTTGGTTAATAAGAGAGTATATCATATATATATACAATATATATATATATATAGTATGAATGACTATGAGAATCATAAAACAAATTTGTAAATTAAGGTATATAAATTTGTAATTTGTAAACCCTTTTTCACTCCTATTTTGAGAATCAGGAATCCAGATATGTAAAAAAAATAAATGTTTATTCGTGATAGTAAGTTTTTGATTTCGTAATTAAATTATTAGTTAGCACTAATTAATTAGCGAGGTCAACCACCGGAAACCAATAAGATAGACATTCAGTTCGCGAAAATCTAATCATTGGAATGAAAGTTATTCTGGGGGATATCTTTTTAATTTTGAGCACTGTACATAATGAAAAAAAAAAAAATACTAGTCTTTCTCAGAAATTCTGGAATAACTTTTTTTTTCATGTTCCTTGATCTAAATTTACTCTTCATTTATATCTCATTGGCTTGCTCTTTACAAATCAGCGAGGGGTTGAGCATGTATAAATGCAAATATGATTTTATCTGTTCAATATGCAACAATTGAATAATAATTCTAACCAATTTAGTTATATAATTTTTAGATAACGTTAAGCAGTAATACATTCTAGCACAGTTTTGATTAGTAAATGTAAAAATTAAAATAAATTCTGATATAAAAGAAACAAAAAAATTCAGAGTTTCTTTTTATAAATATTTTTAAAAAACGTGATTTTTGCCAACCTAGGAAGTGAAACGCAAAGCAGAAACTTTCACGACACAATTACAGCTCTGTCTTAAGTCCAAATGAAAAAGTTGAAAATTTATAAACATGTTTTAGGAAATATTGTTTTCGTGTTCATAAGGTGGTATTAAAATTGTAGTGCTTCACATNTGTTAATTACGTAAAGTTTGAAGGCTAATAACCAGAAAAAGTCTAACTTATTTTTACAAAGAGAAAGATGCAAAGTTATCATATCTTTGCTTGCGATCTCCGAGATCTGTGGACACAGTGACGTCATGAGGAGGGAAATCGTAGCTTCAGCTCTAAGAGCGGAGTGAACTAGCCCTTCTATTCTCTTTAGCCCTGATAAGGATATGCGTTAGAAGCTTCATTAACTATTATACAATGGATGCTTTAAACTATATAGCTAAGATAATTTTAAGCAAATAAGAAAAAATAAGGGGTTTAAAAATAAACTTCATCGAAGTACACCTTAAACTATATTAAAATTTTGGAATCGATAAATAAAAAATACATTTTCAAATAATTGAGAGTAGGACGGAAGCGTTAACTTGTTTGAAATAATTGCCCTTGTAACTATTTAACTTAGATTCCTGGGGCTAGGGGATATGCCATTCTCATTCGACTTTTGAAATTTCAGTAGTAAACGGAATTTTTGACATCCTTAAAAAATGTTTCTCAAAAGTCTAATATTAGAGAAAAAAAATATTCTACTGCATTTATTTTTTTAGAAAACTGACTAATTATTCTTTCAATATAAGAGCCTATGCCATTATCTAATGTAAAACTTATTAAAATATTGCACGAATTAATTTAATATATTTTGTTACTAAATAAATAATCCCAGTGAACTGAAACGAAAAGATAGAATCTTCATTGACTTCAAAAAAAATGATGATAGTAAGAATAGACATGTTTTGAGAGTTCAAAAATTTAAGTCAGAATTCATTCCCGTTTGAAGAGTCTTAGGGGTACCTATTTTTGAGCACTCAAAACACGTCGACTTCATATTTTTCTGAAGCCAATGAAGTTATCTTCAACTATACTGTGTTACATTTGGTATTTTAATAAAAGATTTCATGCTCGTATAAGTAAATATTTGTATTTTAACAAGATTCATACAGTCCTTAAAAAAGTACGTGAACCGTAATATCAGTAATGTAATTGAAGTCATCTTAAGCTATAAAATAAAAATTTTGAAACAAGAGTAAATAAAAAGTAATTGCTGGTAAATGTAAACGTAATAAAATGCATTTCAGAATCTTAAGGACCTTAAGAATTTGGTTTAAAAGAGAGTATTGTATCATATATAGACATAGTAATTAATGACTGTGAGAATCATAAAACAAATTTGTAAATTAAGGGGGGGAAAACCCTTTTTCACCCCTATTTTGAGAATCAGGAATCAAGATATGTAAAAAAAAAACATGTTTATTCATGATAATAAGTTTTTGATTTCGTAATTAAATTATTAGTTAAAACTAATTAATTAGCATAATCGAGGTCAATCAACGGAAACCATCAAGATAGACATTCAGTTCGTGAAAATCTGATCATTAGAATGAAAGTTATTCTAGGGGATATCTTTTTAATTTTGCGCACTGTACATAACGAAAAAAAAAAGTAGTTTTTCTAAGAAATTCTAGAAAAACTACTTTTTTTTATGTTCCTTGATCTAAATTTATTCATCATTTGATATCTAATTAGCTTGCTCTTTACAAATCGGAGTGGGGTTGAGCATGTATAAATGCAATTATGATTTTATCTGTTCAAAATTCTGATATAAAAGAAACAAAAAAATTCAGAGTTTCTTTTTATAAATATTAAAAAAAACAAAAAAAAAACATGATTTTTGCTAACCCAGGAGGTGAAACGCAAAGCAGAAATTTTCACGACACAATTACAGCTCTGCTTCAAGTTCAAATGAAAAAGTTTAAAATTTATAAACATGCTGCAGGAAATATTGTTTTCATGTTCATAAGTTGGTATTAAAATTGTAGTGCTTCACATATCCCAGTTATTTCATATCAACCTATATTTGTGCTGTTAGCACATGAATTTAAAGCATATGAAAAGTCAGTTCCTTTTTATCTTTCATTTCTTCCAAAAACAGAGAAATAAAGAGCTCGCGGTAAAGTTTAATTGTTGCCTTATTTCTTGCCTTATTGAAATTAAGTTCTGCCGTCGTCATCAATACTGCATTTTGTTTCGCTCGTAACTCCTAATTCACAAGCTGTCAAGAGTCCTCGAGCACTCTGGAACTGAAACAAATTTTTCCCATGCTCCAGGGAACTTTTAAAGCTTTTTTTTTTTTTTTTAAATAATTATCCTTTTCAAACATAACAATAAAAACGATAAGTTTTTGTGCTTTTTAATTTTTGGATGATTCTACAAATAAAGATAATTTGATTTTGGCTGATATATTTTATTTAATTTTGTTTTAAATTTGGTTATGCAGTAATTTATTTTAATTCGTATTTCTAGTGATTATGACATACTTCATTTTAAAAATTAAAATACTGTACCTTTTTACGATTAAAATTTCAAATTAAAATCCACACACTTAAATATATAGTAAAATTGCCAGAGT
Organism: Parasteatoda tepidariorum; assembly: GCF_043381705.1. Lineage (NCBI taxonomy): Eukaryota > Metazoa > Arthropoda > Arachnida > Araneae > Theridiidae > Parasteatoda > Parasteatoda tepidariorum. The sequence continues at coordinate 43,000,148 of NC_092207.1, read as the reverse complement.
CTTAGCAGAGCTGGAGCTTATTACCTGAGAGCGGAACTGAAGCATTGAAATTTTTTTGACTGGGTTCTATTAGCAGGGTTGCCACAGCAAAAAAGGAACAAAAATAGTTGCTTTTAGTAGCCTCAAGAAGGAAAATAGTTGCCTAAAACTAAGAACCGAAGAAATGTTCACTTTAGAAAAAAATAAATATTTTTTTAAAATTATTTGTTGAAAAAAAAATCATGCTTTTGAAACATCATTAGACCCTCTTTTATTTAAAATAATAAAAAGTAGTATTGACTAATGGTCAAATTCTGTACTTAATAAATGTAAAAATATTTTTTCTTTATTATTTTCTTTTTTGAAAATAAAATCGACTAAAGATTTATTTGTTTAAAAATGATACTGACTATCTAAAAAATTATAAAACAATTAAGTACTGAAAGAATTTTAACAAAAATTCAACAACAAAAAAAATACTTTAAGAACTAATGTTAAATTATTAAAAAGCATCAATACATTACTAAATTCTTTATTTATTTTTTTAAAAAAACATTTGTTTTAACGCACATGGTACGCGACAATAAGTACATGTTAGTGAGGGGACTGAAAAGTAAAATTAATTTTTGCGAAAGAACTTCGCTAGGAGTAAAAAAGCCTCCTAATAGTCGCCTATTCCAGAAAATAAAAGTAGCCATAGTCGAAAAAAAGTAGCCATAGTCGAAAATCGTAGCAAATAGTCGCATTTTAGTAGTCTGTGGCAACCCTGTATTAGTGTAGAACAGAGCCATGTTCTTCATGGCTTTTTCTTTTATTGAATAAAGCACATTTTCTCCAAGAAAGAAAGTAAAGAAGAAAAATTAAAAACATTTTAATGGTATATTGCATTTAACAAGAAATTTAGACAACTATTAACAAATCTAACCTACAAAAAACTCTATATAAAAATGGAAAAATAACATTCAATGATGCTTCAATATTTCAGTATCTTTCAGTCAAAAATATTTGATCACAAAAAATTCCAATAATAATTTTTAAAAAAATACTGCAACATATTTTCATTTTCCTTTATTCAAAATTTTTAGTAGTTTACGTTGTGATGAATGTATAATAAATAAAATGCAATAATTGTAGTAATTATTTTACTACTTTAAAACTATCACTTTCTGATAGTGGCCAAATATTTTTAGACTGATAATATACATTCAATGCAGTGTATAATGTTTTGTACCATAATAAAGTCATTTATGGGACAGCCATAAAAAAAATTTTTTTTAATTAATCATGCATATTACTTTTATAAATAATACATGATAAATAATTAGTACAATTTTCTAGAAGATCTACAAAATCCTCAGAAAAAGTAATAACATAAAAAACAACATAAAAAAAATACAAAGTAACAAGAAATAAATTAAAGAGTCAAATAGAGGATATCAGCAAAGTTTTAGATTTTCAAATCCATTACTTTTTCACATGACTTACACATGTTATATAAATTTAAAAGAGTATTTAAAACACATTCATTTAAAAATTTCTATTTAATGATTAAAATTGAACCAAAGTAGGGTGAAACTATTTATAAAATAACATAAGTAAAAAGAATAATACAACAGCTAATTAAGATATCTAAATAGAGAAATTTAAAGCTTATTTTATTTCTTAAAAGTTTATTTTCAAAGACGTTTTCTTCGTCACCGAAGTTCTTAGGATTGGATAAATAGGATTGTATCAGCACACAGAGCTAAAGGCACTCAAGAAATAGTGCTAGGTATATTTTCCTTATTTTCTTACATCAGTACAAAAACAGCCTTTTAATTTATAAGAGTTGAATACAATGGGTTTTTCCATTTGTTCTATAATTGAGACAGGAATTTGTGTTAAAAGCAAACAAGATAAAAGTGTAAATTTAAAATTGTTATTCTACTATGGTAATGGAGGCTTGTCCCTCTGCCAGAAAAATGTAGCAATTCTTAAACTTTTTTATTTTTTACTATTGCTAAGCAATATTTTCATTCTTTTTGCTACTTTTGCAAAATAGCTTCAATTTTATTGAGGGTTGCATTATTTTTTTACAAGCAGTAATGAATACTATGTTGGTTGGTAAAAATGATAAAATACTTTAAGAGAAGCAATGCAAAAATAGAAATTAATATGGATAAAATAGTGTTTCTTAAAATTATAAAACCAAGCACTCAACTATAATTAGTTAGAAGCACTGTTTTGTTCATACATTTTTGAACAAAACAATCTATTTTTAAATTTTGATATAAATTTACGCAAGTTTTACTGCAAATTTATATCAGGTAATCAAGTATTTCTCTAAATCTAAAACTAATTTAATTGCTACATTTAAAATGAAATTTTCAAACTATACATTCATTTTCTCTATTCGTTATCTTTAGATTTTTAAAACTTTTAAAGTTAAACATTTTTTAAAAGGCACATAATATAAGTGTAGAATCCAAAAACAAAACATGTAAATATGAAACTAAACATTTCGTTGATCTTAGATAAAAGCACAGATTATACACTCATAAATTATTAAACAAACTACTTGGTAGCTGAAAATAATGTATTAAAATAAATATTAAACTCTCAGAAATTTTATCATTATTATACAGCAATAGACACCACAATATAACTTTACTTAGTTCATTGGCCAAAAATTGATAAGTTAGGAGGCCATGCTATTGGAAAACTGCAACTGATTGCATTTCAAGTTTAATTTTGCTTTGTTCCAAATTAAGAAAAGCCCTGAACAATTCAAATGTTCATCCATTTTTTAATTATTACTCATTTACACAATAATGTAGAAAAACAATGTCATCAGAGATTGAGTTACACCATTTAAGCACTTTAAAAACAATGCTAGATAATGAGAAAAACTATTGTTTTAAAAAATTATAGATGCTTGAACATCTTGTAATAATGTATAGATTAGAGTCTAAAATTTAAAAAAAAAAAAAAANAAAAAAAAAAAAAAAAAAAAAAAAAAAAAAAAAAAAAAAAAAACTTTTAGACTTTTTACTCAGAGATAAGTAACAGCTTTAAGTGATTTAAAAATCTTAACGCCAATTTGCTTTTAAAGTTGAAAAAAAAAATTTATTTATTTATATAGTACAGTGTATGCTTAGACTAAAATTAAACACATTTTAATTTTTATATCTATTCTAAATTTAATTTTAGAATACGATAAAAACAATATAATTTAAAATTTTTAATTATTTTCTGATTTGACAATGACAAAATACATTTTAATTTTGCACAAATAATTTAATTTCATTAGATCAATTTAATTTCAAAAAATACACGCAAATTTAAATGATTTTTAAAAGTCTATGCCAATGCAATGATTTAAGTGTATTCTTGGCAAGCAATAAGCATCAGTTTTGCTGTAAATTTCACCATACTCTTTTTAACTTGCAACAACGAAACATTGTGTTACAACATCAATTAATGCAAAAAAAATAATCAACATACAGCATTGTGATACACTATCAATTCATGCAACTCTTGTTTGCTCATTTCCATACTTTGTAACAAATGCATAATCTGAAATATATACTGTTTAGCTTCAATATGTTTAAACCAATTAATCTACATACCATGCATTTTAGCGTGATAAGTTCAATTTTGTTACCTGTATAAAAGCACACACACATAAATATAAAAGCATATATACAAATTAATAATCTTAATTATATTACAAATGAAATGTTATTCCATATGTCACTGAGACATGAACGCATGCATTATTTATCCTCAGCTAAAATTTCGATTAGATACACAAATTAATTTTTATCTATCACCATAAGTAAAACGTGTGGATAAAACAATTTAGCTATCACTAAAAAACAAGTGGTAGTCATTGTAATAAAAATAATGTAATTCATAAATTAATTTTATAAAGTTTCAAAGGAATTAGCGATTCAAATTAAAGTATTATTTAAAAAATATATCATCTATATTGCGAATATTTTTTTCTAGTCAATTAACATTATTCGGATTTAAAATATCCAAAAATATTTTGATTAAGTAAAAATTGAGTATAAAAATAATGTCCTAAATGATTGAAAATTTCAATTACAAAATTACATATAAGATATATAAGTGTTATATTCCCCTGGTTGTCCCACAACATTTGTGCCATCCTGAGAGGGTATTGCTACACTATTTAATCTATTTTGATCAGGAATCATAGTAGGTATAGCTGAGGGTGGTGTTGGTCCAATAGGTACATGTTGATGATGATAAGGCTGATGATTCCTTTGATCCATAAATGATATCTGGTAGTTATGCACACCAAGTTGTTGTAAACCAACAACAGCATGATTGTAAATGGAATCTTGATGAGATGAATCATAAGTATAAACTACTGGCACCGAAGAGGAGGCAGCTTCCATAGCATTTTGTAGTTCTATATGTTGTTGAGGTTGGGTGTTCTCAGATTCTGAAGGTGCTGCTTTAATTTGATGTGGATAGGAATTTTCCAGTTGACTCTCTCTCCTTTGCTTTCGAGGCCTAAAGGGACGTTTGGCAGATGCATTTTCTCCATGATGTTTCATAATGTGCTCCTTTAGCTTATCTTTACGAGAGCTAGAATAATCACATTGTTCACATTTAAATGGCTTTTCATTCAGATGAATGCGTTCGTGTCTTACGAGGTGACTCTTTTCAGTAAATGCTCTGCCGCAAATCGCACAAATGTGAGAACGTACGCCAGTGTGAGTTCGGTGATGGGATCCTAATTGGCTTCTTTTGGGTGTACTGTAGGTACAGTTCGGAAAATTACAACGAAACACGTCACCTGTATGTATCCTTTTATGAGAAAACAAATGTGATTGATATTTTGTACTAAAACCACATATGTCACACAAATAAGGTCTATCTTCACGATGTGATGAAAGGTGTTGATCCAGACTGGCTTTTATGGCAAATCTACGCTCACAAATTTCACATTGATATGGTTTTTCCCCAGTGTGACATCTCATATGGCACTCCAAATTTGCCTTGGTTCGAGCACGGTGGTCACATTCATCACATTTGAAAGGCCTTTCGTCAGTATGCCTCATACGATGAGATAAAAGAAACTGTATTCTGTCACAAGTATATTCACAACTTTCGCATTTGAAAGGAGGACCTTGAAAATGTGTTTTCATATGCATGTAATATTCTCGGCTCCACTTGCATGTAAAGTCACACTCTTTACACTTATAAGTTACATCTTTTGCATGCACACGAGAAACATGTTGTTCTAATCTAACAGAAGAATGAGCTATATAGCAACAATGAGGGCATTTAACTCCGTCTTTCCATTTCGATTTTTTAGTAGGTCCATTTAAAGATTCTTCTACACTTGAATCACTGGAACTCACATTTCCATCATCTTCCTCATCATCGTCTTCTGTATCAGTTTCTGAGACATAACGTTTCTGCAATGATTCACTTTTCACAACATTCAATTGTTTTTGCTTCGTGGAAACATTCTTGCTGGGTTTTTTGGCTTTCTTTGTTTTTGATACTTTCTTAGGAGTAGATTTAGTAACTTTGGTGCCAGTTGAGGAACGAGTTATTCTAATTGCAGGAACTACTTCTCTGCCTGCAGTTAGTAGGGAACTTCTTCTAGTCATAATGCTTTTTTTTATTGCTAAAATTAAACAAAAAAGATTAGCCTAATTTTAAATATTCTATTGATAAATCATGGATATATGTATAAAAAGTTTATTTGAAAAAAATATAAGGGGATTAAGGAAGAACCTAAAATTAATATTGACCAACAGTTCAAAATTTAATAATTAATGTCTAAAATTTCCAGTCTAGTGGTAACTAAGTTCACGTTTTAATACATTCTTTGTTTTGTAAATTTGATTTGAAGTTATTTTCTACACTAGAGACCCCTATATGTAACTGATTCAAAAGACTACATGAAATCTGATACTTTGTTCCAGTTCTCTCATTGTGAAAATTTTACAATGTTGGCAAAAAATTTTATATTTCATATTCATTAATATAAATAATCAAGTTTCATATTTGAATTTAATTAGTTAGTTGATAATCAATGCATTTGTTGCGTCATTAAAAGCAGACTTTATCTACTGTATTTGACAAGTATTCCATGTACCAACTTTTCTTTATCATTACTGTCACTAGATGGTGACACTAGTTGCTANTTTCACTTTTCTTCCTGGATCTTTTATTATTTTCAACATCTGTCCCATTATCTAGCTTCCCTATTTACCAGTATTGTTCAGAACCTTTAAGAACAACAGAGCACCATCCTTCGGAACCACGGAACCTCTTTCAGAACGCATTTCTCTGCAAACACGTGTTTACCGTAGGTAAGGTTTCTTCATGTAAGATGTTTACATTTTTTGCTCGTTAATGTAAGATGAACAAATGCCTTGTAAAGCCAATATCTTCTACTCCTAAACGGACAAATGTGGGAAGAAACGATCAAAACCAAACAAATACGCATTTGAGCAACCTAATGAGAATAGCTGATGAAAAAGTAGATGTAGAACATTTTCCATATGCAGTAAAAATATTCAAGGCATTAAAAATTAGAAGATGTTAAAAATGCATTATAATTAAATAAATGATTTTTTTTTTCAAGTCTCTTGGTGTTTTTTTTTTTTTTTAATTTTTGAAATCTCACCCTGTTTTTGAGAAAGGGTGAGAAATTCTCACCCATTTTTTTTTCTGAGATGAAAACACTGTTAATATAAATAATCAAGTTTCATATTTGAATTTAATTAGTTAGTTGATAATCAATGCATTTGTTGCGTCATTAAAAGCAGACTTTATCTACTGTATTTGACAAGTATTCCATGTACCAACTTTTCTTTATCATTACTGTCACTAGATGGTGACACTAGTTGCTAAGGCTTTGTTCAATTCAAAACATTATACATAAAAAAATATATATGTGCATAAATATCAAGGAAGAATACATTTTCATTCATTGGTTAAATATTTCTGTAAAATAAACTTATAATTAAGCATTAATGTTTTCCCAATCTGGTAGTAAAGTTTTATGGTAAAAGTTCTTTACTTAACATACCTGTACCAGTAACAAAGAACCTTTTTTTTATTATTATAGCTTAGTATAAAAAGATAAGAATTCATACAAATGTTTGATAAAGGTTCCTGAAAATGATTTGCAATGTCAACTTCATATTGGAAATTTGCTAATAATATAACACCAATCTAGAACTTTATCATAAAACTATCTTAGTTGAATAACTTCAGAAAATACAGTAACATTTAAAAAAGAGAGTGATTATATAAAAATGTTTGCTACAAATTTGAACAATAAATAATACGGAACAGTTATATGAACTTGCAAAACCATGAAAAAATTTAACTGATGTTTTCATATCATTTGATTGACTATTTCATTTAATTAAAATGCTTAATTTTTAATAGATCCTTTATCAAATTTAAAGTAGATTATTTGGTAACTTTACATAATCTGGCAAACACCTGCATTACTATTAATGTCTATGTGCATTTAAATCATTTTTGAAAATCAAATGTACAAGGCCAATTATTAATGCCAATAACATAATACACTGTAACTGCTGGTTACAGTAATTGTTACTATAAGAAAAATTGATTTTAAATATAGTTTGAATTACCATGAATGCAAAAAAAATTCTTCTGAAATTTTATCATATAACTCTGTAATTGTAATTTAGAGTGAAATTATTATTTTTTTTTTTCACACTATACTCATTGTCATTCACAAGAAGAATTTGGTAAAAAATAACTAAAAGAAAAAAAACAGGATACTGACAAAAAGCAGAAAAACTCATCTCTGACATACAACATCTCAATATAAAAATCCAGGGTTAGAGTCTTAGAAGTCCTATACTTGTTTTGGACAGAGCACATGGGTTTTGGACAGAGCACTTAAACTGACTAAAGCAGTCGAAAACCTTGAACATTGGTAAAAGGTAAAAATTCTTTTGTGAAACCATTGTACACATAATAATTGCAGAGATCAAAAAATATTTAAGACTTTTTATACAATTTGCTTTAAATAAAACATAAGAAAAGATTTATAACTTTTGAAGCTCCACAATTCATTAAACAACAAAATTGATCCCTTAAATACAAATAAATATGCTTTTAATACTGATAAATTATGTTTTTGTATAAGGATAAACAATGCAATATTAAAAATGATAATTACATTTTTCAATAAAATAAAAACTTGTCTTCAATTTGTTTCTTGTTCGAAAATTATCCTTTAATTTTTCACAATATTTTTTTTTAAATTGTGACATAATTTAAATAAAACAGTTTTGGACAGTTTAAGACAGGATGGTTTTAACCTTGGATTAATCCAATCTGTCCTACACCTTGCCAACTCTGTAAAAACCAAATAAAAAAATACTTACGGGTTTTCAACTTTTCTTGTCCAGATTCAACCTTGATAGGCTCAATGGGTGGATCTTCAGCAGCATTGTCAGAACTCTCACTTTCATCAAAACCATCAGCACCATTATCAGGAACATTATAACTACTATTGCTTGATTCATCGTCTTTTGGAGCTGTCATTTCATCACATTGATATACATCGTTTTCCCGCCTTTCTAATGGTGCCACAGTAACTGGCACAGCAGCAGAATAATCAGAATCTAATGTATTTTTTTCATTTTTCATAGCATCCTTTTCATCGCCATCAACCGTGGTACCAAACTGTGATTTCAAAATTAGAAACTTATCATGAAATACAGACAATTCCATTTTATTTTCCTCCATAGCAGATAGTATCAGATATATGCATTTCGGACTCCTTTCATTCAGGGACGTCGATCTCAAATAGTTTTCTAAATGCAAATAATCTACAGCATTCCAGTCGATAAACGAAAGTAAAATTGCAAAGTCATTTTCTCTATCACTAACATTATGTTCCAACCACTTACAAATAAAAGGAAATAACAAATGCTTCGGAATAAGGAGGTTGTTTTCACTGAAAAACTGCTTTAATTTAAAAACAGGTGATTCTAGAAGTTCATTTTTATCAAAAAGTTCAGCAATATTAGATCGAATAAAATTGTCAGCACTTCTATGCAGAATAGGTAAACTATATTTTTCAGCTAACTCCTTGATAAGAAAGCAGTTTGAATAATCTAAATATTTAATGAGATATTCAGCGCAAAAGTTTTTTAACTTGTTAATAAGAAAATGATTGGAGAGTCTAAGCAATTCTGAAACATTACTTAAATCAATAATTATGACACCTGTATACATATAGTTTAAGAGTAATAGAAATGCATCCATGTTTTGACATGTTAGGGTAAGCTGTTCCTTTTCTGTCTTGTGCTTTTTTAAAACAGAATCGAAATACGGGCTACAAGCTGCTAAAACATTGCGATGTGCACAAAATTTCTGGCCTTGTACATGAAGCACAACATCACAAAATCGTCCAGATTCACGCTGACTCCATAGCTTTTCAAGAATGTTACATGCCTGCTGACTTTCTGTGAAATTCATAACAACAGCAGGTTTTAAAGCTGGAATTGCCATTATTCTAAGTTAGAAATCAGTTTAGTGAAATTTTTAAGCTCACAATAATAAAAATAAAAGAATTTTATGAATTTTAAAAGTTAAACAAATTTATAATTTCGAACTAAAAACATTTGGCTTTACTTGTAAAATATGACATCACCTGTCATTTTTGACAACAAAACAGAAACTAAAGTTTTCAAATGTTGGCAGAAAGAAATACTGGTGGACCGTTCAATAGTAATGAAATAAATGATATTAGGCTTAAATGAAAGGTGTTATGTTTTAAGCCCGACAATAGATTTAAGTAAATAATACAAGAAGGGTTGGATATTTCAAGGAAGCAGTGAGCATATGATTATTTTGAAAGCTAAATTGTAATAATAAACATATTAGTTCCATTAATTTGATAATGATAAATAAATGTTGCACAAAATCAGAAAATGGATGCCCCATTAAATAACATAGTTGCCATTTTATGAATACTAAAACAAGAACAAATTTAGTTAGATTAGGATACCATACGAGCTAAAACACCCTTTTAGTTCCGAAAAGAATAGTTAAACTAAGGGGAAACAGGCAATGCCATCTAGTGCTGCGCTTGTGGACTATTATATAGAGTATGTACAATGCCTAAAATATATATGCAAAAACCACAACGTTTATTAAAACTCCATGAACGAAGAAAAATCTTCCTCCGAACGAACTGATGATAATTAGTCGATAACGTTAATTAAAGGTTGGACGAGAGCGAAGTATGTGCGTCTGAGGGGGTCGAAATTAAATTGCACAGTCACAATAGCTCATTTGATCACTTTGCATTTTCTGATTGCATTCTACATTGATTCGAATCATATTGAATTTTCTGAATATTAATGTGTAAACTTTAGACTGGAGAAACAACACTAAAATTTTACCTATTATAGTTCAAGAAAAATTGATAAGTAAATAAATAAAATCAGCATAATGTTTAAAAATAATAAATCATAAATGAAACTAAATTCTATAAAAGCTTTTCTTTTTGTATAAAAGTTATAATTTATGTTTAGATAATTTATAAATTATGCTACATAGAGTTTGCTGCTTAAATTTGGGAAATAAATTTCTAAAATGCTCATTAAATTTAAAGTTAAAGCTCTTTAAAGTTAAGTTTGATGCTTGTTAAAAATGAAAAATTAACTTTTAATACTTGTAATGTCAGAGATAGTTATAATAATAATTGACAACTGGATAAAATATTTATGTCTCAGAAATATATGTTTACTTTTCAGAAATATATGTTATATGTTTCTGAAAGTTATTTCTAAATTGCAACATTAGAAGTTAAGACACATTTCTTTAAAAGAGATGTATATATTTGATTGCCATGGTTGGAAAAAAGCTACAACTCAAATACAACATGTATTGACTTCATAATAGACGGATGCCGAAATCATTTAGGTTCTTAACCTTTGATAGCAGAAAAATCGGAATTTTGACAAGAAAATTTTTAAGAGTATTAGTTATTTTATTACAGGGGTCTTAGTTAACAGCTCTGCCCTATTACGCCAAAACAATATCATTTTAAAATAAAAAATGGTGATAAGGCTAATTTATAATTCATCTACTTAATAAAAAAAGTTCATGTCCCTGATTAAAATAACTAATTAAAATTTTAAAGACATACGGGCATGCATAAAAACAGCTTAAATTTATCTTTGTATGTTGAAAAATAGTACTAGCCACTTTTATCGAAATTTCATATTTTTTGAAAGTTGTAACAATTGTAAGTGAATTTCTCGCTAATTTTCCCCACTTTTTGAATTATTCAATTACAGAAGCGGTAGGATAAAAATTGGCCCACTTAATTTTAACTATATAAAGCACTAATAACTAATATAAAGTTTAATAATTTTCATCGTTAATACTTTTGTTTATTTTTTTTTATCAAGTACTTTAAAAATTTAAAAATTCGAAGATAAATCAGATCGCTTCTTTATGAAAATGCATACAATGACCACAATCCCTTTGATTCTTCTTGGCTAAAATTTATGTTTCAAAATTTGTAATAAGGAGATGCTGCTTATTTTCCGAAAAATGTCCAAGGAAAGTCAGCAAAAGTTGGTATTAATACTTCTATTTATTATTCGATTCAAAATTGTATAAAAAGAGACGATAAATAAGAGTAGATGAGTGGAAGAAGCTGGTAAGTGACATTTTAGTAGTTTTATTAAATTAGGTTAAAAGTTTATACGTTATACGCTTTTGTTACATCACTTAATCCTTATGTTACCTTATGTTAAGGATTTTTGAGCATAGCATCTACTTCATAAGGTATTTTCAAATTTCTTCTAAGAAATATATANTATATATATATATATTATAATATTGAAAAACTGAAATAAATTTACAAATATACTTTAACTTTTTGTTCGAAATGAAATTTCAGCAACCTGTATTTGGAACTTACTGGCATCAAGTTTTTATCTAGTTTTGATAGTTCGAAAATAGCCCGAAAACGATTCAGAGGCAAAGTGAGCCAAAAATTTGAGAAGTAGAAGTTTTACCAGTATTTATGGCTTAAATTGGCAAAAATTCGGTAATTATTTATTTAAAAAAATTATTATTAATGACGTTGATTATGGTCAAATGTTCGTCACATCTAAATAAGTCTAAAACTGAATAAATGTATTTTTATTTGTTTTAATACAAATAAGAATTAAGAACTGTTGAAGAACTGTTAAGAACTGTTGAAGAACATTAATTAGTTTCAATTTCTTCTTAAAAAATTTGCGGCGCATGCAAAAAAGATTTTTTTATTTTATTTATAAAAATGTTAATAAAATATTTTTGGTATTTTTTTTTCCAATTATGGTACAACGTGATCGTAATTAGTTACGTGACTCACTTTTCTTTATAATTCAGGTAACTACTTCACAAATTTCAGGCATTGAATGCCAATCCACTCAATGAATGCACAACTTTTTTTTCTTTTTCATCCTCCTAGCCTTGAATCTAAAAGACACGAGAACATCTGCTTAAAGAATCAAGTAACATTCACCTTCGAGAAGAATTTGTTTAAATGAAACTATTCAGCATTTTTGCAAAATGGAGGTAAAAACCACGAAAACATTTCATGATTAGCTCGTTACCAATTGAGTTCTGATCTGTCGTTATCAGAGTATAATATGAATCAGAATACAATCTCTGCGGGCCGGAAGCAAAATGAAATTTAACCATCTATCTCGATGATAAAGTTCAAAAGCAGATTTAATCTTTCCCTACCGACCCATGCTGTTTTAAAGATCAGTTTTGCCAAATGCATAAGATGTGCGCTTAACTTTCTATTTCAAGAGTTTTGACTCCTCTTAAAAATTTCTGATAAGCCCCTTGTTATTTTCATTTTGAAAACATTAATAATCACGAAGATTTTTTTGGTCATAGGTATTAATATTATATTTTAATTGGTGCTGTTTTAATGGGCACTATACACACAAATATAAGTATGACTACACCTACCATAGGTACTGTGAAATAGGTTTTTTTAATTAATGAACTTAACATTCTATAAATTGTTGATTTATGCTACGCATGAACTGAAATACGGTGTGTTTGAAAATGAAACAATTATGGAATTCAAAATCAAAAGCTCATCGAAGTTCACCAAAAGATGCGTCCTTGGAACCATTTAAGCAAGCACATTTAATGCATATCTTCCACGGGAACCTTCTTACATTTAAACTTTCATTTATGCAATGGAAGAAGAAAATAATAAAAAAAGAATGCGAAATCTGCTTGCTCTTGATCCAACACCACACCCGAACCGTTATCCTTTGTGTCTTGCTTGAGAATTGCGTGTTCTTGCCGGATTCCATTTGGTCACGGTTGGGACATTTTGTGTTAATTCCAGCGTCTTTTTGAAACCGATCCAAAGTAACTAACATTCTTCTGGTTTTTTTTTTAGTATACGATATGGTTTAGTCACGTGGTTGACGGGTATATATTCTCAGAGCAGACGGTCATCATCATCACAAAATCAGTCACTTCTCATCCCAGCAACAGCATAACTAATAGTGTCTTGGATTACTCAATAAGGCTTTTGGATATGATTATTCGGAATAATGGGGTAAGCTATTTTTTACAGAAGTGATTTATGATTTTGATAGTTAAGTTAACCATCTTGGAGTTAGTTAGATTTAAACTTGAAACTTTTCACTTAGAGTTTCAATGCTCTCTTTATATTTTCACTCTACTAAATACTTATGGAGCCTTATAGCTTCTAAAACTACAGAACTACTTTTTTTTCATGAATATAGATTTTGGTTTAACTTTAATCTCTAAAATTACGGTCTTTGAAAAAGGTCTTTTATAGTCTAAACTGTAACTTTAAAAATATTCCAAACATTTAATCTTCGTAACTTAAAAAAAGTTTCTAAGTTTAAGGAAACTGTTCAATAAACTATTAATGTTTTATAACTTGTAATTTGAATTTTGTGTTAAGATTTGTTTCGAATAATGCATTTTGTAAGCTTTTGCTAGCTTAATTTTAATTAAGTAAGATTTAAGATAAAGCAAACAAAATACGTTAGTTAGATATAATTACCATCAGTTTTTTGTTTCTTCCGTGGTACTGTTTCGATTAATAATATCTATTTCGATAAAAGGTAATAGTTTGAAACAGTTTTGTTCATCAAACACTTCTTTAAAAAACTAAGTAATAATTACTTTAGTGATAATACTTAGTTTGTTCATTTTTTCTTAATTTTCTTTATATTTTATTTTTTTGAACTTAAATTTTGATCAAGCTATATAGAACAGTTTAAAGAAGTGTTAGCAGTACATAGATTAAGTATTACTAAAACATTTTCTAAACATTGTTCTGATACTTATATTGCAAGTACTTTTTTGGCACAGAGTTTTTATGTAACACAATTAAAAGAAATCGGTGGATTTATAAACTCTGAAACAGAGACAATCGGGGGAAAAATTCAACATATTTATATATAATGTAATTATGTTATAGGGATATAACATAACTACATTATATATAAATATGTTTTTATATATTATGTATAATGTTAATAGGATTTATTATTGTTAATATAAATATGTATTTATATATAATGTATAATGTTAATAGGAAAAAAAGTAATGTATTTTAGAGCTTTAAAGGCATACAATTTAATATTTTTTTATAATTTGTACACTAAACCCGTGATATTTTTTAAAAAAAATGTTTCTTTTTAATATTTTTCTTTCAAAATAAATTATGTTATTAAATTGTAAATAATAAATTGTAAAATCCAAAACGCAAAATTAATATTTTTAATTGGAAAATTACATTATAACTCGGAGACATTCATATAAAATATAGTAAGAACGTAAAAAAGGTGTGAAGAGCATTTAAGTGACAAACATGTTACAATAGCCGCATTCAATATTTTCCATTGTTTTATTTATCCAGTGTAAAATCAATTCTCTGTTAAACTACGTCTTAATGGCTTATTCGAAACAATAATTGCTTGAAAAACTTTAGTTGAAACGTTTTGATAAGAGGAATAAATGTCTAATATGAACATTTTAAAAGCAGAACTCCAATACTTAGGATAACCAATCAAGATCAATAATTAATTCGTAAATAGTAATATTTAAAAAAAAAATTACTTCAAAAATGGTGAAATGAGAAATTTAAATTTCAGTATTTTATTTCTCAAATATGATAAATTTTAAAATAAGTTTTCAATGCGGGATATTTATTATTAATATTTCAGAACGGAAATGATTTAGTTGCATTACTGGTTTTTTGAAAAAATTTGCAAAGCTAAATTAATTCTAGATCAATTAGATAAAATTTTTTTAGATAGTTTGCATCAATGTCTTTATTTAATTTTATTTTTGAAGTTGCTTACATAATCATGTAGTTAGTGTATTATGTTTAAAGAAAACTGTTGAAACCATGAACAGAGAAGGAGAACGATACGTATACATATACAGAGTAGAACTTATTTTTTAATATATTGTTTAATATTAATTAATATTATATAATAAATTACTATGTAATAAAATATTATGTAATAAAATGTTATATAATAAAATATTATGCAATAAAATATTATATAAAAAAATATTATTTAATATTATATAATTATGAAGTGATTTTTTTTAAATAATCGCCGGATACTGTTAATAATTACCGAACGTTAATTATTTCTAGTGATAGATGGATCGTTGAATAAGGTTCAATTGTTCATCGGGCTAATCCTGGGAATTTTTGTTGTGTGTTCTGAATTAAGTTAAAAGTTACAAGGATATATAATTAAATATCATTGTATTATTGTAGATAGTTAACTGGTGAGGATAAAATAAAAAATGCTGCTTCAAATAATAAAAATTAAAATTACCAAATAATTAATAATCAAATGTAATGTGAATTCAAATATATTTTTTAAAGAAGTTGCTTCTTCTTTTAACTCGCACACAATTTTTTAAAAAATGATTTTTTTTCAATTGACTATGGTTGATTTTGATTCAATAGTTTTATACTATGAACAAATCTGAAATATTTTGAAAAAATACAAGATTTGTTTTTAGACATTTTCTTCACAAAAATGTTAACTTAAGGTATAGGGTGAAATGTGTTAAAAAAAGCAATTATTATTTGCCATTATTTACAATTTGATTAAAAACAATTCGAGCTAAATATACCTAATACTATATATTATGGACAAAGAGTCGTATCAAATTTAATTTTAATTAGCTTTTCACTTTTTTTATAAATATCGAATACAGCTTTATACATTTTTCTTTTATACCCATTTCATCGTCTATATTCAGAAACATTTTCTTTCTTTTAAAAAAAAAATCAAAAAAAAAATCAGGTTCTTTAGTTAAAACATGGTTTATTTGTAAAGATTTCATTTATTATTATTATTTTAAAACCAAAATGGAATGTCATAAGTACCACTCAAAACAACATATAAGTTAACTCCATAATGACAACTATTTTAACTTTTAAATTACTGCATTCAGAATGATTTAAGGACCCCTACTGCACATCGTTAATTGTTAATAAAGAATTTTATTCCAAATAAAAATAATATTTTAATCAAACTACTGAATAAATAGCTAGACTATATTTCGGTTCATGCATGTGCCTCAATTCTCGTTAACTTCGCCAGACTTCACTTTTAACTATGTTATATTAAATGATAAAATCAAAATTTTGAAGGGAATCGGTCGAATTAAGACTAGTGCACGTCCGGGTCACAAAGTCCTCCAAGTTTTCATAGCAAATCAATACCTCTAGGGGTACTGATCCAGGAGCTCCCTTTTCTTCTGGATTGGGATCAAAATTACAAGACTATGGGGTTGAAAGTTAATGTATATAGTTTATATATATATATATTTAAATACATATATAGTTTTAAACTAGGTAAAAAAACTTTATCTCTTAAAATCTAAAAATGTTTTACGTTTTTAAAAAAAAAAATTATAATTCTAAAAATTAAATATTGCATAAAATTATTGTTGGATTTTTTTCTTCAGTTCTTCTCTTAAACAGTTCTAATGATATGGTGAAATACGTAAAAAGTCATATTAACATCAAGGGGTTCAAACTTTAGCCGTATTCCCGACTAAATTATTAGAGCCACATTCTTCAAATTGCAGCTACCTCCATATTTTGAGGGTTGAAAATTAAGATAAGGAAAAGAAAAAAAAGGGGGCGAGAGAGGTTATCCAGAGAGTATGCATTTGAATCGGATTTAGAAAGTGAATCTGATCAATTCAATATTCAATTAGCACGCTTAAGATTGAATTCTCGAACCATTAAAATTGCATCTTTGCAAGCGAAAATCCAGTAACTACATTTAAAGTAAGTAATTAAGGTTTTCTACTTTCAATTTTGCACGTTATATTATAAAAAAGAAACATAAAGTTTACCGAAACATTATTTATAAGTCAACAATTGTTTTCAAAAGGTTCAAATGTAACTAATTGGCAATTTCAAAATGACAAATCGTTTTCCGAAAATGCACAAATAGAAAAAGCAAGTAGAACAATAGCAAATAGAGCAATACAAATGGAGCAGATGCACCACCAAAATAAGCGAATATTATTGTAATTAGCATTTTAATTAATTATGATTATGATATACAGGATGAAACACCGGTGTCTTTTTCTGCGTTAAAGGTAAAATCTCCCAAACATGGCTCACTTCAAAACAGTAGTTTTTCTCATTAGCAGTTATTTAGATCTAAGATAAGCAGTTAATCATTGAAATTTTTTTATTTTACAAAATAAATTACTGATATATTTTTGAATATGAATAAAAAGAAATTCTTAACTTCCTTTTTTTGGCTATTATATTTCAGTACAAATATAATTCCAATAACCTAACGCATATTTTTAATAACTATTAGACAGCTTTTATGTAATAAAAAATGCCAAAATATATTTTTGCCTGTAATTAGAGCTTCAAAAAAAATAAAATACATTAAAGGGACACCGGTGCCCCATCTGCGTCAAAATACTAAAATGCAACAGAAAATTTATGCACAATTGTGAATCACGCAAACGAGGAGGCAAAAAACTGCTTGCTGCTAAATTAAACAAATGCACAAAACCTTTATAGAACACATTCAAATTTATTCAGAGAACATACAGTGCATAAAATCTTGAAGTGTTCGCATATTACTCCTTGAGTGCCATTGCTCACTTTTTAAATACTCCATCCATTGAAATGTTAACGAGTTAGGCCTATTGTTGAAATTGATGCATCCAATATTTGCATTCATTGAATCTTCTGCCATCTGACAAAGTAGGTAGTGCGAATCTGATTTATAGCTCCATCCCGGACACTTTCTAACATTTATTCATGATTTTCCTTTCACGTCCTTATTCAAATAAGTTATCCACCATTTATGAAAGGAATAAAAAAATGGACGAATATTCTTCCAGAGAATGGAATTTGCAACTGGCCTGATTTTCGTTTGGTTGAGAGGCTTCAAATTTAAATCGTCTTATAATACAAAAATCAAGGTCATAGTATAAATCTTTTCTGTAAAATCAAACACTTAGAACACATTTCTTGATGACAGTAAATTATATTACCTATTAAAACTTCTATTAGATCGGTATTTTTTTTAATAAAGTTTGAATAAAAATATTTTTTTTCAATTCTGGAATTTAGAACAATGAATGAATAATTAAGCTCAATTATTAACAGGATAAATCAATAAGCATTTATATAAGCTCATAATTTATTATAAGCTTATATAAAGGTTAACTCAATTAAACAATTAATTAAACAGTTATTTAAACAGTTAATTAGATAGTGTTTATGACTGTGAAATATAACTAAAAAGAATTTTGTTAAGAAAATTATTAATGATAAAAAAAACAGATATTATCGCAAATCTTATAAAATTAATGAATTTTTGGGGGGATAGATTTAAACTTAATAATTCGAAATAAATCTTGGAATCATAAATTAAGCTAAAAAAAAGAACATTTATATAAATTTCTTTGATTTCTCAACCATTCTAATACGAAAAGAATACAATTATTTCCAGTATAAAGGCGATGCATTTCTACAATAATATTACAAAGTCGAAAAACTTTGATAAATTTTAAAGCTAACAACATCAAACATTAAATTCAAGACATCCAGGTATTTCTGAAGATTGAGTATTTTTACACCTCATGCTCAGACGCGACATTTCTACAATTCCTTGATTCAAATTTAGTTTAATCTTTTAGATTAAAGTAAAATTAAAATAGAATTAAATGTGTTACAATATTCTACTAGTATTGCAGTATCAATTTCTATAGACTTAAAAATATCATTCCTGTTCTGTTTATGTTAAAATAGTGTTGTTTATTTTTCATGATTTTTTTAAATAATTTGAAGCTAACTTTAATTTTAATTTAAGATCATACAAATATTTGTTACAAGTTGGGTGATTCTTGTTGCCTTATGCACCACGGAGGAAATAAACAAACCAACGGACAACTCAACCCTACTCTCTAACACTACTGAATTTAATGCAACGTCAGAGGATATCAGCGTACTTGAAAACATAACTGATACTGATTATCCATCAGTGAATAATTCATTGACAGAAAATGTTGAAGATCTTGTTAAGTCTCACAGAAGAGCAGCAAGTATTGACAGCGAGAGAACTAAATCTTGGGTCAGAGTGTATAACCGTCCTCCAGGTAAGTTCAATAATACTTTAAATTTCTAAAAGATAGTATAAAACAGATTGCAAGATAGTAAGAGTAGCAAGATTGCAAGAATTGCAAGATAGTATAGAGCAGAGTTTCTTAAACTGTGTGTCGTGTTCCCGATTGGGATTGCAGGACCTGCAACACGAGTCGCCGAAATTTTAACAACTTGATATTTTTTTAACTTATAATAATTTTCCATTTTTCAAATTATTTTGCACGATGTATCTGAAACTGGATGTGATAAATGAACACCTTCGGTGTTTTGACAAAAATTTTCGGAAAATATTTCCCTCCAAATTTCAGTGTTTAAGAACAAATATGGGTTGAGAAACTAATCTGAATTAATGTGGAAAAAATTACTCATACGTCATCAAAATCACAGGAAGAACTTGCTGAGTCAATTTAATTATTTGGGGCAGAAAAAGAATTTTTAACGAATTCTGAAACCTCCATAAACATTCTTTTAGCTTTTTCTACGACTTATTTGTGTGAGACATTTTCTTTTTTAACCACCCCCACCATAAAATCAAATTGTCTTTCAAAACTAAAGAATATTGAAGAAGAGCTTCGCCCTTTGGTGTTGACTATTCGGCCAAGATATGATAATATAATTAAAAATAAATAGGAACACCTTTCCCATTGATGCGTAATCCTCTCACGCGTCCTATTAGGAGTAAGTGGTTTTTCTCTGTAGTGATCTTCCAAGCGGCTGCACCTTATAACCCACTTATTTTGACCCAAACAATTGAATTTATTTTTATTGCTGTAATATATTTTTGAGTTTGTTACGTACTTCAAATTTTCTCATTATTCAAAATCTTAAAATTAAAAATTAAAGTTAATGACTTAAAACTGCAATAGTACATTACAGTACAAGTAGAGAAACAGACAGTTTCATTCGAGCGTTTTCCGATTTTTTGCAATGCTTATGGAGTCCAACAAGATTGTCATGTACCATGACCACACATGTGACAGATATTAACAAATCTTATGTTCCTGTTAACATTGAATGCAGTTTCTTTTCACAAAATCAACTATTTATGAAACTTCACAATTTTGAGACTTTTAAACAATTGGAAAAGAAATTTAACAATAAATGAAATAAACGTAATGCCACTACCTTTTAATATTTTTTAAACATCCATCCATTACATCAATAATAGACGTGAAAGAATAACAAACCTATTCTATTCGATTTACAGGTGCTAAATCAGATTCCTTCTTTAACTATGGAACCAGAGGAAACACAAGTGCACACGCAACAGTCGATGAATGGAGTTCCAAAGGAGATGATGTCAAGAATGCAATCGACAGGATAGATAGCACGAAAGCTCAAGATTTTCTCAGGGTGAAGCCTAAGTTGAATGAGAAAACTCAAAACTTAATCCCTAGAATAAAAAAGCCAGTTGCAGTATCAACCAGACCCTTCGTTTCTACAAAGCTAACCACGAAATCTATTCCGACGACCACAACAAAAGCAACAAGTCCAGAAATCACGACGCCTACACCAATAAAGAATCAAACGTTTAACAAGCGTAAGAAATTGTTATTTTTTGTTAAAAAATATCTCTCAACTTAGGTCATAATTTTATTTTAAACAAATAAGAACTCTTTTTACTTTTCAATACTTTGAGGTTAAGGTCTCCTTTTTTGTGTTAGGGAGCTCGCTTTCAATATTTAAGTAACTTAATGTAAAGAAATTTTTAAAATTGGCCCTTCGGGCTCTTCTATTTTTCTGATATGCCGTTTTGGTCAACTCGTGTCCTTGATAATGTACCCATTTTTCACTTTTCCTACTTGCTCATTTCTCATTCTCTCAAAGCCCATTTCTCATTGTTCAAAATTTTCAACAGCATTCATTTTACTTTTCAACTGCTCGTTCACGGTATTTTCCCCTAATCAAAATTAGCGGTGGACATTTCCTACATTTTTAGCACAGTTCACGCATTGCAACCCGATCTGGCTGTTATTAATTATGGTTAGAATAAGAAAAAAATACAAAAATTTACCACATTCACGGATTTCAGTAATTAAATCTCTAAGGACTTCTAATTTTGCAAGCTTTAAATTTGCGCATTGACTATTACTCTCCAATATCTTCACTCAAACCCCTCTTTGTCAGTGGCTGGTCAGTCGAAATAAGCGACAGAAGACAATCGGACTAGCAGTTACGAGGGTTACCGAAGACAGAGCGTAGCCTCTAATACGGTTTAAAAAAAGTATAACAGACATTATAGTATAAAAGCTAGACATGAGACAAAAAAGGAAAAAGAAAAAAAAAACGTGAGCGAAGGATACTCAGATCACAAAGCTGTCTGAAATGAACTGAGTAAGAATCTTGGGGTTGATGAACGATAGCAAGTTGTATACGAAGCCTTGTAATAAAAGAAGTAATAGAACATTGAATAAGATACTGGGGTATTGAATAAGACTAAGAAAAATGAAGGAGAGTTATTTTTCCGTAGACTCAGAAGCGAGTGAATTTAATTAAATAAGCAATTTTTCTCATATTCTTCTATTTAAATAAATGTCATTTTACTAATTACTTCTATTGCCCGAAAATAGACTAAATAAAAACTACGAATTAGATAGTTTGCGTTGTACACTTAGCATTTGTTATTAAAACAGTTTGATAATTGTATATCTATTAAACTATATTTTAGCGGGATATATTGTGTGGTCAACAAATGATGGTGCCACTGCAGGTGGTTGGACATTAGACGATCCGATAGATGAAACAAACCAGAAGCCTCTTCCAGAAGATACAAGTCGATGGAATGTAAGAACAAAATTTGGTCACATTTGCTTAAATGTTTACAAATGCAATAAATGGCCATATTAACATAAACGTTTAGCAGGCAATAGTCTTATAAGTATTCATAATTTGCAGGTTGTCGGGGAAGGTGGCGATGAAGGGTGGCAAGTTCTTGATGACAAAGGCGACGTGGAATGGAAAATAGAGTATGATGATGGAGAGTGGAGAGTGACCAGTACAGGTGACATCCCGGCTGATGCTGAGTGGGTAGATCCAGAATATTTCTGGGGTGCTTCAGGAGAATCTCTGGCTGAAGATGATGAATACAATTCCTGGCCTGCCGATGATTACAACTATGCTCCTTGGGTGGGAGCGACCGCTTTCTCAGTTGGCAATGGAAATTCTAGCGAAAATAAGAATGATGAAATTGCAGAAACAACAGCAAAAAGCATAACCCAGTCAGTAAACGCAGGTAAAATGATACGTCTATTTTTTTTTCAAAAGTAAAACTAAAAACAACAACAACAAAAATTAAATTTTTAAATGAATCTCTTGCCTGTAAGTTTAATATCATTTCTATTTTCATGCAGATATAAAAGAATCAAAATTAATAAAAGATAAGCTTCCCACTTCACAAACACCTGCTCAGTTTGGCATCAGAAAAAAGTTACCTCTTAGAAAGTTTTCGAATGTTTCCAGTGTTCAAGAACGAACAGATTCTCCGATCACAGATTTGGCAGATGATACATCGAAAAATGTAGTAGAAGAACCTCGAACAAAGGAAGTACAGTTGAGGGGGAAATCATGGGGACAAAATGTTGCATTTCCAAACGATGCACCAAAGCGCATTGAAGCATATGGCAGTAAAACATGGGAAGTTGATAATACAGGATATAACTCAAACTTTGGAGGAGAAACATGGATAGCAGCTAACAAAGATTTTCCAGCAGCTCCATGGGTTCCAAAATCATCAATTGGTAATTTTACATTTCATTCTTAGAAAATATTTGCAGAAAAAAATAACTAGAAAAAATTAATAATTTAATATCAATCGAACTTAGACATTGTAAAGATATTTAAAAAACTTTTTTTTCATAAAAAACATTGTAAAAAAGAAATAAATTTTTCTATCAAACATAATGCGGAGAATAAAATGGTTTATTTAAAAACGAACTGTAATTAATTGAAACCAACTTATTTAATAAACTGTAATCAATTGAAAATAAAATTTGAAAGTATAGATTGAAATAACGAGCATTACTCCATAAAAGTGGATACAGTTGTTTGTATATAAAGTGATCTGGCTCGACTGAAAAGAATTGAAGTCGCGGAAAATATTTGTATGATTTTGAAATAATCTTATATAGTCTCCTTTGGCTTATTCATACATTATGAGATAACTGCTGCTGTAACTGTAACTAAACAACTACATGCAAGTACTATTTTTGTATTAAACAAATTAATAAAAAATGCGGGTTCATTAAGTCACTAAACGTTATAAAGGTTATATATTATTAAAATTTAGTTTTTATTTTAGCACAATCGCAAGATTCGACCAAAAATACTCCAAACGAAAATGAAAACATCGAAAACCCTGTCCAAGCTTGGGGGACAGGGTATGGCACAAAAACATGGAAGGGAAATGCTTGGGACAGTAATGTTGTCTGGAAAACTGGATTTGGCGGGGCACTACCTTGGACACCTGATAACAGCAGCAATGCTTGGCCATTTGCAGATCAACCCAGCATCGAAAGTGATTCTCGAACTGATGCAAAAAATGAACTTGTCTGGTCACAACCAGCAATCAGCAAAGATACTGATGCTGATTCCAAACTTAAACCAATAGAACTTTCGAATCAACGAGGAAATGGAGTTAGAATTAAATGGCCTTCTAAACAGAAAGGTGGTCCATACAGTCTAAAGAAAACTACACCAAGTCGTAGAACAGAAGAAGAAAGTTGGGGTGATGATAGTAGTGTTGGAGTTGTTTGGAAAGATCAAAAAACAAGTACACCATCATCTGATCTTTCAACGGGTAAATATAAACGTTCATGATTTCTAAATGAGAACGAATCGAATGTTCTACAGTACTTAAACTATGAAGTACTATAATTAGCCCTGATATATTTGCTGCACTCATTACTAATGTTACACTAAGTGAAGATTCGGTCACATTTAATGGCTTTTTATTATATTTGACAAAGAATTAGTAAGTAGTTTAAATTCTTAAACTAAAATATTTCAATGAAGTCCAGATATTAAATCATTAAAATGAGTCTTGCACAATCAAAGTGTTGCAGTCAGAGACTAAATCAGCATATGCATAAACTTTTTTTTCAATATTCAAATAAACATCTTTTTATTTCCTTTCACCCTGAATTTCAAAAATAATCTAATTGCTAGCTTATGCACTAGAAAAATTCCAAATATAAAAGATTTTAAAAATGGATTAGGTTAGTAGAATATATTCTGTTATAATTATCAGGCTTTCCTTGTAAACAAGGAAAATGTGATAAAATAAAAGTGATAACGATTCACAAGATAAATATCTGCAAATGTATTAAAAGTGAAGAGTAAAATTGGTTTTTATCTAATTAGTCTTTAAATATTTAAAATTGTACTCTTTATATTTTAATTAACAATATGGAAACTTAAACCAAGTAACTTATTTATGTTTTACCTTATTTCAATTTAGCAAATGCACCAGTTAATATCGATAATTCAAAAGGACAACAATGGCAGAGTGGAGGGTGGAAAGTGAAGACATTTGACGAAGAACCGAAATTAACAACATTTTCTTGGAAAAGTAATATTCCAATCAAGACTAGTAACCTAATTAGTGTTAAATTAGATTCAGCAGATGATACTGCACCAGTTCCTGAACCAGTTAGTTGGAATCAAGGCCAATGGCCATCAGGTGAAATAAACGGATTCCCTTATTGGGTATTTGGAGGATGCAAAATTCAATGTAGGTCAACGGAAAATGACGCAAACGATGATACTGACAATAAAGACACAAGATCAGACACCGCTGAAGATGATACTTCTTCTGCACCAACAGATGCACCACCAACAACAGTTTCAAAGGAATGGCCATCTCAGGAAACAAGTGGTAAAAGCTGGAGACCCCCTTCAAAATCATGGAAGCCTCCTCATCCAAAACGCCAACCTCCTACTAAATCTTGGAAGCCACCACCAACAAAATCTTGGCAACCACCTCCTACAAAATCATGGAAGCCTCCCGTGGGACCAAATATACCAATTAAGTTTCCCGTACCTCCTCCAAATGCATGGAAAAATCCTTCTTCAAGTACCAGTTTGACTGAACCAACTCCAACACCCACTACACCTTGGACAGAAACTCCAACTCAACCCCCTACGAATTGGAATCCACCAGCTACTTTTCCACCATCAATGCAATGGAAAAATCCTGGTATTAAGTCAGTTAAAAGCTGGAAACCACCTCCCACAAAGACTTGGAAACCACCAACCGGCTTAGGTAAGAGTTGGAAACCACCAATCGCCACACCCATTCCTGATGCATGGCCTTCTCCATCAAAACCAGATTGTAAGGATACCACTCAGGCACCACCTTCAACACTGCAGCCAAAAAAGGAAGATGAGAGCGGAGAGGATGTACCTCCTAAAATAATTATTATCACCAAATTACCAAAAAATAAAGTATTTCCTCCTACCTCAGATGACAAAGATACCGACGATGATTCTAAACCAAAACCAACTAACAAGCCATGGAAGTTTCCAGCGAGAAAATACAACCCAAAAAGCAGTAAAAATAGAAGAGATCGATTTATTACTCCAAAGGGGAATAGTAAGAAATTTCCTCTGCCGCCTGGAAAATATTTTAAGCCTGGGAGTACGATCAAAGGCTGGCCTAAAGGCGTTCCGCCCCCGACATTTGTTTGGCCTGTAAATAAATTGAAAAAGTTTCCCGGTAAAAAGCCAAGCTCTCTGGATCAGTTCAAAAAATATATGGAAGCAAATCAGAAGAAATCGAAATCGAAGACATGGAAGCAAATGATTAAGAAGTGGATCAACGGTCGATAAAAAATAGTGTTCGTTAGAATTGCAAAAGGACAAAATGTACAGCAGAAGTGTAAAGTAAATTTATTTATATTGTTTTAATAAAGTATTTTCATGTTGCATTGCAGTTACTCATAAGTCTTACTTAGCCGTCATTATTACATTTAAAGAAACAATTTTTAAGTAACAAAATATGTACCAAACTTTAATTACTCAATAAATGCTTGATTCGCTTTGTCTCCCCCATAGTTTGAATACTTATTTCCTTGATTCTCCTTCATTTAAAAGCATCTTTTAATGAAACTAAAAAAAAAAGTCTGAATACCTGCAATATATAATTACCTATACCTATATATAATACCTATACCTATATATAATACCTATAAGTTATAATTCCTATGAAATCTTGTATAGCACATGAAAAACTGATCATCAGATTAAAAGGTATCAAGTATAAAAAAATGAGTTTTATAACCCGAAATTAGTAGACAGATAAGGTTGTGATTGCCTGAAGACCATTTTATAACAAGCTTACCTCGTTCCATACCAAGTTGTTATAACATTCTATTATGCAATTTCATTAATAAAAAAAAAACTATCTCAATATCCGCTCTCTGTATTAGTTGGGAAAAAAAGTAAGTGACCAATAAATTGGTGTTGATCAACATTACTAAATCATGCACAAAACTGGAAGACATATACCGACACAATCAATTAAGCTAAAACATGTTCATTATTTGTTATTATTTAGTGTCCATCCCGGCCTCTTTACATTATAAGATAGCAATTGCAAAACATGTAATTAGAAGTTCATCTCATCAAAATAAAGACTAAATATAATATAGTTCATTTGAGCTGCTGTGGCTCAAGGGAATAGAGTGTTCGAATCCCCCAGCCGTCATGGTTAGCCGTGAGAGGTTCACGTGGTCTTCCTCTCCATGCACCGCAAATGCGTTAGCTCCACCAAAGAGTCCTCCATGAAGGCAAATTTCTCCCAATACTTGATCCAGGAGTTCCCTTGTTTTCTGGATTGGGTTCAAAATTACAAAGCTACGCAGTTGAATATTAGTAGTCGTAAACCCTAAAAATTGGGTTGGCTGTTCAACGACGGTTGTAAAATAATAAAGTTCATTTGGCAAAATACTATTTGTCGAGGTCTACCACAGTTGATAGTTCAAATTTACCATAATACTGGTATTACCTTTATAGGTGTTGTGAAAATGAGAACCTATTATACCAATATAGGTCCCGTGGTAATATGTCTTTTACCACCATAGGTAATGCATAAGTGCCCTAATGTCACCATACTACAATACACATAACCTTTATTTTCTTATTATTTGCTGTATATTCCGCTGTGGCTTAATATTATGGGGATCGGAAAGTAATGTCGTTTCGGTGCATTTGATATTTGTTATCAAGATTTTATTTTTAATCAATTATGTATTCACCCTCGTTAGCAACAACCTTTTCAATGCCGGATCGAAAATGAATCAGTTTTTAAGACTAACGAATATTTAATGTGCCGAAACGACATTACTTTCCAGTCCCCCTAATACTATTAGATTTGCCATAATACAAGTTAATAGGTCACCATAATAAGTAAATTATCACAAGCTTACCATGGTTTATTAGATGACTTCAATTTTAGTTTATTAGTTCTTGTTGAGTTCCCATTTTTAAAGTTTATAGACACCCTTTAAAAACGTTAAGTATCAATATTAGAAACAAGTGGTTTAATATACCTTTAAAATACGGATTTGGTGATAACCTAACATAGGAAACCAAAAATAAACAATTCATGAAAACGTGCGATAAGACTAATTTTTGATTTATTAGAGCGACAAGCTAGCAATTTGCTCATTATAAAATAATTATCAAATCCTAACTCCTTCTTTGAGATGTAGCGCCTGAACGGTTGTAGAAGGTAGTTTTAAAGTTGGCAATTAGGTTCACTGTGTTTCCGAACATATGTACAGTGCACACACATACAAAAAAAGAAAGAAAGAAAACGGACTACCCATAATACGTTTTGATCTAACGATCAGATTTTCACATTCTAGGATTCAAACTTAATGATTCGAGAGTGTGACCTCAAATATACTAATTACAAACGATTAGTATATTTGAGGTCACACTCTCGAATCATTAAGTTTGTTACGAAATCAGACACAAAAACGTACTTTCCCTGAATAAACAAACATACTTTTTTTCCCAACGGATTCCGGTCTCTTATCTCCAAAATATAGGGGATAGTCGCAATCTGGGAAATATGGTCCCCATAGTTTGATAAGTATAGCGGTCCAAAGTTTGGACACCTTAATTTTATTTTTTACGCATTTCGCAATATCTCGAAAACTTTTTGCACACAATTATAAAACTCGTTTATCTAAAGATAAGTTCCATACTAAAAATAGTAAATATTTATTATTTTTTAAAATAAAAACCAAAAAAAGTTTGAATTGTAAGGTATACAGTTTATGATTTTAAAGAATCCAATTTTATGCGGCAAAATATGAAATTTGAGCGAAAACGGTTGAATAGCTCCTGAGAAATCAAATTTTAAAAAATTTGCATGCTTAAAATTCGACCTCTCAGGAAAGGAAAGGATTCGAAAAAGGGAAAATTAAGCACTTTTTAAAAACACCCAATGAAAAAAGCACCTTTACGGGCTTTTAAAAAACGAAAATAAACACTTTTTAAAAACGTTACGCACCCTATAGATGCAGTCTCGCATTCCTTACTCACGGTGTGCGCTTTCGTTTTCTTTCGCAACTATCTGAGAAAATTTTTCTTTTCACGAAAGTTTTTTGAGAATAATTTCTGTAAGTTTTTCTTCTTTTATCAAAATATTTGCGAAAAATAAAAGATCTTACTAATTCCTTACTCAAAGCTTGTGTAACAGACTTTTTGTTTAGTCTCACTCACTCTTCAGTTTTTTTTTAATTTTTTAAATTTCGCTGTCCTCGTTACAAAGTCTAAATGACCCAAGAAATCGAAGTAAGATTATTGAAGAGATCAAAGTAAATATAACACCAAGTATTAAACTTTTCTGGGTCAAAGCACACATTGGAATTGAAGGTAACGAGGAGGCGGATCAGCAANTCTGCAACTCGACAGATTTAACGTGCATCAGTCACTTTACTACACGAGGAGTCTTCGGCCGGCGGGGTTCGAACCCACGAACTCTCGGACATGAGCCCAGCGCCCTACCGACCAGGCTATCCCGGCCCTCAGACAAATTTTTAATTTATTAGAGCGGCAAGCTAGCAATTTGCTCATTATAAATTACAAACGATTTTTTAAGTTACGAAATCAGACACAAAAACATACTTTCCCTGAATAAACATTTTTTTTCCAACGGATTCCGATCTCTTATCTCCAAAATATAGGGGGTAGCCGCAATCTGGGAAATATGGTCCCCTTAGTTTGATAAGTATAGCGGTCCAAAGTTTGGACCCCTTAATTTTATTTTTTACGCATTTCGCAATATCTCGAGAACTTTTTAAGTGAATTGAAAACTTTTTGCACACAATTATAAAATTCGTTTATCTAAAGAAAGTTCCATACTAAAAATAGTAAATATTTATTATTTTTTAAAATAAAAACCAAAAAAAGTTTGAATTGTAAGGTATACAGTTTTTTATATGATTTTAAAGAATCCAATTTTATATGGCAAAATATGATGTTTGAGCGAAAACGGTTAAATAGCTCTTGAGAAATCAAATTTTAAAAAATTTGCATGCTTAAAATTCGTCCTCTCAGTAACTATTAAACCAATTTCGCTCAAATTTTGTAATATAAAATTAGATTCTTAAAATTATATAAAAAATGTTATTCCTCACAATTCAATCTTTTTTTCTTTGATTATTAAATAAATATTTACTAAAAGTTATTTTTTGCAAGGAACAATCTTTGTATTAACGAATTTTATAATTGTGTGCCAAATTTTTTCATTTGCTTAAGTAAAATCAACATTAAGGGTTCCAAATTTTGGATCGCACTCCTAACTAAACTACCCTATATTTTGGGGGTCAAAAATCCGAATCCGTCGGGAAAAAAAGTATATTTATTTAAGGAAAGTAAGTCTATGTGTTTGATTATGTAACTTATTTATCGTCTGCACTCATTAGCATATTTGAGGTCTCCTCCTCAAACCATTAAGATTGTATCCTAGAACGTGAAGATCCCATCATTAGATCAAAAGTTATTCAAAGTGGTTCGTTTATTTTTTTTGCTCACTATACACCAAAATTGGAGTGGGTCGGTTAAGAATCGCAAAATGTGCAAGGTACATGCACACAAACATATGAAAATTCCGTTTTACTTATATAGATTATTCAAATACAATTTTAAATTAGGATTTTTACTACTTTTTATAATCTAATAAATACTTTCAACATGTTTTTAAAAAATTATGTTCATTCTCATTTTAATAGAGGATGATCCCTAAGTTCAAGGATTGTGGTACTGATCAATAAGTAGCGTACAAACTTTATCAGATTTTAAGCAACGGAGCCATTGGGATTTGACTTGAAATCCGGACGGAAAACCTTGAATTGACGGAAAACAAAACTTACCAGTGGGGGAAAAATTGGTTACTTATGTTTATCCTCCACATTGACAGAAATCAAGAGATTTTCATCCCAATTTCAAACAACGGGTAAAACAGCCAGATATCGCGATTCTCTCGAAAAAGGCGCGTAATTCGGCAAGCCAGCGCTTTTGTTCGATCATCGTAGCAATCTCGTTAGATCAGGGAGCGTAGCCAAATTATTCAACAAAAAATAAGCACCTTTTGAGCACTCAAAATATTTTTAAGCACTTTAAAAAATATAATTAGGCAGGGTTGGGAAGTTTTTTGACAATTAACGGTTCTATCTTGTTTTAACCATCATGTCAAAAAAAAGAAAAACCTTTTGGCATTGTTTTTGACGATTGTCAAAAATTATGACATTTTGAATCATGTAAAACGAATGGCGTTTTCATACGCTACGGACTGACAATACGCCGAAATAGATTGGGGTTGAATTATTTGTGAAAACGTTGAATAGAACAATGTGAACTGCGTCTTCTTGCATAATTCGAATCGAAAATCAACACAGTAAGAAAAAAATCTCATTTTGAAAAAGGGAAAATTAAACACTTTTTTAAAACACCCAATGAAAAAAGCACCTTTAAGGGCTTTTAAAAAACGAAAATAAGCACCTTTAAAAAAACGCTACGCACCCTGTAGATGCAGTCTCGAATTGCTTACTCACGGTGTGCGTTTTCGCTTCCTTTCGCAGCAATCTGAGAAAATTTTTGTTTTCACAATGAATAATAATTTCTATGTTTTTCTTCTTTTATCAAAATATTTGCGAAAAATAAAAGATCTTACTAACTCCTTACCCAAAGCTTGAGTAACAGACTTTTTGTTTAGCCTCACTCACTCTTCAGAGTTTTTTTTTTTTTTTTAAAGGGAAATCTATGAAAAGAATTTAAAGAGATTTCTACCATTTAATTTCAACCGTTTTAATGAGAAAATTGAGAACAAAGTTTGAAATGATTAATACAACATAGGATATTCAAATTATAAGAATTGGATCAGGAACATTTAACTGAGTGAATTTGTATGGCGTAGTCATAATACCCATATCACTTATGCTTTTTCTGTGACCCAAATGTTTACACTGTGGAAAAACAACCTAACCTCAACGTGGCGATAATCTGAATTTAACAGGGATACTACTCTCTACACAAATCAAAATCGCTGAAATTTAGTAGCATTTTAAAAAATTTCCGTGTTTTCAAGTAGTAATAATTTTTATCTTTAGCAAGAAATTTACAAGTGAACTTAAATGAACTAAGGATTTCTGATAAATACAAAATTCAGGGATGATTGTGAAACAAAGTGAAAAAGGCTGAAAACTTTTAATGTGCAAAAAATCGATATCAATTTATGTACCAAACATGTTTTGAATTAGCATTTATAATCGAATTACCTACTAACGAAGACTATCACACCTTTATAGTAACTAATCCAAGAAAAAACTTATTTCTTGCAAGAATCGCGATATAGGATTTAAAAATGACGTGGATATGAATCGCGATATTGGGTTTTAAAATTTGAAAATATTATATATAAATCCAATATAATGATATTGGATTTTAAAATCTCGTGAATAGGAATTGCGATATAGGATTTTTAAATCACGTGAATACGAATCGCAACGAGTAACTTTTAAAACAGGTAAATACGAAAATCTATGTTTGATATTAAAATAGTGATATTAGCGTAGTTCCAAAGATTCAAAATCCGCCAAAACCAAAAGAATTAAATTGGTGGAAGAAGCATATGTATGGACTCGTTAAAGGGATTTAGCAAGTTATAAAATTTCATTGGATTATAATTTTTTTGATTTGCGAATGTCCATGAACCTGTGATCTTGAAATATGTGTAATTCTGCAATATTCACAGCGGAAATACCAAATGCCCTGCTACTAGTTTTTAGATCCATAAGAATGATACGAAAAAGGCGGAATTCTGGGCTACAATCAACCCTGAATATTTTTTTCCTCCTTTAAATTTGCTCATCATTTTATACTTAAAATTTTCACAAAAATAAACATAATAAATAAAAATTATAAATTCTGTTTAACAAATTTATCATTCAAAATTTAAGATTAATGAGTCAGTTTCAATGTATCAATGTATATTATTTAAAATGTATATTATTTAAATGTTTTGAGAAATATAAAAATTGCTACTTGTTTAATACAGTGAAAATACCAAAATTATTAATTACCATTAAAAAAATATGAGAAAAATAACATCACTGTAAATTTTTTTATCCAATATAATTGGTAGTACAATTATATTGTTATTAATAGTATTATATTGGTATTAACAGCTTTAACCCTCCAAGCATTCAGCCCCTGGAAAAAAAATGTACTGAAATTTCTTCCCAGCGAATAACATGGGGAAAATAGGCCACAACTTTAAAATCAGTTTTCAAGATGTTCAGTCTTAAAGCTTGCAGCTTGAAAAAAGCTGGGACTAGTCTCAGAGGGTTAATACTTAAGAATAGATGGAAATACACAATCGTTGAAATGATTTACAATCGCAAATACTCCATGAATTTTCAGGGTTGCCACTCAAATCTGGAAAAAAAATTCCCTTTGTTTTCCCGGTACATGTTATACGCAATATATTAAGAGGAAACAACAATTACTGTGCTCTTGTGTGAGCTATATTGGGCTAACTATATTTATTAGTTTCAATAGCTGAAAAAACAGCTGAACATACTTAAATAATGCTATGGTAAATGAAATAGTTAAGTATAGCTGAAATATCATGGTTAAATATCCCACAGAATACGCTTTGAGTGGTCACCATTTTTTAAAAGGCTAAAATAAAAAAACAAAATACCCAGTATTTTCCCCGTTATTTTAGGTGATTTTTATATTCCTTGTATTTTCCAGGTTTTCCCTGTGGAGTGGCAACCCTGATTTTATAGCGACTACCTTTTCGAAGGATTAATCAAATTTTAGTGGGTAAAAAATACTCAATATCAATTCACAAATTTTTTTTTTTTTTGAAAAAGTTATAAATTTATTGAAAAACATTCAACAATACAAAAAAGTATTGAACATATTAACTGCAACATGTACAAAAAAAGAAAAAAAAATCACAGAGAAACTAAAAATAATAATCACAGATATCCATATAAATTTTTTCTTCATACAGGTACAGACAATTCAATTGGTCCACAGAAAAAAAAAATTACAAATATAATCTCTATAACAAATATACCTCTTAATATTTGCAATTTACTGACTGCGATGGTCTATGAACAGAAAATATTATTGACTCAATTAGAAAAGCACTTTGCAAACATGCACTAAAATTAACAATGTATTTTGTAATGTGAATCAATTAACTAAAATTAACAATGTATTTTATAATGTGAATCAATTAATTATTTTGGCACTGGATAATAATAGTTATGAAAGAAAAAGATGAAATGACTATTTCAAGGAAAATTAAAGAAATTTAAAAAAAAATATATTTTAAATCATATTTTTCAATAAAAATGTTTGAATTTGCAGCTTGATTAGGAGTGGCCAGTAACAGCTTTATTTCGAAAGTGGCAATAAGATTCATAGCTCGAGAGAAACCCTTTGCTCAGAAGATGAGAAGCAGAGGGTCTAGATTTTGGTTTGGAATTCACTAAGTTACAAAGCAGAGCATAATCTTTGGTTGTCAATGCATCTTCAATCTAAATAGGAAAATAAATTAACATTAAAAATATGCCATTATTTCAGACCAATTAAAAATTAAAATTGAATGGTCAAATTAGTTTATAAGGAATTACATTTTTATGCTACAAAATTTAGGCAAGTTTTGAATTATCACAGATAATTAAGACAGTGTTGTTTGTATGCACAAGTACAAGCTCTGAAAGTAGCAGGGAATAATGCAGATAAATTTGTGTAACCTCAAAACTTTCAATTTAAAAAAAATAAAATAGAAATGAAGACTTAATTATGTTTTCAACAATACACAAATTGTAAAGACAGGGTTACATTGTGTCAGCTTTGTAACATATTACTTTTGCATTTAGAGTCCTCACTTTTTCAAAACAAAAATAAAACACTATTTTAAATCATTGAAGACTTTTTACATTTCAAAAGAGAGTACAGTAAGACCTCGATTATCCGAGCTAATTGGGACCGCTAGTGCCTCGGATATCGGAAATCTCGGTTAATAGGAACCATGTATAAAAACCTTTCGTGCTAGCGAATTTAACTACTTTTAAAGTAAAAAACAATAGAACGTTTTTTAAATGATAAAAATAAACATATATGAACTTATGTTTCACAGCTAAAAAGACTTAAAAAGGAAATCAACTCTAGTAGTAAATTTTGAAAAGTAAAATGGAATTTTTTTTAACTATACTTAGTTAAATATCGAAAGACGCATTTTCAAAAATAACACAAATCTCAAGAAAATATTGTATTTTTAAAATTTACATGATTAAACTTACAAGTCACATGACCACTGTTAACAAAGCATTCATGGATGTTGTCTTCTCAGGGTGTAATATTTCATGGAAGTTGAGTGCTTTTGTGGGAAATAAGTGCCTGTAACACGGACAACGAACTAATGTGTGTATAATTTCTTCCAAGCTCATTTTGGAGAGGAGAAAAAAAAATTAGACTTCGTTATTGCCTCGGTTAACAGAAACCTCGGTTAATCGAGGCTCTACTGTATTATTTTTTGAAATGTTAAAACTGGTGTGATACACATGAATAACTATTAAAATTTTTTAAAACTATATATGCATCAAAAATACACACTTCGAGAAGAACTATAAATTATTTTCTTTTAATAACCATAAGTTACCATAAGATACCGTACTTTAGACAAGCCACCAACGGAGATATATATATAAAAAAAATTCATGTGCGCTTTTTATATGTCTGTAATTAAGAAAAGTTTCAATTTTAAGGCTATTTTTCCTAGACTCTGCAGTCATAGGAAATAGCATTTTTTTAGAGAATAGCATGCTGTTTTTATTACTGTAGTGAGTTTTTAACAGTAATTAGAATTGTTAGGTTAAGTCTTATCTACAAATAGCTCGCATCTGCCAGGCTAATTAAATTATGAAAAGGACGCAAAATTATAATATGAAGAAATACACAGTTTTGTGAAAATGAAAGATGTTTTCGGTCGAATTTTTAAAATATAACTAATATGTATGACTACAATGCTCAAATTAAATTGGGTTCACAAAAAAATCCAGCTTGCAGGCTCCTAATAGAATAAGTTAATGAATAAATGACTCATTGCTTAAGTTCAATTCTCAATAAAAATTTGAAAGAATACAAAGAGGAGGCTGATTCCAAAAGTAAGGTCTCCAAAGCGCAGGGTAATTTTTCGAAGAATAAACTATACTAACATATATTCTGAAGGAACTCTCAATTTTATTTTATTATTTATGACACATCACAGATAACTGAAAGAGTATTTGTGAGAATCATTTGGTAGCACAACAAGCTAAATCTCTATTATAAAATACTGTTTTCTTAATAATGAAGATATTAAAAATATTGCTATGTCAAAACAAATAAGTGTTAAAACTGTTTTACACGAAATATATAATTTTTATAAGTAATAAAATTTTTACATAATTTATGAAATAATAAAATATAAATGCATTATTAACACTAAAAAACCTTGTAGATATCTATTTATAGAACCAAAATCAAAAATTATTTGTACCTCTAATCTATATTAAACCAATTTCTGTGTTTTTTGGATATTTGAAAAAAATTCTTTGTTCTCTCTGTTATGCGGTCACACTCAGCTTGCATGCATATAAGTAAGATGAATTATAATCGTTTTCACAATTTTCACAAGAAATTGACATCTTGTCCACTTAGTTGAATAAATTCCTTTACTTTTATAGAATATAATATAATTTTTTAAAAATAGAAAATTAAGCACAGCTATATTTGTATACTTACAATACTTCGGTATGCAGCAATATTGGGTACTCCATCATCATTTGATGTAAAAGATAAATTTGGAAATAGGAGCTAAAATATAAGTGAATAAGTAAAATAAAATAAAATCATTTACAATGAAAATTTAAGAATGAAAATTTCAGATTTACTTAACCTACACAATTAGATAAATGAAATTTGAAAAAAATTCTAAATTTAAAATATATATTACATTATAATATATTTAAAAAATATTTCTAAATATGGAATTTTGGATTTATGTATAAAGATTAAACACATATTATGGAAAATAGATTTTGATGCAAGACAAAAGTTACATTGTTTTTATTATTCAGACAAATTAGTTAATGTAATGCCAAAAAGCTAGCAAACAATTAAAAAATATTTGACAAGCAGAAAAAGGTATTTTAGGAAACACCCAAATCACATAATCTAAAACAATTATTAAGCGAGGTTTTAAAATGTTAGATAAATTCACAAAGAATAGAAATTATTAATAACAAAAAATTATGAACTCTGAACTTTTGTCTTAGATACCTATGATTTTGTCATAGATTGATGCATACCTATGCATCAATCAGTACATTGGTTCACATTGATTTCAATTGAGAGTTTATTAAAATTTTAAATCAATGAACTTAAAAATCTAAAAATGCAAGTTTTCATGTCAAACTCTTAATTTTGAGTAAACAGAAATCTTTCAGAATTTCTCAGTTAAATGAAATATGACAGGACTTAGAATTAATGGTGGTCCTAGCTCATTAAAATCCATCTCGAACCACCATAAAACAGGACTGAGGGACTATTCTCATTTCTTTGGATCGGACTAGTGACCAGTCACAGTCCATCGAGTTTAGTGAAATAAGATGCTAATATGATTCTTTGATTTGGTGTTTCGGCTTGTGTAATTGTCAGAAATTCTTTGGTCATATTTTTAAACATTGCACATTCTCTGATAATTTTTATCTAATTTCCCTTTAATGACTCTTATATTTGATATAATGCTCTACTTAAGGACAATAAGTAATTTAAACCTATTTACTAAAACATAATAGTTAAGTTTTAATTATTGAAAAGTTCAATTTAATACTTTAATTCACAAAAACTTAAATAACTGAAGAGGATTTTTATCGAGTAGTACACATGCTGTATCAGCTGTGAGCAAAGGGTTTATATTTTAATGACTTACCCATAGCACTAAGCATCCAAATCCATACATATCAGCTGGTTTTTCAGAGTTTTCCTGCTCGGGAGGATGAAAGTTGATTCCTTTTAGAATACTATCATCTAGATCCTTCTGCAATATTCCAAAATATGTGTTAAACAATCCTGATTGAAATTAAGGTGAGGGACGAATTTCAAATTAACAGACTATGTTTGTAAAAAGTTAAGATTAATAACATAATAAAAGAAACTAACCGGATTAAAGCAAAAGTCCAGTAAAATCTTCTTCTCTTCAATCAAAACTGTTGAAGGATGAACAGCGCCAAAAACAATTTTGTGAGAATGGAGCTCTTTCAGACATACCAGCACTTGCCGGAGCATACAACATGCTTTTTCTCCATCCAAAGGTGTGGGCGGAGATTCTACAAGTGAATGAGGCACCGATGGGCAAATAACACACATGGTATTTTCCGTCTAATAAAAAGAGTTAAATATTATATATAACTATAAATAACACTCTGCAGCATAAAAAATGTTCTGTGGATGAAAATAAGGGTTTATATATACTTTTGGTTAAGAGTGAACTAAGGCAATAAATCATTACATTGTAATATCCTTAACCTATACAATTGACCAGCATATCATTGAAGAATCAAGATCAATGTAAATCAATATGTAATATGTAATCAAATGTAAATTGTCTTTTTTTTAAATCAAATGCAAATCAATAAATCAAATAGATACCTTAAAAAATAATGCTTTGATCTTCAACAAGTATTCACATTTGCAATCATTCCAAAGAAAGGCAATTTGTAAAAACTTAGTCATATCTTCTTTACTGTCATGCTTGTATTCCTAAAAATATAATTAAAGAAAGAATTAAAAATTGAAAAACGAAAGAACTGCAAAAGTGGAAAATTTGAATTAAGCAATACCTTAATAACAATAGGATCATCCAACAGTTTGGATATATATGATGATTTTGTGTTAGGTACAGTCTCAAAATTTAAGAAATATTCAGGCTTCCAATTATACTTCAACAGAAACTTGCTTTGCTAAAAAACAAAATATTAATACAATTAAATTAGTCATAAAATAGATATCCAGATTTAGAAAAAATAGAAATTTCTTTCTATCATCGTTTCTAAATTTATTTTTAAGTGACAAAATACTCATTTATCTGTAACTGTTAATAATCTGCATGCAACCAATAACTTAAAATTATATTTCAAAGGAGTGACTTTCTTTCCAATAGAATAAGTCCTATACAAATACATATCTTTAAAAACCCTAAACATTTTAAAAGCTTAAACTGTTCCACACTAAATTAAGCAGTTAAAGAAAAAATAGCTCTAACTAAATCACTAGCCAATAATAAACAATGTAAGATTTTTTTAGTAACTGATAATCTTCGTTAATAAAAATTTTGCTAGTGAACATATCATACATAATTAATAACTGAAAATTAAAATAAAAAAAATAATGTTTATGATTTGATCAAACTGATCCCTTTTTTTAAAAAATTTAAAAAAAAATTTTTTGAACATTTTTATTGGTTTTAGGATTTTATAATTAAATAACATGCTATTTAAAGCTAAACATAACAGTGTTATATGCGTAAAGGAGTAAACAAATTTGCTGGTTAAATATTTTTGCTCAAGTTGTGTAGCATAAACTTAATAACACCCCTGTTACACACGCTACAGTGCATATAAAAAACAAGAACAAAGTTTAGATAGCAATTTTTGGAGAAACTGAAAGTTAAAGAGAAAAATAATGTAAAAAAAGTGTTGGGGGACCTAAATATATGGAAAATATAAATGAATTTAATTCAGTGTTCAATGAATTCAACTCCTTCAGCAATTTTTAAGCCATTACTAAGCTTGAAAGTATTTTTGGCTTTAAAAAAATAGTATAATCAACAAACAATATTGAATCCACCGTTTTTCTTTGAATTAAGTTAAATTTTGATATGTTGATAAATAATGAATAAAATATTACTAAGCTTTAAGAGGTATCATTTTAAACCCAAGACAAGTACAGATTTTGAATGCCATCAATGGTTGGTTAGTCTTATTTTTTTATGAATAGCAAACAAAATTTTATGAATAATAACAAAATTTTTATAATAATTTAAACAAACTTTTATGAACTTTTAGAATCTTTAACTATAATAGGCCAATTATGAAGACTCAAAGTTTTTTTTTTTTAAATGTAAGATATATATTAATTAATAAATTTTTAGAATAAGACTAAACAACTTTTTTATACATTAGCGTTAAAAAAAATTCAGAATAAAAACAATTTTAATAAACAATAGACAATGTATTTAAATATTAACAAAAGAACAATTGCTTTGAATATTGATTTTTAAACAAATAAATAATTTTGTCTTTCACTTAACTGTTAAAAAGAGTTTGAAATTCTCTGAATCTATAAAAATATAATTAAAAACTGGACTTTTCTGTTTTCAATAATCATTCATAAATAAATTGTCTCAACTAAAATCCATAAAAATTAAAAAAAATTGATAGTAACGTACAACCCTGTAACTTAAAGTAGATTTCTTATTATATCACAATAGAAAAAAATCATATTAAAATAAAAAACTTTATTACTTACATAATATTCTTGCAATTTCAATTCAGGATGCTCCACACATAACTCAGGAAAGAATTCTTGAGAAGCTTTTGATAAAGTTTCCTTAAAATAAAATAGTAACGTATCATAACAAATTGTTCAATTGAAAAAATAATACAATTTTAAGGATAATGTAGGTTAAGNAGCTATGTTTGATATTAAAATCGTGTGAATAAGAATCGAGATATTAGCAGATTCCAGGCTTGGGAGCTCTAAAAGGCTTGTCAGAAGCAGCGTCGTTTGAACTACGAAAATCGGATTTATCTGGAGGGCGGGTAAAAAATTCGGAAAATCTTATCTGCTGCGTGTAAAAGGGGAGAAAATAGCTAAAATAGGCAAAAATGAGAAAAGATTGGTAGCTATGTAGCTGGAATTTTCTGTTTCTCTTTGAAAATCGGTGAATTTTCTGAAAAAGGTCGATTTTCTGAATCGGTGAAACTTATAAAAAAAAAAGTGAAATTTTTAGAAAATCTGAATTTTTGATAGAAAAGCTGAAATTTAAGAGATAAAAGACAAAAAAGCGGAAATCCGCTAAAAAGCGGAAAAATCTCATCCCTGTATTAAGAAAACAAAATATATGAAATTAAATACTATACGTAATTTTGAAAAGTATAAAAAATTTGCAAAAGTGCTTTAAACCTACTTAGCCCATCAGTTCAAATTCTTTTAAAATAAAATTTCCTTTGAGCAGATAATAAACTCTCAGTTTTGTCAAAAAAATTTAGGCAACTATAGGAACTATGTAACAATATTTAGATCATCTCTTATAACAATATTTAACCCACTGACGGTTCAGCAAATGGGCAAAATTGGGAAAATGTTCCTCCCCAATACACCACTTTTCTACCTAATAACGTGGGAAAACCGGTTTTGCTGTGCGGAGAAGACTGCAGGTTAAAATACGATTTTTTACGTGCAGAACCATCAGTGGGTTAAATCAGGAATCTGTGGATTTTTAGGTTCAAATAATCCACCTTTATCTAATAGCATTTTAAGAAATCTAATGGTTTTAAAAATGTTCATTATTTAGAGTAGCAGATATTTAAAAGCAGTTATTTACATTTTGCAACAGTTTCAGAGTAGAATTGAAATTCAATCTAATATTCAAGTAAATGAGAAAAAAAAAGTAAAAACAAAATTTCATATTTCTACGAAATAGAGGTGATGCTTTTATATTTTTAAATACATATTTTAAAAAAAAATTTAGACCAACAGGTGAGAAATGAACATAGTTCTTTCTTTAGACAGAAAATTCATAACTGGAACCAAAGTAACACCAACAAAGAAAGTACAAACTAAAAGTAAATAATTAAAAGAAAATTAGAAGGCTTACAGATAAATTTTATTTTGAAAGAAAAATCAAAAGCTTTGGCATGTAAAAATGAAGAATACCAGCTTATTTTTCAAAATTAATTTTAAAGAAAATAAAAAAATAGGAGAATAAATCCAATTACAAGGTGCATGAAAACAAACTAATTTGCATGTTATTTAATTTTAAAATTCGTATCAATGGGGACAATCCAGACTTTCTCACCATTTTTGGAATTTTGACAAATACAGAATTTTGAAAAAATTATATTTGTCAAAAAATAAGTTTCTATTTTTATGGAATATTTTACAACAAAATATATTTAAGTAAAAATTTGTTATAAGATTTGCACATTAATTTAAGAACATATTTTATGTAATGATATATTTAAATAAAAAAAGTCCTTTTGCAATACAAAAAAAAATAAAGCCTGAAGACAGATGTTAGAAAAATTAAGTCTTGCTGACTTAGAACTTAGAAATAAATTTGAAGTTAAAAAAAAAAAAAAAAAAAANAAAAAAAAAAAAAAAAAAAAAAAAAAAAAAATTTAAATTTTATTCTGAACTATTCTATATTTCTATTTATTCTATATTTTATTCTGAAAAAAAGTAATTAAAGCAGTTCATACATTTAAAAAAGGAGTACTAAACAAAACTTTCATTTACACTATGTTAAAACAAATTCTCAAAATCTGAATTCGATAAAATTCAGGTCTAAAAATTATAAAAGATCGACATGCTAATAGTTGTAGATGAATCCAATATTAGTTTAATCACATTCTAAATTCATTCATGCAACATTTAAGAAATTTAGAAGTGATTTAATGAAGTCATTTATGCTGCGAGAATAATTTTAAATTCTACGGTAAGCCTTAAAAAATATATACAATGCAAACACATTGAGAAATGCATAGCATTATCTGGTGAAAATTTGCTTTCACAAACAGTTTTATTTATTGTAAATTGCTTTCAATTATTATTACTGAATAACATTTGTGCTTTTCATTATTACCTCTTGAGAATCTTTACAATGAGTTAAGCGTAATAGGGAGCTGCAAACTTCTTCTTGAATGGAGGTAAGTTGCAAGAGAACAGCATCAGAGTCAATCACTTGGCATAAATCATTGTAAAGTTTCAACTTGTTTTCATACAACTCACAAATTGACTCAATCTTTTCTTTGTGTATATCCAATTCTGTTAACAGACATTGAATGACAGATACAGTGTTTTTTCCCTTGTTCTACAAAAAAAAAGTAATTATTTGGAATAATTAATGAATCATGCAAAATTACAAATAATAACTGCAATATTACATGAAAATTAACTGAGGGGGAAAGCTTAGATAAGCAGCTTACAAATTCAATACCATCCAAATTTTAAAAAATTACAGAAAATCTTAATCAATTAAATTCAAAACACAATTCCAAAAATCTTTAATTACAAATTCATATCAAACATTATATAAAAGAATTAGGCTCCATTTTGAATGAAAAATTTTTTTCATCAAATTAAAATTTTTATTATTGTATGAACCTTGCTTAGATTTTAATTTAAATAAAATTTAAGCAATTGTGAAACAAATATGAAAATGAACATCAGAACATCAACATTTTCTAACGCATCAATGCATCATCCAGTCCTATTGCAAAGATTTAAAAATATTTAAAAATGGCTCTTATGAACATTTACAAAGCTGTAAAACTTTTTTTTCTCTCAGAAAATTCAAATATGTTATTTTCAAAGGATTCATTTTGGGGAATGTGTTAATTAATTTCAATTAAACAAAAGTTTCAACATCATTTCATGTATTATCAATATTACTTTAAATATGTCAAAAATTCGGAAGAAATAGTCAATATGTCAAAAATTCGGAAAAAATAAATAAAAACATTTAAAACTATAAACAAAAATAATAAATATGAAATTTTTTTAACTAAAATCGTCAAAAAAAAAGATTAACTATAAAAATTTTGATTATTATTTGGCTAAAACCATTTCAGCTGAATAAATTTTTTGCTTTATACATAAAAAAATGTAATTTTAATATAACTATATATAGAAAATATAGATACAATAAATATATAATTATTAAATTATGTACAAACACACTCTTACAACTAAATAT
The DNA here is from genome assembly GCF_043381705.1 of Parasteatoda tepidariorum. Classification (NCBI taxonomy): domain Eukaryota; kingdom Metazoa; phylum Arthropoda; class Arachnida; order Araneae; family Theridiidae; genus Parasteatoda; species Parasteatoda tepidariorum. Next base: position 42,955,899 of record NC_092207.1, on the reverse strand, counting down.
ACGGGTGTACTGGTTAGAAGCAGGCTATGCTCCTATAGATTTAACGTAGTACTAACCAAGTACTTGCAATTTCTTAGCTAAATTAGGGCCAGTTATAACAAGTTTTAATAAAGTTATAATAATTTAATGATAAAATACTTTATTTACCAAAGTCAAAGTTAGAATTTCTTCATCAACTGCTTTTCCAAGATCTTTAAGTGTTTCATCAAACTTGACTGAGTACAATGTTCTTTTACCTTCACCTTCAACAGTTACTGTTTCACTTTTAGTGTTATCAGATTCCAAAGTATCCAAATGAAATTTCTATAACAAATAATTACACTTTTTAATTTTTTAAGATATAATTAGATTATGACACTATTCAAATGACATTCATTGAATTGCAATTCTTAGGCTTTGTTTTAAAATTGTCTAACTTTATGATTAGCTTCAATTTCAACATTAAATTAATGTGATTTAATATTACTGCAAATTTTTAAGGTTTACATAAGGCAGTGTTTCCCAAACCTATAACTTTTGTGCACTCTTTCTAAATTTTTCGTAATGCTGTCTACCACTAATATAAAAAATAAATGTTTTTTTTTTCTATAAAAAATTGCACAAAAGTTAAAAATCACAACTGGCTAATGACAACATTAATTATTAACTGCTAACTTTGCAAAAAATAGCCAATAGAAAAATACATAATTGTAAATTTTCCTGGCTAGCTTTGTTTCGAAATAAAATTTTTTGAAATTTTCGTTTGTTGCAAAATATTTTTGAATAAGAACGCGTACCCCCGATAAACTGTACCCGTACCCCTGGGGGTATGCGTACCACACTTAGGGAAACACTGATATAAAGAATGCTTGAATTACAATGGGAATACTAAAAAACCCAAAACAGAATCAGTTCATTGAAACAAGGTATAAACCTTTTCCAAATTTTACACAATCTTGCATTTTCAATTTCTTAAAATTTTCCTTACATTAATTATTTAGTGGCATGCTTAGAAAATTTTAGATTAAACTGACTATTATTTTATATACAAATTGAGTTTTGAAACTGTTTAATTGAAATGCAATTTGATATAAAGAGAGAACAGGCATTTAAATACTTCATGTAAAATATAATAAAATAAAAATACAGTTGAACCTGTTTATCTCGAAAACCTGTATCAAACAAGCTACATTAGAAGAACCGAAAAATTCCATAGCCCCATGGGAAGTAAGAATGAGCAGATTGGGGGGTCGTTTCTTGGAATTTCCGGTTACTATCGTCACACTCTCCAACCAATTGAGTGTATTCGGACAATGAAAAGTTGATTGATGAGGGGGGCGTCACCACTAGGCATCAGTTTCCACACATGGATAAGAACAACACAAAGAGAAATTCATTTTATCAGTAGACTTTTTTTAGGAGGTCGTTGGTTTGAGCGTCTCAGTCTTTTTTAAAACATTGTTCAATTGAATTTTGATTAAGTATGGCAGGGGCTAAATGTAAATTGAATGTTCTCTCCATTGAAGAAAAAATGAAAATTTTAACATTCTTGGACGGAAATCCATTAATGAAAAAAAACGAAGTTGAGGTGAAGTTCGGTTTACCAGCAAGCACTTTTCTACAATTATTAAGAATCGAGAAGCTGTGGAGCAAAAATTTCATAGCAGCAACAACAATGCGAAAAAAAGCAGAAAATGCACTTTTCCGGACGTGGATGAATGTGTTTTAAAATGGTTTACACAATGCAGGAGCAGCGGTATTCCTATCAGTGGACAAATAATGCAACAAAAAGCTGAGGATTTTGCTAAAGAGCTTGGCCATGAAGATAATTTTAAAGGCAGTANAGATGCATTTCCGAAGACGAAAATGAAGTAGACGAAGAGCATATAGAAGCACCGAAAGTGACAGTAAAGGAAGCTGAAAAAGCTGTGGAACGTTTAACAAACTTTCTTGAATGTCAAGAAAACGTTGGACACGAGGGGTTCGCTGCTCTCTCCAACATTCGAAAAATTATCGAATCAAAGAAAATCCGACGTCAGAAATCATTAAAAGACTACCTATGAGGTGCGTATGACTGTTAAAAACTTTTATTAGATGTAATTAATATGTAATCATAATTAAATTCTTTACAACATAAATGATTTAAAGTTTCTTTTAATAAACATTGCTACTCGAATTTCATTTTTTAAACTTACCTGTATATCTCGAAACCTCTCTATCTCAAATTTTTTTCCCTTTCCCGCGAGATTCGAGATAGGCAGGTTCGACTGTATAATGTTTAACTGTTTCATTAAATAATTACTACATCAACTATTACACAAAATAATGCTCACTTATTTACCTTTTGCAATTCTCCAAAGACACCCATGAAATTTTTGTGCTTTTCATTAGTTCTGTCTCTAGCAGTACGAACAGAATTCCATTTTTCCTCCTGAAAAAAATTAGACCTTTAAATTCATTATTTATTCTTGAACAATGATCATATCTTGAATATAATGATCTTAAACATATTTTTTAAACAAAACAATATTTCTACAGTATGCAGAATGGAATATTACAGTGAAATTTTTTTAAAAATCTTAATGCATTCAGAATCCCTCAAAACTCCCCGAAGCATTTTATTACTTTCCTAAGAGTGCTATTTATTAAGTGATTTTTAAGCAAGAAATGCTTACTTTCGTCTTCACTTGAAATGGGGAGTCGCATGATTAGTCACGAACTGGTATCACACGTGTCTATCTGCCATTCATTTATAATCGTTGTGCTTGTGAAAGCCAATACGTTTTTGCTTCTGTTTAAATTTTTGTAATTAAATCGAACAATTATAGAATGGTCAATAACTATATAATTAATCATGCCCTAATATTGCATAAAGAAAATGTGGATTTAATATAACGTATTTTTATTACATATTAATTTAATTTCAATGGTACTCACTGAAACATTGTTAATAGTTAACAAAATTTTCTAGTCCTGAATATTTTAAGATTTTTTAGTTCAGTAAAAAATGTGTTAGAATGAGTTACATATGTCTGGTATTACTTATTAAAATGATGCGCTTTAAAAACAAAAAATATTTGTTTTCATTTTTTAACTACATCAATTTTAATTTTAAAGTATATTTCAAATTAATTTTGAAGATTTATTTTCATGTTAAGTATAAGAAATGTTGAATCAATTTTTTTTATATAGAATAGTTTTGGATTTTAAAATGTAGAAAAGCTTAAGTTATTGATATATTTTATTTATATATTCTAGCGTGAATACAAAGCAGGCAATTGTCTTCAGCATAGCAGTAGACTTTTAAAAGACTTGTGATCCCAGCAAAACTCTAAATTCTGTCTTTCAACAAAAAAATTTAAAGTTAAAAGAGAAAAAAATTTATATATTCCAGCAGATTTTATTAATTTTATCTTAATTGTGATAATCTATGTTATAAGAGTATTTGAAATCCAGCATTTGCATTTTTTAGTTCTACATTAAAGAAACAGCAATTAAATTTTATAAATGCATATAAAAATAATTTTTTGCCATTGCAAAGTTTCTATTTACTCAAAGAATAAAAATATTGAGAAAAATATCAACATTATAGCCTATTTTTTAATTATTTAATAAATAATAAAGAATGTACACTAGGATTTCTTATCATTTTTAATAAGTTTATTTTTTATTATTATTCTTTACTTTCTTTACTTTTTACATTCTTTACTTTATTATTATTCTTTAATTTCTAACTGAAGCACAATTTTGATTCATTCAAAGAGTAATAAATATAAGCTTTAATGCGTAATTAAATATTCAATACATAGTAAAAAAAAGAAGACATAAACTACACTAGTAAATATTTACTTAAAAAGAAAATCCTTCAACTTTAGTAAAAAAAAGGAGAAAAAAAATGAAGCAAACTTAAATTACATTATTTGAATTCTGAAGCATTGACAAATACATTATAACGATAATGGATTCATAATTTTCAATGGACTAGATTTATAAAAATACTAATTTGTTTTAATGCAATACTGAATAATAAAACCATCCATCCTATATCTAAATGTATACTATCCAATCTACAATTGATTTTAACTAAGTAATTAGGCTGTAGGTCAAATAAGTCAAATAAAATAATATTTTCTATTAACCCCACGGATTTCAGCCAAAAAGAAATGTTTATCAGCTGTGAAGAGCTGCATAATCATTTCTTCAGATATTTTAATGATAAATAAACAGTTTGAAGTTTTAAAATTTCTCTTCAATTTTGCACACACTCTCCAAACCCTGAATTTAATTCACAAAAATTTTACTAATAATTTACAAAGGATATTCATATGGTATAAATGATATCAAAACTAAAACAGCATTAAAATATCCTTAGCAGATGGAGGAGGAAAGTTTCCACTCAGCACATGTGATGTCATAACCAATTAGAGATTGTTTTTGATAGCATTACTTACGGAGGCCTTTTTGGGCAATTTAAATATTTAATAACTAAATAAATAAACACTTGGGGGAAAAAACAATAAGATTTTCGGCTTCAGGAGAGAATTTGCAATAAGTTATGATAGAAAATAAAAAAATTTTTACAGATGCAGTAATTGTCTATTAATATTAGGAATATAGCTTGCACTTTAACATGAAAAATTAACGCTAATTTAGTTACATTTTAGCACATTTGATGCTTTTAAGTTAATATTATTTTGTGTTATTCTCAACTCCCGTATGATTAAATTTTAAAAAAAACATTCTTTTTAAATCAATGGTACTAAATTATTCATCACAATTTAGATATGTACAAAGAAATAATACAAACCTTAACTTTATTATATTCCAATACAAGTTCATCAATACTTTGTGGAACTGACTTTAATTCTACATTCATCCAATCATTTGAATTACTTGCAAGATCTGTTATTGTTTGCTACATAACAAACAAACAAAATGTATTAGAAAAATAACAACAGTTGGATATATTAAGGGCACTTAAACTACTGAGTACATATTAATCAACATTTGACAATAATTTTTTTTTGAAAAACTAAATAACATTCCCACATGGAAAATCATAAAAGGGCATAAAATTTGCAGATATGGATTACCAGCTCTTATAATGTGTTACAACATTAAAAGAACAGTTAATCCATATCCGCAATTTTTTCAAATTCATATTAATTCTTCCAACTTTCACAGGATTTTTTTTAATTATATTGTCATTATTTTTAATGATTTTAAACAAAAAATCATTTTAAAAAAAAAGGTAAAAATATACTTGACAATATTTGCAATCATAAAAAACAATCATTAATTCTTTTAAAATTTCTATTTTGGCTGCAAAACAAATTGTAAAAATGTTTCCTTCAAATGTTCTTCAAGTGTAGATTAAAGGCAAGAAAAGATAAACCAAATATTGAATTTTTTTACACTCAAATGAAATTTTTTTTATTACAATAGAACGCTGATTATCTAACACAGAAAGTTAAAATAATTGGATAATAAGGGGACTTTACAAATTAACTCAAATCGTAAAAATATTCATATTGCGGATAAAATTCATTAAAATAAGAAGTGATTATAAAAAATTTTCAAAAAATAATTGCAGAACTTGAAAAACTTATTAATAAAGAACAAAAAACAATTGTTGCCTAGCAGGCAAATTTCTGATGTCATAAAAAAAATATCTATATACAATTGCACATTTTATACTATAGGGCTTTCAAAATTAAATTGCCTTGTTCTCTAATAATAGCGGTTGTCAAAATATGGTTTTCCAATTTAACTTTTAGAATTATTCATTGCTCCATGGATATGTACTAATAATGAGACGTGATTCTAAACACTTTTAACACAACATTCAAAAGTATGTTGGGTAACGGAAGAGTCACATGATGGGGTGCCATATAATCGAGATTCGACTGTACTGTAATAAACGTCATGCTATCTTAGTAATTTAAATATCAAATTACCAATATTTTTTTCTTTCTGTCAAATATTGAAGTATAAAAGTTTTCCAAAAATTCTTTTAATTTATCACATAGCAAATTCTTTTTTAAATCTCTTTCCAACTTCAGATTTGGTAATAAGTCCTGTAAGAAAATTATAGAATTAATTAATCTAGAGTAACAGTTACTTTGAAATACAGTATAAAGTCATCCACATATCTGGACAACCGTTTACTGGAATGTCTATTTTCTAGATAATACTTAACAAAAAAAAAATTTTAAAAAACTCTTTACATTTTACACATTTTTTTCTCCACTTTTTTTAAGTTTGCGATTTATCAATAAAAAGTATGAAGGATGAAAATCCTTCCCTTTTTAATGATTTTTACTTGACTTCTAATTGAATTTTGATTTTAATCTGATTTCCTCCACTATAATAAGATATAAAAAAAAATGAACATTACACAAATGATTTACGATTTCAAAGGCATTTCAGCACGAAGAAAAAAAATTTAATTTTTTTCTCATTTTGCATAAAAAGATTATTATTGCTAAGAATCATGCACTCAGTTTTAGAATGCGTAAAACCCTTACATGCAAAAATATTGTGGATTTAAAATGAAATTGTCACGACTAGATCCCGTCATAAAGTGTTTAAAAGCATGATTCGAAGTACTCAGATGGTAAGTGTTACTATACCAGAAAAATAATCGAAATATTAAAAATTTATATGAAAATCTTAAATTGATGAAAATGCAATCTGCAAAAACCACTCAAACAATAAAATCATCACATAATCAGTTCTTCAAAAAGAGATTTCTTCAAAAGAGGGATTCAAAAATTTCAGCGCTAAAAGCAATGAAGCATTTAAAAAAAAAAAAAAAGATTTTGAAAACCTTGTAAACATCAGTGGTAATACAGGGTTGCCACTCAAATCTGAAAAAAAAAATTCCCTGTGTTTTTCCTGTACATATTATAAGCGATATATTAAGAAGAAACAACAATTACTGAGCTCTTGTGTGAGCTATAGTGGGCTAACTATATATATTAGTTTTAATTGCTAGAAAAACAGCTGAACATACTTAAATAATGCTATAGTAAATGAAATAGTTTAGTATAGCTGAAATATCATGGTTAAATATCCTATAGATTATGCTTTGAGTAGTTACCATTTTTTAAAAGACAAAAGATAGAAACAAAATTCCCTGTATTTTCCCAGTTTGTAAAGAAAAAATCCAAATTCCCTGTATTTTCCCTGTTATTTTAGGTGATTTTTAAATTCCCTGTATTTTCCAGGTTTTCCCTGTTCTCCCTGTGGAGTGGCAACCCAGTAATAGCGAAAATGCGATCGCTAAAACCACATGGTTTTACGAGTGAATCGTCAATAACTCAGTGAGTAAAAAAGTGATTCTTCAAATGTGCAATTCAAAAATCTGTAGCATTAAAAACAATGAAAATTAGTGACAATAACTGACAGAAATGTGATTGTAAATCCTTGTATGGGTGAATTGTCAAAAATTGAGTGCCTTAAAAAAGTGATGTGAGGTTAGAAGCTTGCAGAGCAAAATATCGTATAACATTAAAATTTTAAAAACAAGAAAAAAATCCAAAAAAAAGTCAGAGAAAAACCACACTGATTCACAGTGGAATCGTCACTAATCAAGTGGATTGAGAAATAATCAAATGAAATGCTTCATACAATTTACGAGGCATGTTATAATGACATGTTAAAATATCAATACTTGTTTGCATTCCAGAAAACAGGTTTTCCCGGACCTGTTGAAGTTGGCCAATCTAGATATGGGACTTTTCACTGTCTAAGTTTTTAGATGTAAGATAAGACACAAATATACAAAGATAATTAATTTACCTTTTCTGTGCATTTTTTTATTTCATTGAGGGAATGAATAAAGACTTCAAAAGTGTCATTAACTTCACTTATGACATTTTCAGGTAAAACTAATGTTTTCAGCTCACTTTGAAGTAAATTTACAGCACGCTGAATAATGCTGTCATCAGTAGATTGAGATACCAGAGCTCGGATATTATTAATCAACTTCAAATTTGAAATGACAGTATCAATCTGAAAAAGATTTATCTTCTCTTAAATGAAGTTGAAAAGACAAAAAACAAGTTTTGCAATAAGTGCTAGATAAAAAGGAAAATATTGGCATTAAAATATAAAACAGCATAAAGAATTTTAATAGTAGCAAAAATAATTGCAGCGTGTAGTTGGCTCTTACAAAAAATAAATTTTTTTAAATGTTATATTCTCACAGTCAAAAAGTAACAAATAAATTAGTTTTCTAAAATGCTATAATTTCAAAGCTTAAAAGTGAAGGAACTGAACTCTAGTAAAGCTCAGTATAATTTTGCAGCATACAAATTCTATGGTCCTTGCTGTTAAAAACTAAAAAGGGCAATTTAATTCTTATTGTTTTTATTACATGAACAGACAAGGGTATGTGGGATAAACCTATTTAATAGCATGCTACAATTATTGAAATTAAATCTTGGTAATTTTGGAATTAAATAAAAAACATTAAGCTTTCTTGTAAAGTACAATAAACACAATTATTCAGCATAGAGTTTATGGTTTAATAATTAAAAAAAAAAAAATTACATAATCCATAAAATGTTTTTATTATTCATTAAGCTTCTTCGTTTGAATATTTTTAATGACAATTTTTTTTAAAAAAATCAGAAAAATTAAGTTGAATAAGACCACAGCTTGCTTAATCTACAACTTACAAAAGGAAATTTCGATACAATAAAAGAGTACTTACCAAAGGAATCTGTACTTGCTTGGTTTCTTTCTCCTTTTTATTTTCACACGAATCTTTACTACCAACAATGTTACTAAGATCACTACCTCTTTTAATAATAATTTTTGGTTTAAACTCTGACTCATCAACATTTCCATTCGAGGCATCTTCTCCCATTGTAGAATTTTCTTCGCTTTTTGGTATACTTTTACGAGATTTTTTCACATTGGGATTGTTTTCGAATGCTTCTTGCATTTCAGAAGAAAGTCCATTGGTTCCATTGCAAGCACTTGATTTATTCTTTTTGTTTTCTGAAACTTCACTAGTATGCTTTGCACTTGTTTTATGGTGTGGTGGACCCTTAGGTAGAGGTATACTTCTAAAAAAATACACATTAAAAAATGCAAATCGTGAATGATCCCAAGATTTGGAAAAATATATCACTTTTAATTTCACAATATGAAAGAATAGGTTTTAATAAAATGGTAGGTGTGGAATATTTAAATAATGTCTTATTCGAATTTGCTATTTTTTTTGTCTGTTGAATAAATAAGAAAGGAAGACAGGTTTTCCATTCCAGGCATTATAAAAAATAAAGAAAAATGTCCACACAGTCATAATGGTTTTTAATAATTCTGTAGGATCCCCAAGAAAATTTAATTTCCAAATCAAGGTACTCTTTTCTTCTCAACAAAAATAAAAATGAAACCTATAATGTATAAAAATGAAACAAAAAGTTCAGACAACCTCATTTCATCTTTTAATCATATCAATCAATTACAATTACTCAAAAAAAGTTGGAGGAAAAAAAAAATTTTTTTTTTTTGAGCCGTGGGAAATGAATTGGATTGAATAACACAGAATAGAGTTATCATTTACATTACTANAAAACTCCACCTACCACTCCCTTTCTTTGGATAGGGCTGGAAATAGTTTGTTTTCCCTATCATAGTTGGATTCAGCATCTTACAAACATTTGGTTTACACATCTATTGTCAGATATTGCAATTATGGCCAATTATATAATTTTTACTAAGAATGAAATAAGTATCTAGAATTTTTTACATTTTACATATATGACATACGGTAGGGTATATATTTGTATAATATAAGGATGTATAAAAACTAACATTTTTCAAAGAATTTCTAGCTTCTCTCTCTTGAAGGTTCTGGTATCTCTAAATATAAAAAATCTGGTATCTCTTAGTTTTTTTATATCTCTAAATATAAAAAAACTAAAACAAACCATAACACTAGTTTACGGATTAGATCAATAAAACTTATTGCGATAATAATATACATATTAGTAATAATAAAAAATAAACCTCACTTTTGAACTTTTCTGAAGGAGGCAAAACCTTTCTTCACAGTTTCTGATATAACATCTTTGCCATTACACGAACATTTTAGAACTTGATATTCAGAACCAACAGGTGAAAGAACAGCACACAGAGACATTCGTTTATTTGCTAGTTGATGAAGATATGTTTGCTGAAATTAACTTTAATTTTAAGTACTTAAAGTGTAAATACACACCAGATCACATCTAAATTAAAATTTGCATAGTTATAATCAAATTTTGATATTTAAATCATTAAAAAAATATCTAATAAAAATTTTAGTTGTGGAGGCAAATAAAAAAAACAATAATTTGCAGAGCCAGGAAAATAATTACGGTTTTAGGGTAATGGAAAATTAATACAAATTCTAAATAGACACAATTCTTTAATGGTTTTAATAATGTTAAACACACACAACACAACAATGTGAAGAAGAAAAATTAATGTGGTAAAACTTAATTTCTTTCCAGTATAGGTGAGATAAATATACTTCAAAACAGCTTAATTTAAATTATATAAATAAATATATTGAATATTGTCATAAATATCTAGGGTTGACAAGAGCGATGAAAACTTAGTGGTCCAATAGGACCACCTAGGTGTTCATTTAGTGGTCCAAAAACTTAATATGGTAGGCAAACTTGAGAAAAAATATCAAATTTTACACTTGCATAATTAATGTTATGGTTACACATCAAAAATTAGTAATTGTCATCCATTATACCCTAAAACTAATTAGGTTCATTATCCCATAATGATTAAAGATTAGTATTTATTAAAACAAAATAATAAAAAAACTAAATAAAAAAAAACTAAAATATATTAGCAAACAGATTCAATTGTTAGATTAAAATGCTTAGACCAAATAAAGAAAAAAAGAAAGAAATCAGAGAATGCAAGAACTAACAAAATATTATATTAAAAATTATCTAAATATTATAAATGAAGTCAATTCTTAAAAAGCAAAAATCAATATTTTACTGATTATACTGTCAGTCCATGATTACAAAGCACAGCACAACATGTAAACTGGAAAAATTAACATTTAAATTTAAATTTTTTTACCTGACTATTTCAATTATTCCATTCGAAAAATTTTAAACTAAAATCTAACCTAAGTGCAGAACAATAAAAGTAGTACAATTTTTTTAAATGCATGACATTCCATACAAAAAAAACTATTTCGTTACTTTGAAACATATTTCAAGACAACAATTTTGTCGCCTACATGTATGATTTTAGCGACATTCATAGAACATTTGGTGACAATTGTTGCCACACTGGCGTGAACTCTATAAATATCAAACTTTGTCAGTAATGTAAATAAGGAGCCATAACTTTAAAAAATTTAATATCATATGTCCTAAAATATTCAATATTCTGAAACTGCTTATAACTATTTTTAATAAGCCATATCAAAAGACACTTTTCAAAACGTCAGACAACTAATTTTTTGATTCGCAATAGAATAGTTGTCAAATTAATTCAGTGATATTTTTCTCTAGCTCACCCTATATATAAAATACATACATGTACGTACGTACACATACATGTACGCACATATGTACTATTTGATGATGAACTATCTCACATCTCACGTAAATGAGCTACATCAACACTTAAAAGTGTTTAATTTTATGTCTAGTTCAATTTTGTTAATTTTTATATAATAGTTTCTGAATTACTTCAGCCCTACCATTTTCCTTCACCTCGTGGTTATCCTCTCCTTTCCTCGTGGTTATCCTCTCCTCTCACCTCGTGGTTATCCTCTCCTCTCACCTCGTGGTTATCCAATGAGGTACCTTTTAACACTATTTTTAAAAGTGTCCAATTTTAAGTGATTTTATAATTAAATATCAACACCACAACATTCTAAAATACTAATTCGAATTACATTAGACAACCCTGATTTCAATTGCAATAGAAAACAGAATCTTTGACATTTGCATGTTTTCAACCAGGCTGCTTTTTAGCAATTATCATTGACAGACTTAAAAAAAAAAAAAATAAAGACGAGGTTGCACATCAAAGCATATCAATAAATAAATTGTTCAAATTATCTTTAACTGACTGGCGATTTGGGAATTATTTGTATTTAAAGGCAAAAATGAAAAAAGGTCACATTTTGTCAGAAGTTTGTACTCAGAAAAATATGGCAGAAATACGCCTCAATAATAATAATAAATAGCCAAAACCAGAAAATTGTAGATTTCTGAAGTAATTTTAGTTATTTCAGGTGACAGTTTAAGAGAAAAATAAATAGTATACAAATTAATTGTGAAGCATTCCAAAGAATATATAGATATATATAAATGAAAAAACATTAAATGACTTTGAACTTCAACTCACCTTGTTCGATTTTGATTCACACATCAAGTTTAAAAAAACAAACTTAGAAGCAAAAGGAGGAACTTTTTGTAATGCCTCAGAAAGTTCAACAACATTCTTGTATGGAATATCTTCTTGATTTCCATAATCAATGTATCGAACTGTGCACTAAAATAATGTATTAATTAAAGTTTTAAATCTAATACAAAGAAACACAACTGAATGCTACATTATTTCAATACTAAAAATAAAGTTATCATTAGACTAACTCTACTCGAAGAAAAAAGTTGAACTTAGAAGCGATAGCAAAAAACTTCAGAGACATGTTTACTAAATTTCTAAAAATTTAACAATATTAATTGCATGTTAAACTATAGCAGTAGCAAGTAAAAAATTAATAGATTAAATGAACCATAAATTAAAAGTTATTATTTATATAATAATTCAGTAATACTTAAAAAATATCAGGACAATGAAGCATGAATAAGGATGTCACCCTAAGAAAATCTCAAGAGTAACCATTTTTAAGAGTTTCTTTAATGGGATTAGGCAGAAGTAACTGAATTCAAACATTAAACTATAAATAGCTTTTGTGAGTAAAAGAAAGAAAAAAAACTATCACAAAAAAAAATTATATACTGACTGTTAGGAGTTTTTTTAAGATTCATTTTTTTTCCTTCTGTTTAAGCAGTTTTAACTATTCAGGTAAAATATGAAATTATGTTTAATAAGTATAATTTTTTTCTAAATAGAATTTAATGCTTCAATTAAAAAAGCATTTCCGAAATTTTCAATGCATCCAAACTTTATTTAAAAATTAGTTAAGGATCCTTAAATCTATCTCTATATAACTACTCAGGGGCGAGACAGCCCATGAAGGACGAAGGCCTCCTGTACCCATCCCAGTTTTCAAGACCTTGGGCTTTGAGGTGCAGGCGCAGATGTTCTAGTTGGGAAGTCAGCCGATAGCAGAGCCCCTGGGGTAGTCCCCAAGCATGCTTGGTACTAATTTTATCGAACCAATGAAAAGATGAAAGGCTGAATCAACCTTGCCCGATCCGAGGATAAAATATGCATATAAGTTAATTTAATAATAAATATATAAATAATAAAACTTAATACTTTTTTCTTAATTTTCTTGGTTAATCTCTTTTTACTTTTATCCTTTTTGTCCTTATTATGCTATTATATATATAAGTTTAAAATATGGCGAAAACATGCAAAATAAAATAATAAACATTAATGAAAAGAGAAGACAAATTATTAAAATGGAATATTTCTTTAAATATTTAAAAAAAATGTATATTAAATAGCCAGAAAACAAAATAATGATATGATATAATCCCGTCATTAATATAATCCAGATTAAATCCACAAAGAGGAGTGCTTTCTAATATTGTATTAATATAGCCAAAGCAAAATATAGCAATACAAAATTAGACTAACAAATAAATATGTAAATGTATTGAAACTCATTTTAAACATTGGGATAAAAAAGAAATAAGCAAAATAAGAAACAACAAAGATAATAATTATTTTCATTGTATCTTATACAATAATCTTAAACAATAAGATACAATAAAAATTATTATATAATAATTAAAAACAAACACTATGTAGTGTTAAATTAACAGATCCTGATACCTCACTTTTTTTTAAATAATCAAAATCTAGCAGATAAAATTTTTTAATGAATCTTCATTTTAAACCAGCAATAGGAAAAGAAAAAAACAGAAGTTAAAAAACAAAGATATGGCTACAATAATTTTATAAAATACTATACATTTTATTTCGCGGAGAATATTATGAATAAATAAAATATAAAGAATGCTATTATAAATATCATTCATACCATTCCAGGTTTATTTGGTATTGATGTTCTAACAACAATGCAACGATACCAAGATCGATCTTCCGAATACAGAGCTGCATAAACCTTTATAAAATATTAAAAGACATAAGAAATAATGTATGAAATTAAGATTTTTAAATGCTTAGCATTAACAAATAATCACTTTATTTAAATTGACCAATCAAAACAGCTTAAAATGTCAAATCAGTTTTTAATAAAATTTTATACCTAACTTTTTTTTATGTTGACTGGGCTAACTATTATAACAAATTTTAAAGCCCAACAAAGCTTTTTTCAAATTTTAAAAAAAAAAATCAGTTTATTGTAAACGAGAATAACTGAATTAAGTTCAGAAAAGCCAGTCATCAGAAAGTGTAATAGTCATAAAATTAGAAACTAAAAAAATAATAAAATTAATGTTCAGCAATAAAACAATGTATAAGGGAAACATAAATAAACTATGATACCTTTTTTGGTACAAGTTTCTTGTCCATTCTTGTTTGAGTCACATTCAAGTAGTTAAGAGCACGAGAAACATTTGAAAGCTCATCAAAACGATGAACAGGACAGCCATAAAAAGTAATAGCATCTTCAACAGTCGTACAAAGAACTTCTAGCATCAAAGGCACTGAATGAACCTAAAAATAAAAAAGTAATAATGAAAAAAAAGTCATTTAATTAGCTAAATTAAAAAAAATATACTGTTTCAATAAATGACTGTAATTATAATCTACTAAAAAATTTCCAAACAATAAAGTTAAAAAGCAAAATAAACAAATAAAAAAGTTTAAATTACCACAAAAACAAGATTGCCTCAAATCAATATTATACTTTAATCATAGCTTAGAAGAAGAAAATGGTACGTGCTATATTAATTCAAAAATGTTTTTCAGAAATATATTTTGGTAAAATTTTGTTGGATAATCTAATAGGTTATCATCTAATATTTATTAAACCTTTTTGCATTGAAAAAAAAATAGATGACAATGGGGTTTAAATTTTCATTAACATTTAAAATTTAATTACCATCACGGAATTGTCCATCTTAAATTGCATGCTCGAGCATTTTTAATACACAAATTTTCCTGAATACTAAATAATACATATTAATAGAATAATAATGTTATAATACAGAATAATAATGCTATAATACTAATAGACTCATTCAAAAGCATGGTAAATATGATTTTACATTATCTGATTCAGAAATATATTTTTTTAAATCCAAAATTATAGTATTAATAAAAGCTTAACACATAGAAGTTTACCTGTTATTATTCCTTTGTATAGAGAAAAGGAAAAAAAAATTATGAATTACTAAATTTAACAGCTATATAACAACAGTAAACTATGTCATAGTTATATTAATTATAAATATCAAAAGATAGAGCAAGAAATATTTAAGCTATAAAAGTGAAGTTATAAATTTTGTAAGCATTTGCCAACCTTAACACTTTGGAGTCCAATTTATTTAAATTTCTAGCTAAGAGAAGATAGCTAAATTAAAAACTGTGAGTAAGTGTTTGATAGGAATTTTTTTAAAGTTTATTAGTTACCAAATCTAATCTGATACCTTCACTAAATGCTTGGACATTTATAAGATGTCATATTTATCAATGCATTCTCTCTTTCTGGAATAGATTGATGGTATATAAGTGATAGCTAAACAACTTTGCCAACACTTTTTATTTATTCAAAATAAATGCATGACAAGTCTCACTTATCAAATGATGCCATTGGGTTAATGTTCAGCCAGGGCTTAAGCTAAGCACTCGCCATCCCAGCGAATGCGATAAAATCGAGAATTCGGTGAAACTAATTGCGTTTTGGAGAATGATTTTTTTCAAGTTGCATTAAGATGACTTTTTCTGAACAATTCAAGTATTTTTCAATCGTTTACAATATTTTCCATTAGATACGCCGCAACTAAACATTTTAAAACTAAAACATTACAACTAAATATTTACTATCTTAACAGTAGAAACTTTACTTTCCAAAAATATTTTTATAACGTTATAGAAACATTAAAAAAAATAAATTTAGTTTTGGTGGAAATTTAGAATCAGAAAGACTGTATTCCGGGGAAGTTCTTAGAATTTGCATATACATAGTGCTTAAATAATATTAGCATACGGTTAAATATAATGACTTAAATAAGAGTTGCTTTAAAAAAAGTGCTAGTTGTATTTTTTAAGTACTTATTTTTGAGTTAATTTACATGTTGTTTTTCCTCATAAGTTTTGTTATAACAAAACCTGTGTTGTGTTTTTGGTTATAATGAGATATTTATAAAATTTATATGCGAGTTTCTCTACACCGAGAAAATTTGTATAATTTTCTCACGACAGAACAACATTAAAATGCTTATTAAATATACAATTATTAAGTTATGAGAAAATTTCCTACACTATCTCTAGTTTTTTGTTACTTAATAAACCATTTTATTCAATAATAAAAAACTCTTTTGGGTGATAAGACAATGTCCACTAAACAGAAGTTATAAACAGATGCAAGTTCTCACATTAAACAAATCAAATGCAAGACAAATGGTACAGATCAAAGCCTTGACTAGCATATAATTTGATTAATAATTTTGCAACAAATAATACTTATTACCAAAAACAGAAATACACACTGCATTCATATACTCACACTTTGCTCTTCAATGTAATTAGGGTGATGAAAATAACCAAAGTCTAAAAGAAATAATAATAATAATTAGAGAATGCTAAACATTACAAATTCAATAAATAAAATCTGAAATTTACAAATTTATATGCAATTCCGTGTAAATAAAACCAATTTCCATGTCAACTGTATTTTTTAGAAAATTTTGTATAATTCACTTTATTAATTTCTTGAAATTTGCGGTGAAAAATGAGTTTGATTTTTTTTCCCAGAAGAAATCTGATACTTTTAAGACGCTGCGAGAAAACTGTAAAAAGTGCACAAAATAAAAGAAACTGGTCAAAATGGAAAAAAAATTTTAATGACCAATACAATTCTTTAGCGACGATAATTTTTAGAACAGCTTAAACTTAAACAAGTGAAATTCAGTAAAATACTAGAAAGTTTAGTTTTTCACAGCTACTTTAAAAAAATAAATAAAAAAAAGCATCTTTACTTAATTTTATGCAGAAATTTAAAACCTATACAACAAATTATCTAAGTTTGAGTATTCATTCTTAACAGTATTTGATATTGCAATATAGTATTTGTAATTGTATATTTAATATGCATTTTAATGTTCAACATCTTTCTAATAGTTTGCATGTTTAATATATGATTTGTTAATTAACCAGTATGAATGAAATTCGATTAATATATTTTAGCGAATCTTTGAATAACTCTAAATTATGTTTTACTACTACTCTTTCATGTTAAGTATTGAAAACAGTTATTTTAATTATTTAAGACATTCATTAAGTTTAATGTTTCTAATAGTTGCTTTTTAGTTTTCACTTATTTAAAAAAGATTTTTTAAATAGCTTGAAAATTTATACAATTACTTAAACTAGATTGCAATTATAAACTGTTTAAAAAAATTCTTCTAATATTAGATAAGAAATGAAAAACAGTTTTTTCCACTTAGGTTGGAAGAAACATTTCCCCTTTGAGGAAATTTTTCTCACTTAGGAAAAAACTAGTCATCCCTACTAATGCAATAATCCTAAACATAGAATAAATTGAATAGAACAGTACATGGAACGAAATAACTGAGAATATAACGAAATAACTGAAAATGCAAAGAAATAACTAAGTCAAATCTTTACAGAAAAAACTTAATATTTTGTTTTCCTACACAGAAATAATCAAAATTTTATCAAAGATTAAATAACATTACAGATTTATCATAGATATACTGAAAGAGAGCTTTAAAATCTTATTGTAAAATGTAATTGTTTACTTCTTCAAACAACTAACCAATATATTGATTATATACGTTTTGAAAAAGTAATTTATTTTCCCCAATGAACTCCATTTGTTATCATAAATAGAAAACAAATGACTGGAAATGGGGAAGTTGGTAATAAGAAAATTGTTGTGAATAAAAAGTTCATAATAATCAGTATTCTTTATAAAATTTGCTATAATTAAATTTTCTGCTTCACATAACTATAATGTGCCCCATGTATACCTTTGTATGGATTGGATTGTAATATATCATAATATTTATTTAACTATAGCAAAATAATTAATATTATTCCTTATAGAAATTTAGTTATGCAATAAACATTTAAAAAAGCTTCAAATCCAAGTTCCACTTATATAATTTTATTTTATAACTGCCGTTGAACAGCCGACCAAATTTTTGGGTTTATGACTACTTATGTTCAACTACATAGTCTTGTAATTTTCAACCCAATTCAGAAGACAAGGGAACTCCTGGATCAAGTATTGGGAGAACTATAGTTGTATCTTCTATAAGTTCCAAATATATTTTATTGTATTTTATAACCGTGGTTGAACAGCCGACCCAGTTTTGTGGGTTTATGACTACTAATGTTCAACTCCGTAGCCTTGTAATTTTTAACCCAAACCAGAAGACAAGGGAACTCCTGGATGGAATATTAGGAGAAATTTTGCCTTTGTGGAGGACTTTTTGATGGAGCTAACCAGCATTTGCGTTACATAGAGAGAAGGACCACGAGAACCTCCCACAGTTAGCCTAGCGACAAGGGGACTCTAAGCCATGATCCGTCTACCACTGAGGATATTTCACATCAGCACTGTGGTCGGTGCAAGCCGGGTGCGGAATTCGTATCGACTGGGATTCGAACCCGGTTCGCCTCATTGGAAGGCGGACACGCTATCCCCTGAGCCATCGTGGCTAAGTTCCAGTTCTAGAAGATATTTGTTAGAATATCATCAAAGGATACTGGCAGTGTTTAAGACTACTTTCAGCCAAAAGCAGCCAAATTGATTACAAGCGGGGGGAAAAGAATATACTGGAATTCTTTACTTTTTATTCAGGTAAGCAGCAATTTTGTTTTGTTTTGCAAAGCATTATTTCAGATCATCACAGGAAAATGACAAGCAATTTTTCAAAGAATACCATAATTTTCAAACTCTAGAGTGATTCAATTTGCAGTATTTTCTCTAGTCCTTTATTCTGATAAAATAGGAAAAGAAAGTAAAAGAAACACTCACTTTCCTCAAAAAATTTCTCTCAAACTTCTTTCTCAAAAAATGTCACTACTAGATGATATACTATATAGTCAAAAGTATCCGGACACCCCTTAAAAAAGTGGTTCTGGTGGTAGACACAATTTGATGCATAATCGAAAGGTATAAAAGTGTTGGTAGTGGTTTGTCACTCTGTATTTATGCGTTTGTGGAGCAATGAGTAAGTCAAAGGAGCATAGTGGGTTTGATCGAGGCAATATAGTGAGTTGCCACCTTTAAGGGAAATCAGTTCATGAGATTGCGAACATTCTACAAAAGCCTAAATCCATTGTGAGTGATGTAATTGTGAAGTGGAAACATGGAGGCAGCGAAACTGCAGAAAAACAACTTGGTAGGACGCAAAAACTTAGTGAACATATCTGCAGACCTCTGAAAAGGGTAGTGAAACAAAATCACAAGTCCCCATTGGTGGAAATTTCTCAGGAGCTACAAAGTTCATCAGACGTCAGTGTTAGCAGCAGGACTGTTCGTTGAGAGTTAAAAAACTTGGGATTCCATGGTCGTGCAGTCACACACAAGTCGATCATTACTCCACAGAATGTGAAGCATCAATTGCAATGGTGCAGAGTTCACCGTCATTGGGCTGTGGATATGTGGAAAACTGTTCTTTGGAGTGATGAATCTCGCTTTACACTCTGGCAGTCGAACGGACAAGTCTGGGTTTGGTGGGTGCCCGGCGAGCGTTTCTTTAATGACTGCATTGTGATGACTGTTAAGCTTGGTGGTGGAACCATAACGGTGTGGGGGTGTTTCTCCTGGTTTGGTCTAGGCCTATTAGTTCCTGTGGTTCGAAACATGAACACTGAGATGTATGTGAACATTCTGGTTCTCCCAGCTCTATGGCAATATTTCGGGAGAGGCCCATTTCTCTTCCAACCGGATAACTACTCCATTGACACATCGAGGCTTGCACAGACAGGGTTTGACGAAATGGGCATTTAAAAACTGGACTGGTCTTCTCAGAGATCTGATCTAAATCCCATAGAACACCTTTGGGACAAATTAAGACAGCAGATTTCGTAGAAAGCCAAATCGACCCTCTTCACTGCAAGCACTCATTTCTGCTGCGATGGAAGCCTGGAAGTCAATTCCTATGACCACCTATCAAAAACTGGTGGTAAGTCTTCCCAGACGTGTGCAGGCTGTTACTGATGCAAAAGGGGGATCTTCATATTAATATGTGCCTCAGGACACTCTAAGTCCATGCCACTGGGTGTCCGTATACTTTTGTCCACACCACTCGGTGTTCGGATACTTTTGTCCATACCACTGGGTGTCCGGATACTTTTGTCCATGCCACTGAGTGTCTGGATACTTTTGTCCATACCACTGGGTGTCTGGATACTTTTGTCCATACCACTGGGTGTCCAGATACTTTTGTCCATGCTATTGGGTGTCCAGATACTTTTGTCCATACCACTGGGTGTCCGGATATTTTTGTCCCTACCACTGGGTGTATGGATACTTTTGTCTATACCACTGGGTGTCCGAATACTTTTGCCCATACCACTGCATGTCCGGATACTTTTGGTCAGATAGTGTATATTAAGTTATCATTGAATTGTGATTTTCATCAATTGAGAAATTTGGAAACATTGCCATTAATAATTTCTACACGATCCGATGCTGAAACTAAAATGTTATGTTGCATTAAGGAGATTATAAATAATGTCTATGTCTTTAATTGATTGAAGGCTTCCAATAATTTAAAGACAAAATCAAACATTTTGGAGCTATTTTTTGATGAACTGCATGATTTTCAATTTTGCCATGTGCTACAATGTCAGTTTTTCCATGTGAAAATTTAAATTTACAATTGCATATAGCAAAATAAATAGGCACTTTTAATTGATTTCAAAATGAAATTAAATTCTTTAGAATATGGGTCTCAAAAGGCTTAAACCCTCTGATTTCTTGAGATTCTTTTACGATTAATCACACCAAGTACAACATGCATGTAAATAAATGCAGCCAGCAATGCCTGGTGTGTGCAATGCTTCATTTTGTTCTCAATTGTTGCACTGTATTTGCATTATTCTCAGGTCACTCGAATGCGCTTTTCAACAATAAATGACCTAATTTTAAATAGTTTATGTGCGAAAATGCATAGTCCAGATTGGTCATGAAAGCTGTAGAAAAAAATTCACTACCAGGAGCAAGAAAGCGCTAAAATACCAAAAAATCAGATTATTTTGATCCAAATTCAAACTTTCGGTTTAAGACTAATATCCAAACAAACACAATTTAATCGGATCAGTTGACAGCCATGAATTACTATAACTATTTTCTTTTAAGCAATCTAGAAAGTCTGTTCTAGCTTTCTAGCATATGAAACCAATTTTTTTCTTGTGTTGCTATTCAACATTAAGCTTCATAAGTTGTCAGATAATGTGAGAAGTTGAATAAATAAATAATTAGAACTTTACTTATATTTTTTAAATGATTGTTTAGTATATAAATAGCTAACATTCTTTTAACAAATATAAAACAATTAGTAACGTATGAGGTTAATTCGGCAGATAAAAAGAGAATCAAAACATATCTTCGTATTAATATGGCTGGGAATGCTAAGATAACAAAAAAAATAATAATAATAATAAAATACTGATTTATACCTCCTTTTAAAATAGGTGAAGGATTTAAAACAAATGACTTAGGAACAGGATCCGGAATATAGGAAGGCTTGCTTTCCATCATCATATTGCCATTATGTTGGCTGTAAAAAAAGTTTTAAATTTAAAAAAAAAATGTTTTAAAAACATTTTGTTAATAATAAGAATAAAAAAAAGATAATAGTATTCACTTTAAGAAATGATTTTTTTTAACAATTATTTATTTTTAGCAGTTTTACTACATCAGGGGTCCTTCCATGACCTAACCTGAGTGGAATGGACTACAGGCTAGAAAAAATATAGTAGAAAAGTTAGGCTCCAACTAATGTTCAATTTTATACTATGAACATTCACTTGAAATCAGGAATTCCACAATAGTTAGGTTTTCTGGTTCTAAGAGTATTTTAAAAATTAACCAATTACACAATTTACCTACTTATTGCTCAAATGTAGCAACAGTTAGCAAATATAAATGTGTCAATAAGACTACAAAATGAGCTTAATAAGATTATATTTTTAGGTTATCCACTGTTTGTAACATTGTTATTTACTTTCACTGAATTAAAAAAAAAAAAATTTACTCAGTAATTGCTGCTTATTAGAAGCCAACTTTTTTTAAAGTCTTTTGATTCTTTAAAAACTATACTTAGTTAGCAAAATTTAACAGCTCAAGGTAAACTTTACAATTGCACAAAAAGATAAATTACAATATCTATATTTTATTTCAAATATTTTAATTACATTTGACACATTACACATTTAATTGCATTACACACATTTCCAATGAACATGAGCGGCAGTTTTCATTTCACAGAAGAAATTTAATATATTTCCATTAATAAAAAAAATTACATGTGTTTCACTTGCAAGAAATAACATTAAATTCATTTTCCCTTATTAAAAATTTTTGCAACACTTGATAAATTATAGTTCCGTCTCTAGAATTAGCATTAATACACAATGTTAAGCATAAATAAAACAATTAAATACATGATCTTAAACAAGTAATATCAATTGAAAGCAGTTTCCTTTTATTTCCATTTATTTACAATTTTCTCCTACTATAGAAAAAAAAGAGAAACTTATTAATCATAAATGAGTTATTATCTATTACCTATGATCAGATCTTCTTGCAGCTTTTACAGGAAATATATGTCCATTCCAACTAACTTCCGTAGTTTCTTGTAGAAGATTTTCAGCATCAGCCTTGAAGACAAATTTAACAATTCTAAAGAAACAATTAAAAATAAGATTTTTATACAATAAATAAATCTATAAAACATTTAATGTAAGTAATTGAACATATGGCTTACGCATAGCCGACAGCAGCATAATCTTCCTTCCAGCGACAAAGAGCTTGCTTTATTTCTCCATATTTTATAAAAGCTTGCTTAATATCACTCTGAAACAAACACAATTTTCTTATAAAAAATAAATCTTGTTTAAAATAGTCAACAACGAAAAACTGAACAAACTAAGAAGCTTAATAAATTAATGCATGTAAAAAACTGAGGTAGGGGTCGAAATATATTACACTAATTCAATGTATATATTTTTAAAATGAAAATTATTACTTATCGAGACACCACTCTTCAAATCACAAGAAATTTTTTATGAATATTTTGTTTAATGTAACCTAGCAACAATAGCTAAAACATTTATCATTAACTAATGTGCTAATGTGCTATAGCACCCCAAATATGCAAAAATCGTAGGAAAGTGGCTAAAAAAAATAATTTGAGATTTCTCCAGGAACACAATTTTCTGTTCGGTGTTAAAAAAAAATAACAGAACAGATTTATTTTATCATTGTAATAAAGTTGATAAATGAAACATTTTTTTTCTTACTTCCATGCTAACAGCAGAGGATGGGCATCAAATTACATCATTGCCTTAAATTGGTACAAGTGATTGATCAGTTGTAATTAAAAACTTTGATTGTACGAAGTTTATTTATTTATTTACCAGTATATAGAAAAGTTGTAAATGTACATATCCGTAGGTAAATAAAGTAAACAATTTATCCTCTGCTCAAAATCGCTCGTCCTTTTTTTTTTTTTTTTTGTTTTACATTTTGGAGACTTCTTTTCTTCCGTACCTTTCATACATTTTTTTTAAAATTTTTATAACATCATTTGAAGGGCAAATCTATTTTAATTACACAGAATTGTGTCATTCCTAAAAATGTAGAATGTTTTAAATTAATTTCTTTGTTTACTAAACTATTTTTTTCTTTAAAAAAATGTACTTTTAATGTTCATTTATTTCAAAAAACTAAACATAGTTAAAATCGTAACTAAACATAGTTTTTAAATTGTTTATAATTATTATTTATTTTTTTGTAGAATTATTTTTCAAAAAGAATATTTAATCAAATGATTTCATTTTAATTTCATAAACAATTTTTGTATTCATCAATAAATTATGCTTGCATCTTTGTTTTACATGTTGTAGACTTCTTTTTTCCTACCTTTTTCTACCAGTGAAAAAAATTTATAATGTTGTGCGAAGTGCTAATCTATTTTAATAACACAGAATTTTGTAATTTCAGAAAATTTAGAATATTTTAAACATAATTTTTTTTCTCTTTTGTTCTCTTTTTTGTTCTAAAAAAAAATTTACTTTAATAATTAAACATAATTGAAATCAAAAAATACTATTAATTCTTTTTCTCTTAAAGTTTCAGAATTATTTTTTTAAAGGCATAATTTTTAACAAATAATTTTATTTTAATTTTGTAAATAATTTTTGTTCTTTAGGTAATAAATTATGGTGACATATAAAAGTTTAAAAAAAAAAAATCTAATAAAATAATTGATCAAAAAAAATTTTTTTTTGAATATAACAGATTATACAGATTTGTGTAGATTGCCATTTGTGCCTATAGTGATATTAAATCAAAATTTCCATTATATTTTAATCTGTCTCCATGGGAACATAATCTTCTCATATTTGTTGTTTGTTGATAATATAAAATAGCCTAATGTTTTTTTTTTTTTGTTTTTAACTTTCTTCATTTTAAATCTTTTACATTCAAGACACAAACCTATTATTCAATTCTCAGCGATAATTATTTTACCCTTCCCTTAACAAAATGTTATTTTAAAGATCAAATCAGCCTTCCTTATATATACGTGCATATGAAAAAAGCAAATTGTATCTCAAACAAAATGTATTAATTTTGAAAAAAAAAAACAAATTGTATTAATTTTGGAAAAGATCACCAGAATTTAAGCTTTTAGTTTCAAAGAAAACTGATAGTTTTTAATGTTTTGTAGAATAATTAGTAGATNTGTTCTTTAGGTAATAAATTATGGTGACATATAAAAGTTTTAAAAAAAAATAATGTAATAAAATAATTGATCAAAAAAAATTTTTTTTTAATATAACAGATTATACAGATTTGTGTAGATTGCCATTTGTGCCTATAGTGATATTAAATAAAAATTACCATTATATTTTAATCTGTCTCCATGGATACAGAATCTTCTCATATTTGTCGTTTGTTGATAATATAAAATAGCCTAAAGTTTTTTTTTTTTTTTTTAACTTTCTTCATTTTAAATCTTTTACATTCAAGACACATACATATTATTCAATTCTCAGTGATAATTCTTTTACCCTTCCCTTAACAAAATGTTATTTTAAAGATCAAATCAGCCTTATATACACGTGCATATGAAAAAAACAAATTGTAATCTCAAACAAAATGTATTAATTTTGAAACAAAAACAAATTGTATTAATTTTGGAAAAGATCACCAGAATTTGAGCTTTTAGTTTCAAAGAAAACTGATAGTTTTTAATGTTTTGTAGAATAATTAGTAGATTAATTTTTAATTGCATTTTTATTATATTTTGTATCGAAAAAATTAAAGTATATAGATACTTTTTAAGCAAATCTTAAATATAAAAAAAAAAAATTATTATTTAAAATAGCTTTAAATATAAAATATTTAGAAATTCTGGGTCCTCATACTTTCATATATCTATCAAAATCACTGATGATTAAAAATACTACTCATCACTGAATATATAGGTGAATTGATATGCAACACCGAATTGATAAAGGATATTTTTAGTGGAAAAAAATATGATTAAAAATTATTGAATGGTTTATTTATAATTTGCTACAACCATCATTTAATGAAATATCAGATCAATTAAATTTTTATTAGGTAATAGCCAATCTGAAAATTTTATATTCAGTTAAAATTTTTATTTACACTTTAAACTTTTTAATAGGAACTTAATGTTCTTATTTTAAGCATCAGACAGCAAAAAAAGAAAATGTGTTAAATGTATTTAAAAAAAGAAAACAATTCAGATGACTATTGTATTTGCATTATTAGCTAATAGTAATTAAAGTTTTCAACTAAAAGATATTAGTTGACAGATAATAGATATACTAATTCATCAGAGGGTTAGGAAATATATGAAAAAGGTTCATATTATCATAGAATGTTCACATAAGCTTAACATTTTTCCCATGTTTATACTTCTTTTTAAACAAAATTTCATTGTTTCTGATTAAAACAATCAATAGCCCTGATCTGAGGTTTAAGTTATTTGTTGCTCTAAATATTTCACGTTTGTATCAAAGATCAGTTAAATTTTACCTCATTGCTTATAATATTTAAAGCTAATTTGAATAACCTAATAACCCTGAACAACGAAGACTTTATATATTATGAGTAAGTCTATGTAATCATAATAATAAAATATGAAATATTAATAACTACAAAAAGTATGTATTAGATACGCATTTTTATTAGTCACTACAAAGTAATAAAATTAAATAATTATTTTTTACATAATAAAGCAATTAAGTAATTACTTCACTAATGCTGGGTAAAACCACCGTTCACCCAACAGTGGGTTTTTAAGAAAAATCCAAGCAGACTTAGATTTTTTTTATTTAAAAAAAAAATTTGTTTGGATTTTTTCAAATATATTTTACATGCACCCTTCAAGTTAGTCACCTCCTGAGATTGTATACGCATATATTCTGTGTTTCTTGCAGGCAGACTTTGTGACAATTCTGTAGCAGATATGGAAATGTACTAGGAATTTGTGCACAATTTTCTTTCCACTAGGAACAGATAATTTCTAAGTGCAATAGGATAGATATAAATAAAATATAATTTCAAAGTATTATCACCAATAAGATGAAATAGAAATGAAAATTACTATACACAAGCATGTATGCATTTTAACAATTATATCGAGTAAAATGCAATAACTTAATTACTAATTAAACTTAAGAAATTTAATCAGCAATCATTTCATGACCGCCGCGCCTCTTCTTAATGTTCGTTCAGGAGGCGCCTGTCCTTCCAGGTTAAAGAAAACAAAACAGGAAATGAAATATTTTTCTAGCGACATTAAATTTTTGAAACTTACAAGCATAAGAAGAAGAAAAAAAAAGAGTTTATTTAACACAAACTGTATTTTTTTTCTTCTTTCGAGTGTAACCGGCATAACAGTTACACTTATAGAACATTCCCATTAAAAGCTATAGCTTCATGATAGATTATCAGTAAATTAAAAGAAATATTAGGAAATAACCGTAATAGAATTTTAATAACATAAAACAAATTATGTACAAACAAACAAATATTTATTTAACTAGATATTTATCACATTATAACACGTGGTACATTACGCACTTCAGATACAGTCTTGGGTACATTTCCCACATATATATCATACGTCATCTGCTGACTAGTTTGATTATTGTCTCGTCTATTCATTTTAATAGTTATTTAACTTGATTCAAAGTCAACACATATTGAGAATCAGAAAAATAAGCAAAAAATATACACAATGTTTACATTACGAAATCTACATATACGTATTTACATTGCTTCGCGCTCTCTATATATCACAATTCAACGCTTCTGGTTGTCTAATTCTTCGTAACGAATGTGTATTTTTTTGTGAGTCATCAAAATAAAACTAGTAAAATGACATAACCGACACCTCATACATTAATTTTAGAAGTATTTTATTTCTGTTTCGCGTCAATTTGTCCCAGACAATTCATCGTAGGCTCAATTCATCGTAGGCACAATTTGATATGGCAACAATTCATCTGGCTGGCTAATCACAGTTCGTTGTGTCGACAATTCGTCGTGTGCACAATTCGTCGCAAGCACAATCCGTAACAGGCATAATCCGCCGAAGCGACAATTCGCAGCGAACACAAGTTCCTTTGCTACATCTGCTTATGAGGAGAAAAAGCTTGCATTGTCTATTTTATTCACGTCATCACAGTAGAGTTGCACAATGAGCTATTGGCGACGGTCTGCTAAACATCCCTGTCCCCGAGGATGAGCGGAAGACATGCTATAGCAATTTTGATCCTCTACCGAAAGGATCGCTGCCCTGCTTTGGTAGCCCGACAACCTGCTCGCGAAGTCGAGCACTTTAAGGTAAAACAGTTTACGAGGACCGATACCGTGCACCCTCGGTCCCTACGCTGGCTGGCTAATCAAAGTGGTCACCAATCCGCTTACTGACCGCAGCCAGAGATGCTTGACTTCGATATTCTACAGGAACCATATCTTTACTATCAGTTCACCGTGGGATCTTGCATTGTCTACAGTAGCTAGAGAAATATTTAATTTGTGTGCAGTTCAAAAATTACGATGTTACTTCTAAATTAAAAATCATTGCTGTGACTAGACCTCAGTGTCAATAACAATAATTTATTGAATAAACATATATTAATCGTTGAATATTTTCTAATTAGCATTCATCTTGTCTAAATAATAAATTTGTATCAGTCATAACATATTTCCTTTCTTTTTTTTCTTCTTTTTTTTTTCCCTTAAGCTTAATAATTCTCTAAAACATATTTTCAGAAATTGTTGGGTTTTTCTTTTCTTCTTTAAAAAAGAATATTCTAAATATTTTTTTGATTTAAAAATCGACTAAGCTCATCAGTTGCTATTTAAATAATTCAAGACGCAAATTTTAAATTGATAGTGCAGGCGGTAGATAAATTATGAAATCTAGATGTAACGAGTACAGCATGTTGCGATAAATCCTCTATTACGATAAGTTTCCCAGTCACCGTCAAAATTCTAACAATAGGGATACAAAAATTTTATGTTTAAAACATAATTAAAATTTAAATTTTAATAATAATAATTTAAATTTCATGTTTAAAAATTACTAGCCTTCCCCTATATAACGACAGAGTTTTTTATTATGAAAATGCAGTGTGTTGCTGTATAAGTGAGAAATATTGCACAAAAAAGACGTAAATCGAAGACATTTTTCTTTATTTATGGTATCAATACAGAAAAGCAAAAAATGAACACATCGTTTATCTTTCTCCTAATTTTAACAAATTATTTTAATAAAGCAATGCGCGTAAGACCACTTGGTAAGTTATCTTCTTCCATCTTCCCAATTGAATGAAAACTTCTTATATTTTTAAAATTCCTCTTGTGCACTTTAAAGGAATTTACTTTTTGTTGACCACATACTCATCATTCTCCCTTGTTCCCGTAAATTTGGTACTTGGTACTTTTATTTACGTCACGCTAGAGCTGCACAATGAGCTCTTGGTGAAGGTCTGGGAATCATCCATGGGATGATCCGGTGACAACATACATACGTCACATCCAGTTTTACATGGAGGACACATTCACACACCATCCCTCCATCCGCAGATCTTAATTTTTACCTGAACTAGAGCACGATCAATTTCCGATCCAGCACACCCAGAGATATTGGTTTGAACTTGGTCTGTCTGTGTGACCCAGGCAGATTTAACGTGTACCATGCATCAATCACTATTTTGTAAGAGGGGAGTCTAAAATGAACATTCACTGTTATCAATGACGTTAAAAGGTATTGCACATCTTTTAATTGTTTTTCTTACAAAATTGCGATTTGGAAACTTGTTTAAAAATCTTTGTTTTAGAAATCTGTATCTGAAATACAGAGCTACGTAGTTCTGTTTATAATTTTTAGAAAAAAAGCCCCCCTATTCTATATAAGTACTTTAAATCAAAATAATTGTCCATTATAAAAGGATTATGGATTTTCGTTGAAATTTCTCCTTTCGCATCCATTTCTAAGACGAATTCATGTTTTTCACTCAAATTATAAGGATTAGCCACAAAAATGTGGATCAAATCATGCTACGAGGAAAGTGGAAATCACTCAAGCTTCTTATTATGCTAATTTTAATTTGTGCATTTAACTTGAGTTATTGTTTAAGAAGTATTTTTTTATACTAAATTCAATAAAACCAATCTTGAAATTATCTGATGAATAGCTTAGAAGATATAAAGGTTTTATTTTTAAAAAATGTACAAATTACGCAACTGACATTGTTATTCAAACAAATTATGTTTTATTTCTTTTGTATTTTTACACATTGAATCGAATGAGGCTATGCACAAGTCACTAGATCGAGTAGCTCAAGATTTAAGAGGATTGTGTATTAAAAAAATACGTTTTTTTACTAATGTACACCTTTTCATTGCTATTTAAGAGCTATCTGAGCGTGTAAGGTATATTTTCCTACGTAATTTTCTATGCTGAATTGATAGAGATAAAATAAGATCTAATAAGATGAATAGTTAAAAAGTTATAAGGGTTTTGTGTTCAGAAAAATACAATCTTGTTCTTGCAGTTATATGCGCATCTCATGCTGTTATACAACGAAGTGAGATATTGTTTCCTATACATGTTTTCTTGCTTAATCGAATTAAAAAAAAAGCGCAAATCAAAAATACTAATATTTCAATAGACGCAACGTTTTCTTCTTCTTTTTTTTTATACAGAAAGTACAATTTTTTGAATTGTGCTATAGGAAAGAAATTTATTATAATTTCAAAGTTATTTATCCGACCAACTTGAATTTTATCTCATTTCATTTTATCTAATTCAGCATGAAAAAAATGCATCGGAAAATGTACTTTACATAGCCTCTAGGTAACAATATAAAAAATGTACATAAATACAAGTAAATAGTTCTTTTTCAACTATATATACCTATATATGTATATACCTATAAATTGTTTTACGGCAGTCGATGACAAAAATTTT
Organism: Parasteatoda tepidariorum; assembly: GCF_043381705.1. Lineage (NCBI taxonomy): Eukaryota > Metazoa > Arthropoda > Arachnida > Araneae > Theridiidae > Parasteatoda > Parasteatoda tepidariorum. The sequence goes on along the minus strand of NC_092207.1, from coordinate 42,924,835 downwards.
TTATTTTTAAAATAGTTTATAACAAAATGACTATGTATTGAATGTATAACAGTAATGTATATCGAAAATGGAAACCTCAAAAATAACTGGTTTTGAAGTCTATAAAATTGTTTGCGATTGCTATAGATTTTATAATTCTGTGATAGAAATATTGTAATTAAAAAAACACATTTATCTACATCTGGTGTAATCATATGATTACACCAGCAAAACAATTCAAGGATTTTTTTTTAAGGATTTTCTTTCCAAAATTGAGTTAAGGTCGCCGTTTTCAGAAGGGCCCGGGGCGCTACATCTACCACTACCGCCGGCACTGCTGACATGAAATTGGACTGTGCCAAAGACAGTAAGATCAATGTGAAATCTCAAAGTTGTGAACGCATGCCAGCGTGAGTGACAAGTGAAAGTTGTGCCCGAGTAAAACCACGGTTTTTAAGGCTCGCAGAAACCGACGAGTTTAAAATTTTGTTTCACTATACGATTGCTAAAAAAAGTCTCAAGTCTGTTTGCCATTTATACCACTGTGGTTTATATTCAAAATATTTCTATCAGAAAAATTTCAAGCAGTTGGTACCTCAAAACGGTACGTTTTTTAAAACTAGACCTCGCAGATGACTTGTGTTAATATGTTTAATCGCGCATTATTAATACTAACCTAACAATAATATGTTTCCTCTCCTCCGTAACGCGATAAACTGCTGATTAATTTCCCTTACAAGGGTAATTTGAAATAAAGATTTGTAAATTTTAAAACATATATGCCAAATACACTTTTGATTAAAAAAAATGCATAATATTTCTTTAACTCGAGTTTTTTGAAATTAGAAATAAATGTGGTGAAAGTCTCTTTCTTTAAAAAAAAAGTAATTTTCTTAATGTTCCAAATTATAATGGAATTCTACTATTTAAAAATTTTACATTTACTGTTAGCCGCATTATTTACATTACTACAACATAGATTTGGCCGGGGTAGCCTGGTTGGTAGGGTGTTGGGCCCATGTCTAAAAGGTCATGGGTTCGGTCTTCGCCGGCCGAAGACTTCTCTTGTAATGAATGGTGCATGCTAAGTCTGTTGGGTCACAAAGTCCTCCATGGTCCCATAACAAATCATACCTCTGGGGGTACTGAACTGGAGATTAGTGTCTCTCATTCTCTGGTTCAGGTCAAAATTACGATCTGTGGATGAATGAATGGGCTCACTCTATAAACGGGTTGTGAAGTGTGTGTGGATGAAGTAGCATTTTTGGCCATTAGATGGCGTCACTGAAAAACAAGAAACTCACTCTTTGCCTTAAATTTGCTTGATTTCACCAGGAAAGCTTACCACTTTTAGCAAGTGGCATTAGAAACATCAATGTAACGTATATTTTATAATTTATCCGACTTGCTTTTATAAAATTACCCTATAACTTATAATTAGAAATAACTTCAAATAGCTTACTATCAGGTTTGTGGAGTACTACTTTATAGGAGTTGTAAGTTTCCAATTTCTGAGGGGAACGAAATTAAAATACCTACTTATAGTAGTTCATCAGATTTTCCACATCAGAAAAATTAAAATCTTTTTCTTTCCTTCTATTACATATCAATAAAGAGATTAATTTTAATTTATTAACTTTTATATAATAATTTAAATCGCAGGTGATTCATGACTTTTAAAGATTCTTAATTATTGAGGGAGACATATCCACCAGTAAATAAAAGAGTAAGAACATATTATTTATATTAAAAATTGCAATTGATCAATTAAATAAAGTAAAATTTTCCTCAGAACTAAATCTTTCTTACATTTTAATGGGCAAATTAGTTCAGAATTTTTTTTTTTTTTACGTGCAACGACAAGTTGTGGTATATTTGAAAATCTTAATAAATTTTCCAGTTGCTGATATTGTTGAAATTGTGTTTTCTTATGAAGGTGAACTAATATTGTATACATTATGCTTTTTGTGCAAAATAAAAGCACTTGTTGGTTATGAATTTTTTTATTTCATGCTGGGTAAAATAATAGTAATATTCGAAAGTTGCACCATTTTTTATCACACAATCAACTAGGAATACTTTAAGCAGTTTTAAACTACTCATAAAAATTTCAAGTACTTCTCTATAAGTTAGAGAGAGCATATAATTTTTACACTTGTTTCTTTGCCTAAAAAATTTTATGTATGGTATTTTAATACATTTTCATTGCTCTCTCTATTCCTGTTCATTAAAAATTTCAAAGAAGCAACTGACGCCAGATGTTTTTAATTGAAAACTTACCTCTAAAGTCAACTTCTTGGAAATGTTTCCATAGTGGGTAGTAAATGGAACAAAAATATATTTAAAAATAGTTGAAAAAATTATTATTATCATAAATTATAACTATACTAGGTACTCATTAAATGGTTAGATTCTCATTATATAATTTTAGAAAATAACATATGAGTTATTACAAAATATGATTAAAGAAAAACATTCTTGAAAAACCTTACAAAAAAAGCATTATTGTTTATTTGTAGATAAAATTTAAAAAACAGCAGCAGTCTCAGAAAGGCTAGATTCATCTTTTTTTTTAGGATAAGTGAATAACTTCTCTATGGTTCTCAGAAAATAAATGTTTGACAAAAGCAGATAAAAAAAATGCTTCCAGATTTTACCGAGAAATTTTGCAACTACTGTCTTCTGTTTGCAAGTTCAGGAATCTTTTATCAATTTTGATGTTTTGTTCCATTTCCATGATTCTTTTCGTCAGAAATGGTTAAGTCAAGCAAGATGTCTTAATACTACAACCATAACCTTCCAACAGTTAATATATGTAACACAAATAGAAACAAGAAAAATTTACTGCATATTGTTATGGGTTTCATAGTTCAAAGTTGCTAACATACTCAAATTACTTGCTCAACAATCACCTATCAAAATAATTATTACTAATAAACTATCACTAAATGGAAACACTTCTGTCTCGATCTTGTCAACATTATGACCAACAACTCTGATTTTTTACAGAGCTCTCAAAGGCTGATAAGTATTGCTATCTAATTTCCTTTTTAGACTAATCAAAGTAATCTCAATTGAAGGTACAGAATTGTGCTATATGAACCAGTGGCAAGCAATAAGTGAAAGAAAGGAATAATGTAACTCCATTTTCACACCAATCCTCTTCAACAGCTCAAATTAGACTGATACAATTCCAACTTAAAGAACATGAGACTGATAAGTATTCTGTTACTTTAGACCTTTTTAAAATAGCAGTAAGTGCAATGAATAAAACTTTTAACAGCCTTCCATCTGGCGATATTGCCTTGTCCACTAAACTCTCTTTTGTGTGGAGGTCAGGGCCGGATTAACCTATAGGCACGTGCCTAGGGCCTACGAAATTCAGGGGCCTACGAAAAACTTGAGAGAAAAAAATTTGTTGACAAAAATAATTTAGCTTTAAAAACAACAAGTGTATTTTGCACAAAATTATGAAGATACTTATAAAAATATAATATTTTTCGGTAATAAATTATTTTGCAGAATCTTATGATCTAATATATAATTTTTCGTGATTTTTGGATTCAACGAAATCTTGTATTAGCTGTCGAATTCCAAGACTACGCAAAATGTCGTATTCAATAGACATAAGTGCGAGCGATGGTAAACGATCATTGTTGAACGCAATTAATTTTTTATCAATTTTATCTGGAGAAAGATCTTTCTCCTTCTGCATTTGATCCGAGAATTGACAAATATATTCTTAATGCAATGTGAACATTAGGAAAAGTATTCACAAGTTTATCTTTAACATTGTTATCGATCAAACTAATCATAATGGTATTACAGGGTTCCCACTCTATGATGAGATTGAAATTCAAGGACTTTCCAGGACTTTTCAAGGACCTCAACAAAATTTTCAAGGACCTTAATCTAAGACCAATTTTAAAAATTATTCTCTTCTATTTTACTAGAAGCAACAATGCTTGTTGTGGCAATAATTAATTTCAAATATAATACCTAAATGCTTTGCCTATATAGAGAGAAGAGAGTATATGTATTATGGACTAAAATTTATATTTTTTTAAAAACAACCCTACTGGTTTTACATATTAATTCACAAAATCATTTTCAGCACAATCTATAACTAATGGTAATGAGGTGTTAATGGTGAAATCCTTTAAT
>NC_092207.1:42708080-42919645 GCF_043381705.1 Parasteatoda tepidariorum | reverse complement strand
CGCGAAGTCGATCACTTTACGGTAGAACAGTTTAACAAGGACCAATACCGCACACCCTCGGTCCCTACGCAGACTGATCCAAGTGGTCACCCACCCGGATCAGTCTGCGTAGGGACCGAGGGTGTGCGGTATTGGTCCTCGTACACCCTCGGTCCCCATGCTACGAGGAAAGTGGAAAGCACTCAAGCTTCTTAAAATGCTAATTTTAATTTGTGCATTTAACTTGAGTTATTGTTTAAGACGTATTTTTTTATACTAAATTCAATAAAACCAATCTTGAAATTATCTGATGAATAGCTTAGAAGATATAAAGGTTTTATTTTTAAAAAATGTACAAATTACGCAACTGACATTGTTATCTAAACAAATGATGTTTTATTTCTTTTGTATTTTTACACATTGAATCGAATGAGGCTATACACAAGTCACTAGATCGAGTAGCTCAAGGTTTAAAAGGATTGCGTATTAATAAAATACGTTTTTTACTTATGGACACTTTTTCATTGCTATTTAAGAGCTATCTGAGCGAGGAAGGTATATTTTCCTACGTAATTTTCTATGCTGAATTGATTGAGATAAAATAAGATTTAACAGGGTGCGCAGCCAAATTTTTCAACTAAAAATCAGCAAAAACCCCGTGATCAGCAAAAATTCGAGAGATTTTTCGGTTCTATTCCAGAGGGCAGAAAATGAAGTCTGAAATTGATAATATCTTGCAAAATGAAGCAGAGTTGCACATGTGAGACAAAACTCCTTCCCACTGAATCCAGCTCAGTATACGCAAATGTCGATCCGCAAGAATTTCCTCTAACATGTAATACGAATGGTGTTTTCAAACACTACGGACCGACGGTACGTCGATATAGGTTGGGGTTGAATTAATTGTGAAAACGTTGAAAAGGACGATGTCTTTTTGCATAATTCGTGGCGAAAATCAGCATGGTAAAGAAAAAATATCTCATTTTGGGAAAGGAAAAATAAGCACTTTTTAAAAACGCCCATTGGAAAAAGCACCTTTAAGGGCTTTTAAAAAACGAAAATCGAAAATAAGCATCTTTAAGCACTATTTAAAAACGCTGCGCACCCTGTTTAATAAGATGAATAGTTAAAAAGTCATAAGGGTTTTGTGTTAAAAAAAAATACAATCTTGTTCTTGCACTTATATGCGCATCTCATGTTGCTACACAGCAAGTGAGATATATTGTTTCCCATGCTTTTTTTCTTGCTTAATCGAATAAAAATAAGCGGAAATCAAAAATACTAATATTTCAGAAGACGCAATGTTTTTTTTCTCCATTTTTCATACAGAAAGTATTATTTTTTTGACTAATTTGAATATTTTTGACTAATTGATAAAGTACTATTTTGTGCTTATCAGAAAGAAATTTCTTATAATTTCAAAGCTATTTATCCCATCAACTTGAATTTTATTTCGGTTAATTCAGCATGAAAAGATGCATCGGAAAATGTTCTTTATATAGCCTCTAGGTAACAATATAAAAATTGTACATAAGTAAATAGTTCTTTTTACAACTAAAACACATTTAACTTTTTAACAAATCATCCTCTTGTATAGTCTCATCCAATTCAACATAAAAAGCTATCTAAGAAACAATCCCCTACTTGTTTAGGTAGCCAATACCATAGGCTTTTGAGCTGCACATTAGACGACGGTCTAGGAAGTATCTTCCAAAGACATATCACAATTTTGATCTGATATTAGAAACAAAAAATCAAATTAAAAGTCTTGAAACACATAAATAAATGTAAATTCAAATCAATATGAACTATCGCATACGTTCATGTGCTGAAATTTTGGTTATAAAAGAGGAATGGTAGCAATATTCACAAGGGTAATAGCGGCTATGGCTATTCGTGGTGATAAATTCTATAAGATTCACCAAAAATGGGCAATTAAATCCTTCTCTTATTAATAAATTTCTAATTTATGAAATTATGAGGGTCCCAAAAATGCTCTTAAAGTGGATCTAAATTGATTCTATTGTCATTGCTGCATAAAGACAACGTGCAGGTCAGAATCAATGTGGGGCAGCGAAATTGTGAAGGTAAGGGTTAAGCATGGGGCCACAAAACAATAACTTAGTGGATTGCACTTTAATTGTGCAATGCATTTATTTTGTTTTAATCCACTGTATGGTAATAAGGAGGGATCTGCAAAGCTGTGAGTCCACTCACGATTTTTATTTGAAATGTGTATTGAGAGACATGGAGGGCCGGTGAAAGAGGCTGGCAAGGTTATAATGTCCAGAAGCTCCCGGGGCGCTCTACCGCCGGCACAGCTGACATGATATCGGACTATCAAAGACAGTAAGATCAATGTGGAATCTCAAACTTGTGAATGCATGCCAGCGTGAGTGACACGTGAAAGTTGTGAATCAGATGTGCCACACAAGGGCAATTTGAAATAAAGATTTGTAAATTTTAAAATATATATGCCAAATACACTTTTAATTAAAAAAAATGCATAATATTTCTTTGACTCGAGTTTTTTGAAATTAGAAATAAATGTGGTGAAAGTCTCTTCCTTTAAAAAAAAATAATTTTCTTAATGTTCCAAATTATAATGTAATTCTATTATTTAAAAATTTTACATTTACCATTAGCCACATTATTTGCATTACTAAAACATATATTTGGCCAGGGTAGCCTGGTTGGTAAGGTGTTGGGCCCATGTCTAAAAGGTCATGGGTTCAATCCTCACCGGCCGAAGACTCCTCGTGTACTGACAGGTGCATGCTAAGTCTGTTGGGTTATAAAGTCCTCCATGGTCCCATAACAAATCATACCTCTGGGGGTACTGAATTGGAGATTAGTGTCTCTCATTCATTCTCTGGTTCAGGCCAAAATTACGATCTGTGGATGAATGAATGGTTCACCCTATAAAAGGGTTGTGAGTGGCTGATGTCGCATTCTTGGCGCCACTGAAAAACAAGAAACGCACCCTTTGCCATAAATTTGCTTGATTTTACCAGGAAAGCTTGCCACTTTTAGCAAAGTGGCATTAGAAACATCAATTTAACATATATTTTATATTTATCTGATTTGCTTTTATAAAATTCCCCTATAACTTATAATTAGAAATAACTTCAAATAGCTTACTATCAGGTTTGTGGAGTACTTTATAGGAGTTGTAAGCTTCCAATTTCTGAGGGGAGCGAAATTAAAATATCTAATTATAGTAGTTCATCAGATTTCCTACATCAGAAAAATTAACATCTTTTTCTTTCCTTCTATTACATATCAACAAAGAGATTAATTTTAATTTATTAACTTTTATATAACAATTTAAATCGCAGGTGATTCATGACTTTTGAAGATTCGTAATTATTGAAGGAGTCACATATCCACCATTACCCATGCCAATGACATTCACCAATAAATAAGAGTAAGAACATATTATTTATATTAAAAATTGCAATTGATCAATTAAATAAAGTAAAATTTTCCGGAGAACTAAATCTTTCTCACATTTTAATGGGCAAATTAGCTAAGAATTTTTTTATTTTTTTTTATGTTCAATGACATGTTGTGGTATATTTGAAAATCTCTGGGATAAAAAATTTTGATCCATAGTTTTGAAGTTACAGATAAACAAATTTTCCAGTTGCAGATATTGTTGAAATCATGTTTTCTTATGAAGGTAAACTAATATTGTATACATTATGTTTTTTGTGCAAAATAAAAGCTCTTGTTAGTTATGAATTTCGTATTTCATGCAGGGTAAAATAATAGTAATATTTGAAAGTTCCACCATTTTTTTATCACACTATCAACTAGGAATACTTTAGGCAGTTTTATACTACTTGTAAAAATTTCAAGCACTTCTCTATAAGCTAGAGAGAGCATAAAATTTTTACACTTGGTTCTTTGCTTAAAAAAATTGATGCATGGTATTTGAATACATTTTCGTTGCTCTCTCTATTCCTGTTCATTAAAAATTTCAAGGAAGCAACTGGGATAATTTTTAACACGCCAGATGTTTTTAATTGAAAACTTACCTCTAAAGTCAGCTTCTTGGAAATGTTTCCACAGTGGGTAGTAAATGGAACAAAAATATATTTAAAAAATTATTATTATCATAAATTATAACTATACAAGGTACTTATTAAATGGTTAGATTTTCCTTGCATAATTTTAGAAAATAACATAAAAGTTAGTACAAAATGTGATTTAAGAAAAAAATTCTTGACAAACCTTTAAAAAAAATGCATTATTGTTTATTTGTAGATACAATTTTAAAAGCAGCAGCAGTCTGAGAAAGACTAGATTCATCCTTTTTTTTAGAATAAGTGAACAACTTCTCTATGGTTCTCAGAAAACAAATGTTTGACAAAAGTAGATAAAAAAATGCCTCAAAGATTTTATCGTTAAATTTTGCAACCACTGTCTTCTGCTTTCAAGTTCCGGAATCTTTTATCACTTTTGATCTTTTGTTCCATTTCCATGATTCTTCTCCCTGGAAATGGTTAAATCAAGCAAAGAAATGTCTTAATTCTACAACCATATCCTTCCAACAGTTAATATATGTAACACAAATAAAAACAAGAAAAATTTACCGGTTATTGTTATGGGTTTCATAGATCATAGCTACTAACATACTCAAATTACTTAACACAGTCACTTATAAAAATAATTACTGCTAATAAACTATTCCTAAATGGAAACACTTCTGTCCCGATCTTGTCAACATTATGACCAACAACTCTTGATTTTTTACAGAGCTCTCAAAGGCTGATAAGTATTGCTATCTAATTTCTTTTTTAGACTCATCAAAGTAATCTCAATTGAAGGTACAGAATTGTGCTATATGAATCAGTGGCAAGCGATGGGTGAAAGAAAAGAATAATTTAAGTCCATTTTCACACCAATCCTCTTCAACAGCTCAAATTAGACTGATACAATTCCAACTTAAAGAACATGAGACTGATAAGTATTCTGTTACTTAAGACCTTTTTAAATTTTTTTTTTTAAAAATAGCAGGAAGTGCAATGAATAAAACTTTTAACAGCCTTCCATCTGAGCGATATTGCCTTGTCCACTAAACTCTCTTTCGTGTGGAGGTGGTGGGTTTGAAACCTGGATGTATCTTCACGCTGTCTTTCTTAGAATTGCGCAATCAGTTCTTCTACTTGACAAAAGCTTACAAGCCATACTTACGTAACAGAGCACATAAGCCTGCATACGTATGAGTACAAATAAGTAAATAAACATTCATATATCATGTTTAAGTAAATAAGAGCTTTAAAACCTCCTTTTAATATTACTTATTAAAAAGTTTTTTTTATTGCTTTTTAGCATGTCTTTTAAAAAATGCAAAATTTGTTAATTGAAATAAATAAAGACAGTTAAAAGAATACTTGATTTGAAAAATAATTCAGATTAAGCTAATAATTTTAATTGTTATCAATTTGTTCATTATTTTTTTAAATAGTTACTTTGTCTGTTAATGTATAAAAATTACAGAGGTTACAGTTGTATAATAAATTATATATTTCATTACAGGTTACAAAAATTATTATTAGTTACATTCCTACAGCTATTATAAATAATATTTGAACAAAATGGTTTTCAACAATAATTTAACAAAAAAATATTGATTAGAGAAGTAATATCTATGCTACTATTTAAGAAATAAAGTAATTCATAAAATAGTTTTTTTTTTTCTTTTCAAATGGGTATGACAAAATAAAAATTTATAAATTAATTCCAACAGCATTATTCTGGTTTTTGTCTATATTTCCTTTTATAATTGATCGAAATAATTATTTTAAATGCAAATAGAATAATTTTTTAAATAAAAATTTAGAGGTTTTACGATTGAAAGTAAATTTGAATAAAAGAAGATGATAGATATTATGCTAACAATTAAATATTTGTTATTTTCCCCGTACTCAGTTTTTAGAAAAATAACAAAGAAGAATCTTTCCATGAAAGATGAATATAAAGAAATTCTCAATTCCAGTGAACTATTAGTTGGGTGTCCTGAATAAAAAGCTGCTTTCTTCCAGACTGAGGTTAACTAGGAGTAAATGGATGTTAAAAATTCTAAATATGTATTAAATCAACTTAATTATCACAAATGCAGATGTTGGACAAGACTCTGCAGTATCTAATGAAACATGTAAAATACAAGATCATATAGCCAGCATTATTCTAGAATGTTAATTATCTTTTGTCTAAATTATTTTGACTTATACATTTCTACTAAATATTCTGTATCCATTTATCTGTCAAGATTTTTGATAATTTTCTGTTTGCGCACAATTTAAGTTTAGAGAATTTTTCAGCATCAACTCAATTGATTTTTTTCCAGTTTAAGTAATCGTTAAAATGAATATTTAAAAATATAAACACAGACAAATCTAGCTATTAAAATACCCCTGCAAAAGTACTAATCACAAAATTTTATTACTTTACAATTTTGAGAAAAAAAATCATAAAAATTTTTAAACTCTTCTTCTTTTAATCTAATTAAATGTCATTATTTTACACCTTTTATAGGTAGTGAAAACAATATTCTATCATTAAAAGTTTATGATCAAAGAAACATTGAGAAAACAGAAAAGTCTAATGTTTATCCCACGGTAGCAAAGAAAGAGGCCATTTAAGAATAAAAATCATAAAATGAAATTGATTTATGGTCTTTCCTTAAGAATGTTTTTTTTTTATATTGTTCCAATTTTCAAAGGATTTCATCTGTATTTTTCCAGACACAAAGAAATTTATTTTAAAATCCCTTAAATCAGTAGTTAAAACATTTATTTGTCATAAATCAGCCTTCTCTGCCCTTATTAAGTCAATTATGACTAAACATGTTTAATCTCACAGAAAATTGCCTGGTCGACATTATTATTTTATATATTAATAAAATTTCATACTTAAAAAGAGATTTTTCTGCAGAGGGGCTAGGTCTCTATTAATCATATCAGTGTTTAATAAAGACTTTCATTAAGTAGAGCATTGTTAAACAGACACTTAGCTGTATAGATATATACATAAAATATCAAGTTCTGTTTCAACTCTTAATACAAATAATGTACCTACTAAACTCAAAATCTTGTTGAATAGAACCCGAAGTTGTAACAATATACTCAATATTTTTTTCAGTGTTGCCCCTAGGAATAAAAAAGAGCAGGGTGCTTCTGCACAGAAAAGGGCATTCCCTCAGCACCGTAAAAATTCATCAAATGTGTAATATTATGCAATAACTGCATTGATCCTTAATAATTTTTTATGTGTATTTCAAAAAGTAATATTCACTCATTATCAAAATAGGAGAAAAATTTGTAGTTTATAAAAAAAATTTAAGACATCCAAAAAGACAATCACTGCACAAAATTCTTTAAAAAAGTAACCTATAAATTATGAAACATTGAACACTTAAAGGTGCATTTATTTTTTAAAAAAGGTATTCATTTAAAAAATATTAAAATTAGAAATCACTTAAAAATTCATTAATACACCCCACCTCCCGAAAATGAGAAATTTAAGCAGTTGATATACCAAAACAAATATTTGTAATTATAAACAGAATTAAACCTATAAAGACAGATAATTTTATCAATGTGTAATCATTATTTTAAGAGTGACTTAATTTCTTAAAAAATGGAATATGAATAAATAGGTACAGTTTTTAAGGGATGGCGGCTTATTTTTACAAAAAAGGCAAAGAGGGAGCTTCAAAGGGCTGGCCCTAAAAACACTTAGGGCAAATATTGTTTTTTTAAAAAAAGGCTTACTAACATTTTTTTATTTGTATAAAATTGTAAGAAAAAAAAAATTATCCGAAGTCTCTAATGAAAATATTTTCCCATTTTATGAACTATCTTGTCGCTTTGAAGTGCAAAATTTCTTATTGTAATTCTGTCCATTCCTCGAAAAAGAGAAGATAAAAAAAAAAAGAAAAGAAAATGGTACAAAATTATAAGAGTTAAAACATTATAAGGTTAAATATTTTTTAAGGTAATAAAAACGAAAGTAATAATTTAAGATTTTTAAGTTTTTATTCAACATGCACAATAACAGGCATTAAACAAATACAATAATTTTAAAGTCATTATAATTTAGATTAAAAAAACAACACCAATTCACAAATTTTACAATTCAATAATTCGTTTAATGTATGATTTTCAATATAAATAATTGACTAACATGAAAAAATACTGATTATATAATTTAGTAAATGAAATATTTGCAGTATTTAATAATTGAAAGCACAACTGGAAATTTTTTCTAAAACTCAAATCAATATTTACATAGTATAACTGGTATCTACATTATTAATTATCTACAACATTTTCAGAAAAGTAATTTTTAAGATGAACAAGCTCATGTTTCTCTAATTTATCTTCTCTAAGAAATTTTTTAGGACAATTCAAACAATAATGATATTTCTTCTCTTTCATATGAGTAGCATAATGCCTCCTAAGATTACTCTTTTGAGTAAAACCCCTAGAACAAATGTCACACACATGCTTTTCCCCAGTATGTATCAACCGATGAATTTGGAAAGTGTAATTATCAGCATAGCTTTTACCACAAATATCACAAACACATTTTTTTGTCGCGAAATGCAATCCATAATGCCTTTTTAAGTTGGACTTTTGTGTAAAACCTTGGAAGCAAACATCACAAATATATTTTTCCCCAGTATGGATAGCTAAATGAGTTTCTAACGTACATTTATCAGTAAATCGCTTTCCACAAACATTACAGCCATGAGGCCTATATGCTGAATGATTTGTATAATGCCGTTTCAAATTAGATTTTTGGGTGAATTCTCGAAAACATATATCACAAACATGCTTCTCTCCTTGATGAATCTGCTTGTGCATTTGGAATGTATATTTGTCAGCAAAGCCTTTATTGCATACTTCACAGACAAAAGGTTTTTCTGCACTATGAATTAACCTATGTCGTTGTAGATTGCTCTTATTAGCAAATCCTTTTAAGCATACTTCACAAATAAAAGGTTTTACTCCAGAATGGAGTAAATAATGCTCTTGAAATTTTTCTTCCGTTGCAAAACCTTTTTCACACACTTCGCATATTAATGTTTTTTCACGCACATTTTTGTTTTCTTTGGAACAAGTGGGAATATGGTCAGTATTACCTTTAGTGCCATTAAATGCTTGTATGGCTGCTGAATGCATAAGATAATGCTCTTGGAACTTATCTTCATTTGCAAAACATTTCTCACACATATCACATACAAAGGGTTTTTTACGGATAGCTCTCATCTGCCTTGAACAACTAGGCATATCATCTATATTTTCTTCCTTGACTATAATATCTCCCGGACCAACGACTTCTACAGCTACCTCTAAGCACATTTCTTGGGGTATAGACATGTTTACTTATTATTTTGCACACTTACAATTAATAATTTCTTAATTTTTTTATAAATCATGCACGCATACCATGCAAACGTTAAACCTGAAACGTTTCTCTGGATATAGTTTGTGTTTCGTAAACTCATAAAAAAATAGTGATTAACGGCAATTCAATTAGACAGTAAATTAAACTTGAAAAAAAGAGGGAATAAAAACAAACTTTTAACTTCAGTTCAATTTCAACAATACACACCTGATTTCAATTCAGTTCTTTCCACAAAAAACGCCATTAAATGCTTGAAGAGCAGTTTAGTTGTACTAGCCTCAACCTGTTTTGCAAATATTTTGCAAAATCAGTTAGATTGAAATACTTTCGTAAGCTCTAGAAGATAGTTTATATCTAAATAAAATTAAACTTGATTAACAATATCATGAATAAAAAATTCTGAGAATTGGTTTGCGCGGTTTTTTAATTGGTTCGCAAAATCATGAAAAACTTAAACAATACTTAACTGTACTCGATATCGATTTAAAAACAGGAAATTATCATTATTTGTTTTTGTTCCGCTTTCTCTTTTTATATCGTCTGTCGCCGCAACGTGTTGATAAACACGTTGACAGATTGTTTTTATTGATTATTATTAAAATTGATTTAGCATGAAATAATTATAAAATTTCCAACTATAGATCTATGATCTTTTAGCCTTTGATTTAAATAAAATACCATGGGGAGACTCATTACTTATGATAATGTTGTTCTAGAAAGTTTGAACACTTTGATTAAAAATAAAGTTGTTCAGACTGGATTGATAATTGGGCAGGTAAGTTAAATATTCATGGTTTTAAATGCATGCTAACCCCAAGTTTCTTCTTTACATGCCGTTTTTTGGTTACGGTAGCATCATTACTAAAATTTTTATGTATGATACTAATTGTAGTGATGTTAAACGCTTCAATGTGATTAATTCCTGGCAATGATCAATTATTTTTGGGGGAAGATTTCCGTGTCAGTATCTTTGCCTAAATGCTGGCCAAGTTTTGGTGACTTCTGGGCTCTGGACTGAAAGAAACTAAAAATAATAATAATATTACGGAAGTGGGCTAACTCGTAAACACTCCCAGGCAAACTACTACTTATTTTTTGAATTTTTGAAAGTTAAAAGATTCTTTGTCGTAGGTCGTAGACGCGAACTGATGCCGATGCAGAAATGATTTCCGTATCCTGATCTGTGGCAGAATAATCGTCAATTCTTGGAAACTTCCGGGCAATGGTCCCGCAAAAAACTAAAAAAAAGAAAAGAAAAACATCACAGAAAGAGACCAACTCGAAAGGTATAACTCGTAGCCACCCCCGGGCAAACATCTACATGTTTTTTTTTTTATTTTTAAAAATTGCAAGTTTAAAATCTATTTGGCACCTTGGCAATTGTAGTTGACGTGACAGATCATGGTACAGAAATATCCCTGTCCCCATTGATAATAGTAATTGTTTTAATATTTATTCATTGAAATTTTGACTCAATTGTATATTAAGGGTTTTTTACAGTCTTACTGTGAAAAAAAAAATGATTCTTTTGAATAAGTCAATGTGCTGGAAGTTTTGCATTCTTTTGCTCAGATGAATTTTAAAATAATTAAAATGTGTCTTATTAATTATTCCGTGATTGTATATATTATTAATATTTAAATTTAAATGTTCTCAAGTATTTCTTCCATGTACATTATTCTTTACTTATAACTATATAACCATTTTAGAGTACACCTCAAAAAGATATTGTTCTGCGGTTATGTCCAACTCCTATGAAAGATGAAATTGAGGGGGAAGAAGATAGCTTGCAAAAATCAAAACAGAAAACTGCTGCAAATGATATTGATGAGAGTTGGATTTGCCAGCATGCTAAACAGGTATGTTTATATTAGGGGTGCACAACCTTTTTGAGTGAAGGGCCACTTGCACAGCAGGTTGGCTAACGAAGGGCCGCACATGTATTTAGACATGTTAATGACAAATGTAGTAATGTTTATTTAAACATTCGCGCTCTATTTTTTTATCAATAAACTTAGTAATATATTTGTAAAAAATTAAAGGTGTTCCATTATTAGAAATCATTCAAAAGTAAAAAAACCTTAACTTTTTTTTTAACCAAAAAAAAAATTGCTATTTTTATCATATGAACAATAGATTTATCAAAATAAATAAACATTGAAGAAAAGAAATGGTTTTTTTATCATATCATGCAATACGAAAATTCATTTTAGAATTAAATTCTAATAAATAAAAAAAAACTGCAATGCCCACAAAATGAAAGTAGGAAATATTTAGTCATAATTAAGTAATATAAATTCAAATTAAATATTTTAATTGAAGAAAATTTATAGGTTTAAAATAAAAACAAAACTGTGATAGCTCAAGATAAAATTCAATGCTTATTTTGTAATGTACTTTATTATTTCATTTTATTAATTATTAAATTTTTAAATCGTAAACATTTTCCTTTTTTTCAATCGAAAAAGATCACTTAAGCAACAAAAAATTGAAATCTTAACTGCAAACGGTGAGCAGTTTAAAAATTCACGTTTTCCTCCATTTTATGAATTTCTCAAGTTGCAATAACATTGCATTTAAATTAGGGGTGTAACGAGTATTTGGCCCTTCTGTGAAAAATTCAGTTGGTTGAATGATCTGTCAAATATTCGGCAGAATATTTTTTAGAAATGTATTTTTCTAAGTTTTTTTTATTTTTGAATTTTTATAGATATTACTTTTTTTTAAATTTATAATCAGACAAGTCAATTTTGTCCTTTTTTCGATACTTTGAGAATTGAGAAGGATTTTTTTCCATATTTCGCTGTTTTTATTATAACCCAGCATTTTAACAGAACGTCTCATACTATTAATTTATTATCACTATTTCCCTGTACTGTAATATAAATAACCAGTAACATAGAAAAGTATGATTTTCAGTATTAAAGTTTTGTTTCAGGAACTAAGAAAAATTTGTTTTTTCTGTTTTTCTTTTTTTAGGTATTTTTAATATGACGTAGCATTTTCTTTGAAAATAAAGTTACTAATAAAATTTATTTTATAGCAATTTTGTTTCTTCTAAAATTATGGCAATGAGAAACATTTAAATTGAGATTTTCGGCATAAAATTTTCTTTTAAAAAATTAAGAACTTTTTTTTTTCTATCTTTTTGTTTTCTTTAAATAAAAAAAAACTTTTTTTAGACGTTTTCCTTATAACGCAGTAATTTTTAATAGCATTTCTGTTAACTTAATTCTTTTTTCTTGGCTTTTTCTGGTAATTGAAAAACTGAGATGTTCAGCTTTAAAATTTTTTTCCAAAAATTAAGATCGATTTTTATGTTCTCTGTTTCGCTTTTCAACATTTTCAAAAACATTCTTGATTGACCTTATTTTTTGGAGTTAATTTATGAATACATTTTTCCAGGAAATATTATTCTGAGAATTGAAATTTTAGTTTCAGTGTTGCTATGCTGCTAAAAGATTTTGCTATTTGGCCCCAAGTGTACTGCGTTCAGTCGATTTTTTGTTTGTTTGTTTGTTTTTTTTGCCGAATATTTGGTTTTTGACCAAATTGCAATTCATTACCACATTCGACCAAATCATATTAGTTGCGGGAAAAAAAGAAGGAAAAATAACTAGGATTTACGATAAAACTGTACCGAAATACCGTGTCAAAAAGTGATAATTTAATTGTGCGATTAACAATCACATGTCGTAATAACATCATAGTTAAATAACGGGATCATCAAAGTCATGTGGAAAAGTATAGAAATAATAGGTGGGAAATTACTTATATTTATGCTGAATTGAGCACGAATAAAGCTTGTCAAATGCACGATTTAAAATTTGCATGTCGTAATAGAATAATTGAAATTTTTTATTATACGTGGGAACGCATAGCAATAACTGCCGAAAAAAATTGTTGAAAAAAAGAATTTAAAGAAAAAAGATCAAAAATCACTTAGATTTAAGATGAAATCATCACAAATAAAGTGCACCAAAAAGTTATTATTTAAATGGGCGATCTGAAACTCGCATCGTAATAAAAATTCGAGATTTTCGAAATCACGTAGAAAAGTGGAAATAACTGTTAGAAAAAGAAATAAAGAAAGCGCTTTAAACGTACATTTACTAAAGAATCTGTTAAAATTGATTGTGTCAAAACGTGATGACTTAAAAGTGCGATTAAAATTTTAAAAATTTTAATCCCATTTTTAAATTTTTTTTATTGTGTTTAGAAGCTCTCGCGGGCCGCACTTCAGTAGTCGAAGGGCCGCATTTGGCCCGCGGGCCGCAGGTTGTGCACCCCTAGTTTATATAGTCAGAAATGTTGTCACACTATAGTAACTATCATAAATTTCATAATTTCCTGAAAGAATTATTTAAAATGACTAAAAAATGTCAGGCATACAACTGGAATTGTTTGACTTTTCTAAATATGTTCCTAGGTTTGCTCATTTACTCTATTATTGGTCTATATCTATTAGTAAAATGTGATAAAATGACTTAGCATTTTTTTTTGTATTAATGTGTAATTTTTTTGTTTTATCTAATTTATTCATTTTTTTTTAATTACAATTTAAATGAAGAATAAGTATACTCTTATTCAGAGTAATTTTGCCTGAATTAACTTATTTGATGTTTCATTTGTAAATTTTTTTTTATAAATCAAGCATCATCAAGCTATTTTTTTAAATAACATTAATAAATTTAGATAGTTATCTTGTATTAATCCAATAAAGAAAATTGTTTCTAATTTTCTCTGCTGCTTCCTTGTCAAAAAACATAGGATAAACTATTTTTTTTTTCCAGTAAAGTTTGAAAAAGCTAGGACTAATGCTTGGATTAAAAGATAATTTCTGATACCGAAAAAAAGATTTATAATCCCAAGGATGTGATTCTTCCGCGGATTCGTGGATTTCCGCTTTTTGTCAGATTTTCCTATTTTTCCCACTAATTTCCGCGGAAATTGTTTTTTAAACAAGTTAAAATATTTTATGAGGAATTTTTTTTTTTTGAAAATTCAGTCTTTGAAATAAAATAATTATATTTATTTACGATTTTCAAAGATAAACAGAAAATTCAAACTGTGTCCTAGCTGCTAATCCTTCCGTATTTTTACTTATTTTAGCTATTTTCTCCTCTTTTACACACAGAAAATAAGATTTTCCGTATTTTTATTCGTCCGCCGGATAGCTCGTATTTTCGCAATTCAGACGTCGTGACCCTGTTGTCTGGCGTAAAAGCAAACGAAAAAGAAAAAAAAATATATATAGACGTGGATTTGCGGTGAAAATATTTATTTGCTCATTCAATTAATCTTGAAAATTTCTATTTATTAGGTCTAAACAAAAACAATACTAACAAGCCTTTTAGAAATCCCAAGTCCAGACTCTGCAAATATCTCGATTGTTATTCACGCGATTTTAATATCAATCATCGATTTTCGTATTTACCTGATTTAAAAGTTGCGCATTGCGATCCTTATTTACGCTATTTAAACATCGTGCATTATGATTCTTATTTACGAGATTTGAAAATCCAATATCGCGTTTTGTATTTATGCATTTTTAAAATCGCGATTTTATTATCAAACATCGATTTTCGTATTTACCTGATTTGAAAGTTGAACGTTGCTATTCTTATTCAGCCGATTTAAATATCGTAAATTGCGATTCTTATTTACGAGATTTAAAAATCCAATATAGCGATTTGTATTTATACGCTTTTAAAACTCTATGTAGCGATTCGTATTCACGTGAGCTTAAAATCCAATGTCGTGATTCGCTATTGCGGTTGTAATATCAAACGTCGATTTTCGTAATTATACGTGCTTTAAAAATTAGACATTGTGATTTGTATTCACGCGATTCTAAAATTATGCATTGTGATTCGTATTTACGTGATCTAAAAATTACGCATCATGATTTGTATTTTCGCATTTTTTAAAAATCGATATAGAATTTCATATTCATACAATTTTAAAATTAATCGTCGAGATTTATAATCACATGGCTAAAATCGCACTTTTTTCGTCAAATNTAGTTATCTTGTGTTAATCCAATAAAGAAAATTGTTTCTAATTTTCTCTGCTGCTTCCTTGTCAAAAAACATAGGATAAACTATTTTTCTTCTTCCAGTAATGTTTGTAAAAGCTAGGACTAATGCTTGGATTAAAAGATAATTTCTGATACTGAAAAAAAAGATTTATAATCCCTATATGATTTAATTTTATACAGAAATTATGCTGTAATTAACTGTTTAGAATTAGGACTTATTTTAAACTATTTAATTTATTGCAGTTTTAACAGCAATTAAACACTGTTTAATATTTTGAGACTTTTAAATTTTTTTTTAAAGGGGCCACTTTATAGAGTTCCGTTTTGTGTATTTTTTTTTCATAATAGTTATGTTTACATCATGTGTGTAATAAATAGTTCACTATTCAAAAAAAAATATTTTTTTCTCTTTAAAACCATAAAGCTTATTTTTAAGTTAAATGGAAACTAATATTTTGGTGCAAATTTTATTGCTGTTGCTTACAACTAGATTTTCTGGTGTTACATCTGATTTGCTTTGTTCTCAAAACTTAGACATAATAAATAAATTTGCTGAAATTAAATCTGACGAAATTGAATGAAATGAAATTGGGTCATTATTCGACAATATTTTTATATTGCCTACATTATAAACATTGTAAAATGCATCCTGTATTCTATGAGTATTATTATAAAATATTATTACTTTCTCTGTGCATAATGTTTATTAAATTGTTAAATTATTCCTTTATTTTAATATTGAAACTTTACTTTAAATTGTCTTTTAAACTAATGACATATTTTATGCTGATATATTTACAGCTTGTTCGAGCTCTCCCAGGAGGATTAGATATATTAGGATTATATATTGTTGCCCCATCTGATTTTACAGTAAAAAATCAAGCACTTCTTCGTCAGGTAAACAATTTTATTTATCCAATTTTATCAAAGAATTAAAAAAATATTTATGTATGCCTTATTAGAATTACTAGTGTCAAAACTAAGAATGACTAATATGAATTGAATTTTACAGGTTCTTTTTGCTATATACAAAATTAAAAGCTTGAAAGGGAAAATCTTAAGAGAAAGAATTTTGTTAAATATTTGCTCTATAACTTCAAAGTATCCTTTTTTTATTACAGTTAAGTTTGATTAAGTACTTTAATTTCATAAAATCTTTATGTACATTGTCATCACAATATAAGTATTACGGATGAACATGCTTCCAATGCATTCATCTAATAAGACTTAATTTCCAGGATTGACATTACAATTCGTTAGCAGTGTAAAATTTGGCAGCTATTATCAGAAAAATGTCGAACATTCAACTCATTTCTTACTGAAAGTATAAGCAGCAAAGTTTTCATACCCTCCAGTTCTGATTTGAAATTTATCTTTAAAAATATTTTTCTGATTAACAATTGACACTACTTTCCTTATAAGCAAGATAGAGCAATAAAGATTGTCATAAAATATGGTAGTTAACAGCAAAGAATGAAACTATTAGAATTACTAACAACATTACTAATAGAAAGTTTTTTGATTGGTTATATCACTAAACTTTTTTAGGAATAATTAATACAGAATAATACTAAATACAGAAAGTTTGTTTTAAAATATATCTGATATTTTTATGATACCATGTTTATGAATACACTCTTATTTCAATCTGTTAAAACAAATATATTTTTTAAAAATTAATACTTGATTGTTCATTGTTTGATTGTCCATATCATGATTTAATTAGAATGTTACATTTGTCTTTAATAAGTTTATTTTGTATTTAACTTTAGTGTAGTATATTCAGCTTTAATGTATAAGTATGTGGCAGAAGAATTTTTTGTTATATATATTTTTTTGTATTGTTTTTATTTTGTATATATGTATATTTTCACTTCAATGCTTCTTCCAAATTTTTAAGCAGTTTTTCCTTGATTCATTCAAGAATTTTGTGCCGAACATTCGATGTCTCAGATTATAAGGTATTTTATTTTTTAATCTTTTTAAAATTATCAATTTGTTTAAAAATTATTTTAATTTGTTGCCAAAAAGGTGATGGAAAAAAGGATTATATTGAAAGAAGGATTGAACCTTATCTTCCATTACCAAAAAAAAAAAAAACTTCGCTGCAGATAATTTTGAGGCACTCTTTAATAAAAAATTTGGCATAATAATAGTTTTGGAATTTATTTTTTACATTATAAATCAAAAAGTGAACTATAAACATTTTTTAAAATTTTGTTTTTCAACTCAGTATCTGCAAGGAATATTGCATATGCATTTTTGTTTCTGTCATGCAAATAATGTTGTCTTGTCTATGGCAGCTCTAAATATTTCTAAAAGTTTAAAGAATGAGTTTTGTGAGTTCTGGTGCCTAAAGACTGTATAGGATGTCCTCTGGTGGTGAGCTGAGTTCAAAAAGTTTAGCCAGAATGGCTTGTCATTTGAAAATGCGTTTTGGCGTTAATTGGGTTTGAGAGCAATGTCTGCATATGGAATATAATCTGGTCTTGTCTGAAGAATTCTTCAATGAATGAATTCTTCTTGAAATGGCCCATACAGAGTCTTACTATTGCTGATGAGAGGTTTCTATTACAATTAAGATCCAGAATGGAGAACATAAAATGATGCATATGCATAAAATGATTTATTATTTGCATAAAAAAACAACAGTAAAGGTAGTAATTCATTGCAGATTCTCGTTTGACAAATAAAATTATAAATCTTAGAAATATTTGTTTTTAAATTAAAAAAATTTGTTTCCAGGTTATTATTTTCTTCCTCTAAAATTACTGAAAAATGGAAAAGAAGTTAAAGCTAGAGTTATTCAATATATTAATGCCTTATGATTCTTATTTTACATAATGATGTATTTTTTTACAAATGAAAATATTAATTGAAAATATTTAATAAATAATTGATGCTAAGTAATTAATTTTCTATGAAATAATATTAAAGATAAAATATGAATACATAAAAAACTATCACATTACTTATGTATTAAAAATGTATTATGTACTTATTGTAATGTATCTGCTTATATGTGGTGATTAAAAGTACATACATCTCTAAAATATTCTACTGTTTCTCACTGTTGAAGCAGTATCATGCCTAATGTTTAATTTTGAAGTATTATTCTACTTGTACTTATCTTTACATTTCATATTATGATCGGTGATGCAGGATATATTGTTTACACATCAAAAACTGTAGACAGATGCAAAAATGAAGTTATGATGTGTCCTCTACTCATGCATACATTACATATTCCTATTCACTCCGAATTGGAGCTAGGGCTTCTATCATAGCTTTTCACTGCACTCTATTTGTGGCCAGAAATTTTGCCTCTCCTCATGTCTTTAATGGTGTTATTGTTTTCAATTCGTTTTTTTCAGTTCATTCTGTGCCAAGTGTTTTTAGGTTTTTCTCTTTTTTCTATTGCCCTGCGGCTTCCAATCAGAAACTTGTTTTGTTTTAAATTTTCAGGTTTATGTAGAACATGACTAATCCATTTCCATATATGTTTTTTTCCCCTGGGAGGCATAATTTTCCACAGCAGAAACAAATGAAATGAGTAGTGCCACAGAATTATTTGTGCAAAATTAACCAAACTAGTACAAAAAATGTTCTCCCCTCCCTAACACCAGATGGATAAAATAATTCAGTATTTATATAATTGCTTTTCCTTGGTGCAGTTGCATAGGTGCCACTCTTCAATCCTGAGAACTGAAATAAGTCTTGAGAAAAAGATCAGTATCCCAAATTCCTTCCCTCAATTAGTATTTCTTTCCAAATTAATTTTTTAAAATTTATTTTTTAAAAAAGTTAAAATTTTCACTTTTTTCTTTGAAAAATATCGCAAGTATTTTGTATTAAAACTAAATTACTTTTTAATTAAAACACTTATTTTTATTCATTATTGTGAAATTATCAAACAATGGTGTTACACTGCAATAAATAAAAGAATGGAATTGACTGTACTGGAGCATCTTTGCTTATGGAAGCAAAATTTGTATCGCTGAATCTGTTTTAGATTACATTTTTTCTTGATATTTTGAAATGCTGGGCGAAGTTACGTAAAAATTATTTTTAAAAAAAATGAAATTTATAGTTAGGTCAAATCATTAATGATGATGAATTGAAAAATAAAGTTATGAATGACTCCTTGGAAAAGTTAGTGTTGTATTTATTATGCAACGATTGGTGTAAAAAATATATGAGGGTTATTTTTGTTTTGTTTGCTGTAAAATATAAACTAAGACAATAAAAATTCATAATTGTTTTGTAGAAAAAATAATCAAGTCATTGATATAATATGTGGGCTATTCTCATGAAAAGGTACAATTTTCAGTCAGTAAACTATAAGTTTCTGTTAATTATAGTAAGCAGTGTTAATTGGGCAAGAATAAGCTGTCATGAAATTTTTTTAGAGTAGTTTCCAGTGTGTCTGATGATTTTATGTAATCAACAGCCTTGATGCTTGAGCCTAGAAAACTATGTATGTATATAGTTTTTTTGTTTTGTTTTATCTATAAATAGATGGAATGCCCATAAAAGTGTATTGATTAGAGGTAGAGATTTTATTTTCTGCTCAATATCTCAAATCACTTGTATGCTTTAAAAAAAAAAATATTTTTGTATACTTCCTCACCCCTTTTTCTATGTTTTAATTTTTAAAACA
This sequence comes from Parasteatoda tepidariorum, assembly GCF_043381705.1. Classification (NCBI taxonomy): domain Eukaryota; kingdom Metazoa; phylum Arthropoda; class Arachnida; order Araneae; family Theridiidae; genus Parasteatoda; species Parasteatoda tepidariorum. The sequence goes on along the minus strand of NC_092207.1, from coordinate 42,899,546 downwards.
TGGTTCGAATCGAATTTTTATTTTATTTCACTTAAAAATTTGGAATTTATGAAGATTTAGAAGGTTTTGGTAGGAAAAAAAACATCTTTAAACAATTTAAACATCAAATATTTACTCTTTATATGTATTCTTAAAATGGGGATTTATGCTGTTTTTTATTGGGAACTGCTTTTGATAACAGAGGACCTAGAAATTTAAGTCTTGGGTCCCGAGGAACCATAGTTTTCAAAATCTAGTGGAATCACTAATGATTAATCAAAAATAAAATATGTAATTTTTACAAATAATTTTTATAACTTAAATCTATGCAATATTATACTGAACTGTACAGTTAAATTTAGTTGTGAGGATACTAATAATGTTAAAAAGGGGGAGTATTTATTTCTCTACTTTATTTTCTAATTTCGTAAATTATAATTATAAAGCTTATGAACTTCATTATTTCTTCGCAAGCTCTACAGCCTGCTGCAGGCCAGGGCTCTGCAAGTTTTCTCCTTCTAATTCTATCTGGGGCTATGGCTCTTCATTTTTTATAATTCACTCTAATAATATCTTTTAGTTATGTGTATAGAAATAAATGATACTTAAGAGTCCTATATGTAACCAATCAGCCTCTTATATGTGGCCAACTCTTAGTATAAGTATCTTATATCAACTCTGGTATTTATATATATATGTATAACTCTTTTATGTAGCTAACATGAGATCCACATATTCTCTTTCCGTGTTAGAAAATTCCCTAGGTTCCCCTTCCATACTTGGAAATTCTCTTTCTATCTTAAAATGACTCAATGAACACCAAATATTCAAACAAGGGGGTCATTTGTAAGTTATTGTACTGTAAATCCATAAATGTTTTTTAATGTGTTGTTTGTAACTGAATGTCAAAAGTTATACTATATTATCTGAAGTTGTGGGAAATAACCTTAACATGACCTTGAGGCATAAAATAGGCTTCATGTTTATACAGATTAGATAATGCAGTTAATACTGTATTATAATTCTTATGGAATTAATGAGCAAGCACTTATAACATTGTTTAAAATTTACTGATTTATTTTTACTAATGTATTTTTATTGGTTAAAAAAATTAAAAAAAATATGGAAAAAGACATAAATATTTAAAAAAAAAAAGATAGATATTTAAGAAAAAAATACCAGCAAACTAAGTAATGAAAAGATATAATCTCGTCATCAGCTCACACAATGACAAGATTATAATTTTTCCTTTTTTTTCCTTTTTCTTTTGAATTTTTGAAATATTTTTTTTAAAATTCTTTTTCCTTTAAAAAAATTTTTGCATCTTATTTTATGAGTTCTATATAATTACAGCCTTAACACAGTAAATACCACTTGTATTTCTTAGTTTTCCTCCTTAATCTCTTTTTTTTTTTATCCCTACCTTAAAAATTATTAATAATGAAGTCAAAATTTTCGTGGTGAAATAATGTTCTGAAACTTACATATCATTTTTTATATAGAACAGGTAATTTTACAAATTTATATAATCATTAAAAGTAAATAATTTAATATTAGTTTATTTGTTTGAAACATTTGTAGTAAAATGTAGTAAATATTCCAATAAATTATGTTATTCTAATTATTATAAATTAAAATATCAAAAGAAACATAGAATTCATTTCTAATGTGCAGTATGTCAATGAATTATAAATTAATATCTTTTTGCACATTTCATGTACTTGTATAGTTTTGCCAATTTTAGCTAACATGATTATCAGAGTGATATTATTTCTATTGTGAATGTATATATAATATATTTAGTTTTAATTCAGTTCCCCATATATTATTTTAGTCATCAGCAACTCCCGCTGAATGGAAAAGTCAGAATGGTCCTCAAAAATGGCATCGTCTTCGCTGTCATCTTGCAGTTGATGTGAAATTCCCCCATAAGAAAGCTGAAATTAATAATTTGAGCCTGCTGACGCAAATGGAGTTGTCTTTGAAGAACTTTTTTGAAAACATACAAAATGCAGTNAAACAAGGGGGTCATTTGTTAGTTATTTTACTGTAAATCCATAAATGTTTTTTAATGTGTTGTTTGTAACTAAATGTCAAAGTGATTAAATTTTAAGTTACACAATATCATCTGAAGTGTTGGGAAACAACCTTAACATGACCTTCAGGCAAAAAATAAGCTTCACGTTTATGCAGATTAGATAATGTAGTTAATACTGTATTATAAAATTTTTTAAATGAGCAAGCACTTATTCCGTTGTTTGAAATTTCCTGATTTATTTTTACTAATATATTTTTATTAGTTAAAAAAATATGGAAATCTTGGAAATAAAGATTTTTTTTATTTTTTGAAAAAGATGATAATAACTTACAAAACAATTTTTAAAAAATTAAAAAAATAAAATAAAAACCCAGGAAAACTAAATAGCGAAAAGATAAAATCTCATAGTTTTTCCCTTTTTCTTCTTTTTTTTTAAATTTTTGAAATATTTAAAAAAAATTTTTTTTCCTTTAAAATTTTTTTTTGCATCTCTTTCCATTTTTCTGTATTTTTAAACTTATTTTATGAGTTCTATATATTTACAGCTTAATCACAGTAAATAGCACTTATATTTATTAGTTTTCCTCATTAATCTCTTTTTTTATCCCTTCCTTAAAAATTATTAATAGTCCCTATAAATATTAAAGTCAAACTTTTTGCGGTGAAATAATGATCTGAAACTTATATATCATATTTTATACAGAACAGATAATTTTACAATACTATCTAATCATTAGAAGTAAATAATTTAATATTAGTCTATTTGTTTAAAGCATTTGTAGTAAAATGTAGTAAATATTCCAATAAATTATGTTATTTTAATTATTATAAATTAAAATATCAAAAGAAACATAAAATTCATTTCCAATGTGCAGTATGTCAATTAATTATAAATTAATATCTTTCTACACATTTCACGTACTTGAACAGTTTTGCCAATTTTAGCTATCATGATTATCAGAGTGATATTATTTCTATTGTGAATGTATATATAACATATTTAGTTTTACTTCAGTTCCCCATATATTATTTTAGTCATCAGCAACTCCCGCTGAATGGAAAAGTCAGAATGGTCCTCAAAAATGGCATCGTCTTCGCTGTCATCTTGCAGTTGATGTGAAATTCCCCCATGAGAAAGCTGAAATTAATAATTTAAGCTTGCAGACACAAATGGAGTTGTCTTTGAAGAACTTTTTTGAAAACATACAAAATGCAGTTTTACTTTTCAATGGACAAAAAAGGAATATGGATGATGCTTTGGCCATCTCTGTAGAAGGAAAAAGGTCTAAAAAGAAACAGTCTGAAAGAACTGAACATTTATCGGAATGGTTTGATGTTGAGTTGTTCATTCCCCTTGTAAGTTCAAAAACAAATTTTTAATTGCAGTTTATACTTAGATGTTTTTGTAATTTTTAATACTGATTTTTTGACAGGTTTATACTAAATGTGTTTGGAATTTATAAATTCAGTTTATTTCATTATTTTGTAAAAATATAATTGACTATTCAATTTAGTTGTTTAAAATTAAATTTATTATTATGTGGAACTTCATGATTAAATAAATTAAACTCTTAATTTTATGAGTTGAATTTTATAATCATGAATTTTAATAAGATATTTATTTTGTTATTTTTTGCTACTTATTTTAAAGTATAGAAATAAAATTTATTAATATTTTACAGAATTGTGCATTTATAATTCCAGTAGTATAGTTCCAGTAGTTAAATCTTATTAATATTTTCAATTTAACTTTTAAAAGTGTTTAAATTTTATTAAGGGTTATCAGTAAAACTTGGTCCAAAAATCAGAGTTGACAAATATTAATTTATATTGTTATAAATTTGTTATATTAATTTATATTGCTTTTCAGTAAATGACATTTCATAAATAACATTACATAAATAACTGTATAGATAAACAGTATTGATTGTTTTATTATCATTAGATGTTTCACATGTTTATGTCTTATTTATGTTGTTTTCTCCTAAAGAAGAGATAATAAATGCCATTTTCACTAAGACACATATCTTAAATTATCCATTAATAAGTTAAAACCTATAAGCAAGTAATAATTGTATACTTTATTTTTTAATGTTGTTTTATAAAGTTTAATGTTGTTCTTTAGAAACACAATCAAAGTTGTTCTCCTGTAACAAAGAAGACCCAGTCATGTGGCTTTTTAATTCAAGGTGCTAGTTAAACCCCTTAAAGATGGACAAAATATAGCAATCATAAATAAATGTTAGAAATTTATAACAGTTATAAAAATAGCATGTGATTTACTAAAAACTGTTATTTTTTTTTGTGACCACAGAACCTTTCATGAACAGCCTTAAATGTCTTAATTTGTAATGTTTATTACTATTTGATGACCATAATAATACAAATCTATAACAAAAATTTCTTTAGTGTAGAGTATGTACTGCTCAGTTTGAAATTAATGCATCGATATTGGTACAGATGATGTATCTAACTTAAAAATACACTTTTTTAGGGAAATGATGTTATTTCAAGCCCAGAAATCTTTACTGCCACCTCTATGATGACATTCAGGGGTATCATGCAGTGTAGAGCTTATATACATGCTAAAGCTACAGTCCAAGAGGCAGTTGATGTAAATGTTTTTTATTTTACGTTTTCTTAAATGAATTTTCCGCTTCAGTTTAGTTATTTTTTATTTTATGTTTTCCTAAATCAATGTTCAGTTTCAATATGGTATAAATACAATTACTTTTAAATATAATTATTTTTAAATAAATTTTTTTTGTTGTTGTTTTCACTTTTGTTTTAATACTTTTTATTAATGCATAGACATTGTCTTGATGTTATTATTATTAGTATGACTTTAAAATACTCTACTATTTGTATTTCTGTAGTAATAAATTTTGCTTTAGTTTTTCAATTTTCAATTCAAATTTTTATTTTTTTATTATCACTGGAGAACAACACACACACACGCATGCACACACACACAGACAGTGTTTGTTTTCTGTTGCATGAGACTTTTTAACTGATCTCTGATATACTTTCATGTTGCTGATTTCAAATCTGCTACTGCTTTCTCTCTTTAATTAGCAACAGTTTTTTCAATGACATTTGTAGTCATTTTTTGTCCAAATGTTTAAGTTTAAAAATTTTATACATAATAGTATGTTATACGTATTGCTGAGAAAAATTTATAGGGGAGTTTGGACACATCATTAGGATTAAAATTGCATAGGAATCCTTGCCCAGAAATGTCATCATATGTCGTTAGGAGCACTTCTCTATTATAAATTGTTTCTTCGTGTGCTTCTGAACAGGTCATGTTAAGGATGTGCCCATATTTCCGAGTATCGGTTTTGTATGCAGTTTTAATCCTGTTGATGTGCTGTAACTCCCTAACTAAGTTTCTCACTACATTTATGCAACCCTCTGTTATATATAACATTAATTCCCATATCTGGATTAGGTATGGTCAAGTATTTGTATAAATGCCAAAAGTTATTTGTTCTTCAGTGCTATTTATTGACCCAAAATGCAAAAATTAAGTTTTGAAGCCTATGCCTGTATTGTTTTTCAATTTTATTAAATCATTAATATATCAGAGCAAGTATTTTTTTATTAGTTTTAAATTTAAATGAATTTTTATCATTAAAGTTATGTTTTAATTTATAGTCGTATGGTTTTATTTTTTCTACTATTTAAACGAACCTGCCAACCTGAAAGTTTTATCGTTACAGAATGCTAAAAGTGGTCAAGAAATAGCAATTAAATAATGTAATAGTTTTTTTTAAAATTTCATCTGCGTTTTTTTAAAAAAACATCTCATGCAATAGTGTTATTTATATAAATTATTAAAATATTTAATTATGGTGGTTGTAAATATTATTTTTATTCAGACATAAAATCATCACAATATTCTTCTGCTTTATTTAAGAAAAATTTCCTGCAAAAGCCTAAAAATTGGTATATCTGGATATGACATTGTAATTTTAAATAAGAGTAAGTTATGCTGACATACTAAACTATACTGGCTGGTCTGACTAAACTATATAGAAGTACTCTTATGCTGACTGTATTAAAAAAAACATTCATCTTTATATACACTTTTTTGCAAGGTTCATGCTTTTTTTTTAATATGTAGTATTCCCAATGGATAAAATTTTTTTTCTGTTGAATTAAATAATTATTAGTAATAATAAAACTGTTTGGGTAGAAAATTGCCCTTAAAAATGCTCTGTAACGAAAACTATTACTAATTTGTTAACTGTCTATCCTGGTTTGAGTTTTGGGTCAAGCCTTGTTACTTTCTGGCAAAGGGAATTAGTTTGTGTTATAAAAAGAAAAAAACTCTGCTCAATCGAAAAATTTCACCAAATTTGCCTAAGTAATGTGACAGTTTAGGAGTTAACAAATGTTTATTATAAGTTCCTTTTCTATTATGATTTGAAATTTTCTTGATAGGCCATAAAGCAAGATATTGCAAGAAGCCTTATTTCTCGATGTGAGATTCATTGTGAAGATTTATTATTAATTGAAGAAGAACAAAGTGGTAAGGTTGTTTTCATTCGTCTATTGTTTGTCATTTAATTTTTAAATATCTCCTTTCTTCTACTTACCTTGTTTCACAATTAGAGCTGATATTTTCTGATTTTGTCTATTAATGTTACATTACCAAAGTTTATTTTAACTCAATAAATTAAACTTTTTTTATGTAGAAATTAATTACTGCATAATATAAGCATACATGAGTTTTATAATAAAAAATAATAAGAACTAAAATTGTTTGTATATTAAATTTTGTACTGTATTAAAGTGTAAAAAAAAAAAAAAAACTATGACATTTTAAGTAATACAGTACCATAGTGCAATGATTTATAAATGAAAAAAGTAAGTAATACTATTAATGGTTATAGCAATTTTTAAAAAGTTGGAATTTAAAATAATTTTAATATTATTTTTAATATTGAAAGTGTATTATAAATGGACAAATTCAATATTGCACTTCATTTTATTAACACTTTGCATGCTGACACAATATTTCATACTTTTAGACAATTAGCAGGCAAAATCAAATTTTTTATGTGGTATTCAACAAAATAATAAATAGATACTGTTGATGTGATATAACTTTGCAAATAAAATATTGACTAATTTTATAGAATTTTTTAATTCGACACCAATATCTAATAATAAGTTTTTTTTTAAGCCTAAAAATCTAATATTAAAAAATAATAAGAACTGTTGATGTGATATAACTTTGCAAATAAAATATTGACTAGTTTTATAGATTTTTTTAATTCGACACCAATATCTAATAATAAGTTTTTTTTTAAACCTAAAAATCTAATATTAAGCTGTTGTCTTATTACGTAACTGAAATTACAAACTGAATTTAATATTTGTTCCGTTTTGCTTATCTTTTGTCTTTTCTGGCATGTTTATGTTACATGTTTATAATCATGTAATATACTTTTTGTTTCATTGCTGTATAACAATTTATTTTAAATGGTTGTATATTAAAAATCAAAATTAAAATTCTTTGCTGATCCTGTTTGTTGCAATCAAATTGCATTTATCTTCAAAAGAACTAGTTTTTAGTGATAGCTAGAAATAAAGTGAAAGCAAGCTCAGACAACGTTTGTTTCTATATGCCATGGTTATTAAGAGTCAATCAATTTTTCTTAATTTTTCTCTCATAGTTTTTTCTGCCTAAACTCAACTGTTTTCTTTTTCCCCCCTCTTTATATCTAATGTAAAACATGATTTATAATTGAGTGAGCTATATATATAATTATAAATTAAGAGTACTGTAATGGAGTCAGATAAGCCATTTAAAAAAAAAAGTTCCAAAAATAAGTCTAGTACAATATTTATTTTAATGTTGTAATTGTTTAGAAAATAAATCTCTTTTTTTATATTAGTTTCGACATTTTTCTAGTACATATATCACTTTTGAGTTTCATTTTTATGTGTTGCATCATTATTAAAAACATTGTTTTCCTCTTTGAGTGTTTTTGTAGTGTCTAGTTGTAAACACATATGGGTATATGCAAAGGTATATATAGCCCATATGGTTGAATGCTTTCTTATCTGAAAATTGCTAAATGTAGCCAAACTTTATTTTTATTCACTTAATAACATAATACTAGCTCATTTAAAAAACAGTGCTAGTGCCTTAAAATTTTGTAAATTTTTTTCATATGCACTTTTAATGTTATAGTAATGTAATGTTTTAATGTCCCTTAACTTTCAAAAAGGTTTGAGAAATTTTGTTGAAAAATTAATGGAGTTTTTAATTAATAATTCAAAAATTAATGGACTGTTTTATGAGCAGGAAAGAACCTAAGTTCTACCTCAATTCTAATATTGAATTGTATGTTGAAGAATTATTAGATATTATACTATCATACACATACTAGTATTATAATAAAATGAAATTATTTGCTTTTCTAACATCCTTACTACAATTCTGCATTTGCTTCTCTCACAGATCCTTTGGTAGTGCATGAACTACCTAGGCGAGTGTTTGCTCCCTTGCCCCAAATGGATGTTTGTGTTTGTGATTACCAGTTTCACAATGATGCTGCGAGCGATTCTCTTGATGCATTTAAAGAATTACTTAATTTAGAACTCACAGAGGAAGACATTGATACATCTTGCGAAGTTTCACCAAGTAAGTAACAAGAAGAGAGGAAAAAATGATGCATTTGTAGCTATTTCAAAATAGCACACTTGATTTGCTTTGCAAACTAAGTGAATAATCACACAAGGATAAATATTGCTAACAAATTGACTTCGGAAATTGTTTTTATATTTTCAGAATAGTTTCTAAATATAGTTGGGTTCCTTAAATAATTTCTCTCTGTGAGACTTGAAAAAAAAATGGCTATCTTTGGATTCTGCTAGATTTTTGTCTAAATTGTTAAATTGTTTGTAAGATTGTTTTCTTTAGATTAACTCTTCAGAACAAACAAACTTATTGTATATTATTATTTTTTAATTTTATTTTCAAATTTTTGTTATTGTTTAATTTTTATAATATTATATTAGGCACTGGTTTCTTAGAAGTGAGGAAATTGGCATTTGTTGACCCAATTGAAATTTTCAACTGAAAATGTTAAAATAAATATTGTTTTATTAGAGTCTATGATACAGTTTTTTTGTTGAAGGTGGGGTATAATAATGTGGTGACTACTGCCTTCACAAGGCATGCTTTCATCTAACATTATTGAAATAGAGAAATTTTTTTTAAAATTAATTAAATTTTTTGAATATCATTGGCACACGATTCTCTAAAGTCCGAGAAATGTCCTTAAAAAATTCCTTGCTTGTTCCACCATTACTTTGTATATTTGAGGGCTTCTATTACCTATTCCATATAGTAAATATGTATTATATATATTTTCTATACTTAAGTAACTGTAATTGATTTGAGAGTCTATATCTCTCTCTATGGTAATGTGGTCAGCATTGAGTACAAACCGCTTTTCTTTTACGTAGCAACTGCTACCCATTCAGCCGTTACTGGTCACTTTTTTTTTACAGAGAATATATAATAAATTTGATGAAATTAAGTCTCTGGAATAGGTTAAGTAAACATTCCCTTGTATAACAAAAATTCTAAATTCCATTTCATTGCAATATCACATTTAGTGGCTATTTAACTACATATATTTTGCTCTTTTGAAATATGAATTCATCATGAAATAAGGTTGAATAATTCTATAAAAGTTATATTAATCTGAAATACATATTTTATTATTTTCAAAAGAATATTATTTTTTCTTTTTGTATTGGTATATTGTGCATGAAATGTTTATGTTTAAAGATATGCTCATAAATAATGTTATATTTAAAACTATCTATAAAAATATCTTGTTAGTCCGCATGACTTTTACACTAAAAATTAAAATTGTTCGAATTTAATTCCAAAAGAGTCTTTATTTGGTTAATTTATTATATTTTTTTTTCTTCACAATCATAAAATCTGTTAAACTAAAATTATTTTCATTTCATAATGAATGCTCGAACGAAACCGGTATGATTCCTCTATGTTAAGTGATATAATATGTAGGTTTTAAAATTGTTATAATACAGAAATAGTTATTATTTTTTTTAAAAGCAGATGCAAAAAACTTCTTTCTGATAATATAATAAATTTAATTTGATTAAATTTATGGTACACTTATTGCTAAATAATTGTACTGATTATTTTTAGTTTCTTCAATTTTGACCACTTTTCTCTGTTAAGTTTCTTTGACAAGTGCAATATTTTGCACTTGTTTTTTCATGGTTTTCTTTGACTATTACTAGTATTAAGGAATAAATGAAGCCAAGCGACTTTCATTTGTCTAAATTTAACCTTTAATCTATTAACAATAAGTTTAATTATAAATTTGAAATTAGTTTCACTTACTAAATTTAGCTTTCTGATTGAAAATCATTGTATTCTATTGTATGTTTATGCTTTTAATACTATAAAAAACTGAAAAATTTATATTTCTTTTCTTATGAAGTATACATTCTCTTACTGTACTTAATTTACTACTGTTATAAAGACTTCTAGGTTCTAACATCACATTAAGCATTAAACGGTGGAGACTTTAACAGTTTACAGTGAAGAATCACATAAAGCATATTTAGTATCATTCCTCAAATTTTTATTTCGTAAATAGTTTAATTATAGTTGATCTATGTTACATTTCTCAATTAATATAGTTGCTTATACTGAATAGACGTTTTGTTTTGCAAAAAGTCATCTATAATTTTTACATAAAAATTAGTTTAAGATGCCTAATATGTCAATTATCAACTATTCCTCTATTTCCAAATATATCACTGAAACTAATTTTATATTATTTTATAACATTTTGAGTTTTTAAAATTTATGCTTTAGAAAAATTGCTAGTAAAGACCAAAATGTTTTGTTAATTCTTTTGATTCTGTTTTAATAATTTTGTGAAAATTTAAATGAATTTATTTTAGGAATAAATCAATTGATAGACACTTTTTTTACACACCTAAGAATAAAATTATTGTTAGAGCTATCAAAATTATATTTTGATAATTCATATTTTAAAGGAATATTTTTTCACTAACTAATGTTTCAGATGAAAATTTTCTCAAATATTGCTAATATTTATCTAAAAATAATTTGAATAATCATTATATTAAACTTGGCCAAAAGATTTTTTCCATTAGCAAATCAAAGTATATAAATTGTTTATTACTTAAAAATCTATCCAATTACAGNTTCACAAGACATGCTTTCATTTAACATTATTGAAATAGAGAAAATTTTTTTTTAGTTAATTAAATTTTTTGAATATCATTGGCACACGATTCTCTAAAGTCCGAGAAATGTCCTTAAAAAATTCCTTGCTTGTTCCACCATTACTTTGTATATTTGAGGGCTTCTATTACCTATTCCATATAGTAAATATGTATTATATATATTTTCTATACTTAAGTAACTGTAATTGATTTGAGAGTCTATATCTCTCTCTATGGTAATGTGGTCAGCATTGAGTACAAACCGCTTTTCTTTTACGTAGCAACTGCTACCCATTCAGCCGTTACTAGTCACTTTTTTTTTACAGAGAATATATAATAAATTTGATGAAATTAAGTCTCTGGAATAGGTTAAGTAAACATTCCCTTGTATAACAAAAATTCTAAATTCCATTTCATTGCAATATCACTCTAGTGGCTATTTAACTACATATATTTTGCTCTTTTGAAATATGAATTCATCAAGAAATAAGGTTGAATAATTCTATAAAAGTTATATTAATCTGAAATACATATTTTATTATTTTCAAAAGAATATTATGATTTTTTCTTTTTGTATTGGTATATTGTGCATGAAATGTTTATGTTTAAAGATATGTTCATAAATAATGTTATATTTAAAACTATCTATAAAAATTTTCCATCTTGTTAGTCCACATGACTTTTACACTAAAAATTAAAATTGTTTGAATTTAATTTGAAAGGAGTTTTTATTTGTTAATTTATTATTTTTTCCCTCAAAATCATAAAATCTGTTTAACTAAAAGTGAATTCATTTCAAAAGTACTTTTAATATAAGGTTTTATATTATGTTCAAAAGATTTTACATCATATTTCTCACATAAATTTTATTGCAGAAACTAAAATTGAAGTAAATCACCTAAAATTTCTTCAAGAATTTTTTATGGATTCATTTATTTTGTGCTTATTGTACTTAAATGTATTGTATTGTATTTCTTAATGCTAGATTAAATGCTTACTACATAAATGCTGAATCTTAAAATCAAGTGTGTAACAGATTTGGCTATCATTGAAAGGAATAAAAACTTGCCATATACACTCAATTGTTACTGTATTTACATTAAGAAATTTACTTAATAGCTTAAGAAAATGTGCTTGTATTGTCTGGGTGCGCAGGACAAAGACTTGTAAAGATAGTTAACTAGGTTTTAATCAAGTTATATTAACTAGGTCTTTTTGTTTATTATAAAAGGTTAATTTGACATTGTTTCAAGAGTTTTAATGTTACACACATAAATCAATTACAAAATTTTTTGACAGTATTATTTTTATTAGATTAGCTACTTTTTTGTATTTTATCACTTTTTCAGAGAAGCATTTATGACGCCATAGATTTGAATATAGCTATATGTTTTTATATAAATGTGACAGTATTTATTTTTTTAAAGTTTTTTCAAGTAATTATTGAGAAAATAAAACACAGGAAAATAAAATTAATATAATTTAATTTACACATATATTATCCCCTTTATGCTTAAAACTGATGTAGCATATTTTACTTTTATTTACTTATATTTATTTTTAGTATATTACTCTTTTTATTTAAAAGAAAATAATGTATTTAAAATTCTTTGTATTTTGCATAATGTGTGGTGCCTTTTATAGCCGAAATATAAGTGTGCAAATTTCCAAAAATTTAGTAAATTTCATTTGAATACTTTCTGAGAAATTCCATCTTAAATACCTGTCAGTTTTAAACTCCTTGGTTGGTGGAATCAGTTGCTTAATGAGAACAAAGAATTCAATCATTTATATGTGATAACATTTAAATTTGTTCAGTTATTAGACTCACTACCTCCATAAATATGAATCAAAACTTATTGATTGCACAGAAATTTATTAAAAGTGGGATGGCGCCCAGGATGGAAGTTTCTTCCTCAGTGGGAAAAACTATCTGTTAAAACTATGGTAAAAGCAACCTTGGAAGGAATAGGTTTCTTCCAGCCTATATAGGAGAATTCTTTTCATAAACAGTTTCTTTTTGCATTTTAATTTATATAATAGTATTTCTCAGCTATTTAATGTATAATTTTTAAATAAGTGAAAACGGTAAATAAAAATATATTTAATGATTTACTTATGAAATTGCGCTGTTACAAATTTCATATCAAATTTACAATTACAAATTACATGCTGATTCTAATAATTAAATGTTGCCAAATATGAATGCTCAAACCAAGCCGATATGATTCCTCTATGTTAAGTGATATGATATGTAGGTTTTTAAATTGTTATAATACAAAAATAGTTATTTTTTTTAAAAAAGAGGAGATAAAAAACTTCTTTCCGGTAATATATTAAATTCAATTTGTTTAAATTTAAGATACACTTATTGCGAAATATACTGATTATTGTAATTATACTGATTATTTTAAGTTTCTTCCATTTGGTCAACTTTTTTCTGTTTTTTTCCCAAGATTTTTTGAGTGTCCTGTAAGAAATAGGTTTTTTCTGGACAAAATGCCAACTCTTGATAGAGCATTATAGAGTTATAGGATTAGAAGTGCTTAGAGGCAATGTTTTGCACTCGATTTTTTAGGAGGTTTTCTTTGACTATTACTAGTAGTATTAAGGGATGAATGAAGCAAAACGTCTTCATTTGTCGAAATTTTATCTACTATTTAATCTATTAATAATAAATGTAACTATAAATTTGAAATTAATTAATTTCACTTACTTAAATTGGCTTTCTGATTGAAAATTATTGTATCCTATTGCATGTTCATGCTCATAATGCTGCAAGGAACTAAAAAATTACTGTCTTATTTCTTATGAAGTATGCATTCTCTTATTGTACTTAAATTGCTATTGTAATAAGAACTTCTAGCTTCTAACATCATATTAAACATTAAATGATGGAGACTTATATAGTTTAATGTGAACTATCACATGAAGCATATTGAACATAATTCCTCAAATTTTTATTTCGTAAAAAATGTCATTATTGTTCATCCGTGTTACATATCACTATTGATATAGTTGATTATACTGAATAGACAAATCTTTTCCAACAATACATTTATAATTTGTAAATAAAAATTCTTTTCAGGTGCCTAATATATCAATTATCAAATGTTCCACTATTTCCAAGTATATCAGTGAAACTAATTTTATGTTATCTTATAATATTTTAATTCTTTAAAATGTATGCTTTAGAAAAATTGCCAGTAAAACCCAAAATGTTTTGTTAATTCTGTGGATTCTGTTTTAATAATTTTATGAAAATTTAAATAAATTTATTTTAGAAAACAATCAATGGGATCTTTTTTTGCAAGGCTAAAAATAAAATTATTGTTAGAGCTATCAAAATGATATTTTCATAATTCATTTTTTAAAGGAATGTTTTTTTACTGACTAATATTTCAGTTGCAAATTTTCTCATATATTGACAATGTTTATCTAAAAATAATTTGAATAATCATTATATTAAACTTGGTCAAAAGATTTTTTCTGTTAGCAAATCAAAATATATAAATTGTTTATTACTTAAAAATGTATCCAATTACAGGTCTGTTCCCACTGTACAATTATTTTTAATCTATTAGATATTATGTATGAAATGTAATGTATGAAACTATTAGATATTAGGCAAGTTTATTTTTTACTAATTTAATATCCCTATTTTTTTATAAGTTTTCATGTTTTGTTATAATATTTTTAGCTACCAGAGCTTTGATTTTGCCTGATGCAGCTGAAGATAAATTATCAGAGTTTGGAGATGCACCTGTTCAAAGCTCATCTATGAGGCTTGGTAAGTTCTGTAAAAATTTTTGTAATAATGATTCCTTTTTCCTAACTGATTCTTGTTAACTGATTTAACAATTCTGTATTGTCTATCTATTGTTTAATTTTTCAACCTTTGGCTAAACTCTTAATTTGTGAATCTTTTTTTTCTACTTCAGAGCTTTATTTTACTATAATAAACCACCAAAAATGTTTAACTGAACATTAATATTTTTTAACTTATCATGATTGTAATAAAACTGTATTATGTAATATAATTAAAAATACCCTTATAACATAATTTTCTATTTAAGAACCGTATTTGTAGTCTAATAAATTCATTTTTTTTTTTACTTTTTTGCAAATAAGTATAAAATACATGCTTTATTAAGTTTACTGAATAAATGATACATTTTATATTTATTTGTATTTATGTATCATCTTTTTTATTTCTGCATTTTTATTTGTATCTATTTGCCATATTTTGTAAGCTTTTTTCAATGTCTTCAAGATTATTCCTTTTAATTAAAATGCTATGTTTAATAAATTTTTTGTTTTACTCATTAGTTTTTAAAAGTTGAAAATTTCTATGTAAACTTACCTCAGATTAATTTGTCATACTGAATATTCCATATCATTTAAAAAAATTTCCTGTATCATATGAACAATTAAAGTAATTTTAATTAGATTACAAACAAAGTTAAAAAATGTAGACCGATACATTTTCTTAATAGGGCTTTGGCATTGATACACAAATTTTAATTTGTTAAAAAGAAAGAGTGCTTACATATTTTAACATTAGTTGTTTTTGTATGTATGTTAACATTTAAATTTAATATTTTTCTTTTTTTTCTGTAGCTCCAATTATTGGTGTCGTTTCAACAATAGCTGTAGGTCTTACTGCATATGTTATCAAGACTCAATGGAGCTAAGAAACATTAGTTACAGAATATTATAATCCGTGTTCAATACATTGTAAAAGTTAATATATTGTGTGTTGATATATTTGCAGCCTAAATTATTCTTATAATAAATTATTTATTTTTTATAATTTGTAAGTACACTATTATTTTAATTATGTAAATACACTATTTGTTAAATGATTGAGTGCAGTATTTTTTCTTCATCTTTCTTCTTTGAAAATTGTTTCTTCATCTCATCTTTCTTCGAAAATTTTACACAACCTAATCTTAATTAATCATTTCATTGCTTTTATTTTTTAAGTACTATGTTTTATATGTTAGCCTTACAATGAAAGGCTAACAATTATGTAATTTGCCTTTGATTTTTGTTTGTTTATAAAATATTTGTCTTAAAAATAAGTTTTGATTTAGGTGGGTAAAAAAAGGCTCAATATGTGATAGTAAAATTGTTATTTTTTTTAGTTTTTTAAAATTTATTTAGAACATTTCACTATGAAACTTATATATTTTTTAATGAAATGTTTTCAACTCATATCCGTTTTTACTTTATATTTTGCTTCGTATCTGTCAGTATCTCTGAAAATTGCTGTGAAAAATTAGTGAAAAATTGACTCAGTATATGATGTTAAAATGCTTACTTTAAAAAAAAGAAAAGAAAAGAAATAAGAAAAAAATCAATACAGAACTTTTTTGCATAATTTTCCACTCGAATCGATCTGGTGACTTACATTTTACTTCAGTTTCAAAAATAGAAGCAAATGTATGAAAATAGGAGCTCATTATGTGATGATAAAATAGACACTTTAACAATTTATTAAAACAAAATTTCCATATGAAATTTTTTAATATAAGCATTTTCCACTCCTGTTCATCTTTAAAAAATTACTTTAAATTTTGATCTGATCTGTTAGTTTCTCCTGGTCTCAAAAATGAGCATTGACGTCAGTTTGAAAGGAGTTACCTTTATATATTTATTAAATAAATTTGCATCATGGAACTTATGTTTTTTTGGCACATATATTTTCTGCTCTTGTTCATCATTGAAATGGCATGTTACATTTTCTTTATCATTAGTACGTTTCTCTGAATAAGGAATCAAAAATAGCCATTGATTTTAGTAAAAATTGGCTTGACTCATTGTCCGCCTTTATGTAAATTGTCAATAATTTTTGAAACTTTTTAAGAACAATTGAGTTAAATAATATGCAACTTAACCTTTCAACTGAAGACTGAAAAACCTCTTAATTTTCCCTCCCTTTAGACATTGAAATCATCTTCCTGACAAACATAAAGTAGAAAAAAAAAAAATTGAAATATAAAAGAACTTAATAATTTTTTTTTCGAATCCTCATTTCCTGTGATATACGACCTGTAAGCATACTTAATGCTGGATAATTTTTAATTTAATACGCTACTAGCTATTTTTTTTATTTTTATAAAAATTTACATCCAGTTTGTTTTTAACCACTTTCTATGAAATGGTTTAATGGTTCTATGAAAAAGTAGTTTATAGAACTATGAAAAAGTAGTGGGTCTTTGATATAGGTAGCATATTTTCGATGCATGGTATACTTCCTTGATCCAATGTACCTCTGAGCTATGCAAAAATATTTTGAATGTAAGTTTCTCTTAAAATGGGAATCAAAATTAAATTTTGAAGTATGGGAAAATAGGACTTAATATTTAATGATAAAATGAACAATTTGGCAATCTATGAAATAATGTTGCTTTGCGGAATTTTTTTTTGTTTGTTTTGGCATGAATGTTTTATACTCTTGTTGATCCTTGAAATATTTCTTTACATTTTTCTTCTGATTTGTCTGGTCGGGTCATAACTAAGGGTTGATATCAAAGAAAAAGGTACTTAAAATGGTAACGATGAAATGGACACAAAATTTTTTTACTATGAAACTTCTTATTTTTGTCTTAAACATTTTTTTAAATATTATGTTAAATAATTTAATAATATTACTTTTATTATTTAAAACATTACTTTATATGGATTTCTGGTTTTTAAAGTTACTCCGAAATATGACTCTATATCAAAGCCTACAAGGGTTCAATATAGAAATTAATATTGGTCCTATATTCAAAACCATTCGAGGACCAATATTAAAAAATTTAGACACTCCAATAGTGACCACATATTGTAAACGTCCTACATAAAAATAAATATTTGGCTAGAATATAAAGCCATTCTAGGACTTATTATTACATAACTTATACACCTCAATCTCGGTCCGATATCGAAAGCCATTCTAAGACCATTGTCTAAAAATATATAAGACCATTATGGACTTTCAGTTAAGGACCAGTTTTGTATTTACATCTATTGAACCTGGAAAGACTGAAAATATTTTAATAATATCCATTTCTATATCTAGTTCCTTAATAAGTGATTTACAATACAAACAAATCTATCTGTAATAGATTTTTCTTTTTTGCTAATAAGACGTTTTTAGTGGTCATAACTATGGGAGGTTTTCCTCTCCATTCAATGCAAATGCGGGTTAGTTCCATCAAAAAGATCTCCACGAAGCCTAATTTCTCCCAATACTTGATACAGGAGTTCCCTTGTCTTCTGGATTAGGTTCAAAATTACAAGTTTACGGAGTTGAACATTGGTAGTCTTAAACACAGAATTGCGTTGGGTGTTCAGCGGCTGTATAAAATAAAATATTTACCTTGTTCAAAATGACAAGTTCTGATAGTAGAAATTCTAGTTGCCAAGAGCATTTTATGTTTTTAATTTTATTGTAAAAGTATCACTAAAGTTATATTGATGGATATCCGCCCATGAGATTTGAAAACAACTAATTATGATTTTAGAGAAAAGCATTTATTACTTTACCTTTTAGATTTTATTTAACAGCTATAAAATACCGGGTTAATCGGCCAATTTTAAATAGGGTTTACATTGGATGAATAACGTCTTTAAAATATCGGGTCAATCGAACAATTTTAAGTAGGGTTTATATTGGCTAAATAACGGCTATAAAACATCGGTTCCGTGGGACACTTCTTTATCAAACTGACATAAGCTAAATAACGGCTATAAAATATCGG
Source organism: Parasteatoda tepidariorum (assembly GCF_043381705.1). Taxonomy (NCBI): domain Eukaryota; kingdom Metazoa; phylum Arthropoda; class Arachnida; order Araneae; family Theridiidae; genus Parasteatoda; species Parasteatoda tepidariorum. The sequence continues at coordinate 42,880,520 of NC_092207.1, read as the reverse complement.
CTGAATTTCAGAAATCGGTATAGTGCCGATATTACAGAAATACGGGCAATAAAATATCGGATTAATTGTACAATTCTATACAAGTGAACTTTGACTGAATAGTGGCTATAAAATATCGGGTGAATTGAAAAATTCTATATATGGCCTATATTGGTTGAATAACGACTAAAAAATATCAGGTCAATTGGATAATTGCAAATAGGGTCTATATTGGCTGAGTCTGACACTTCTATATCGAACAGATATAGGCTGAATAACGGCTTTAAAATATCGAGTGAACTTTACAAATCTGTATAGGGCCAGTATTGGATAAATAAGGGAAATAAAATATCCGGTGAAATTGACAATTTTATATAGGATTAACATCTGCTGAATAGTGGCTATAAAATATCGGGTGAATCGAAAATGTCTATATTAGTCCACTATTGGCAAAATAATGGCCCTATAAAACCTTGTTGAACCAAGGTTGGTGAATATTGACCCAATGTGTTCCCAAGTTATTTTGCTGCTAGGGATGTGATGATAAATTGTAAACTTAATAAAAAAACTTTTTTTAAAATCGCACCCCTCACGTTCCTTTTGATTCATAATTTTCTCTGAAAATGTGAAACAAAAATAAGCGTTGGTGTTTCTTGCGCACAACGGAACTTTAGTTTTTGACAAAAAATCTTTTAAACTGCTTCTGTCCATCTTTAAAACATAACCTTGCATTTTTCTTCTCATCTGTTCATTTCTCTGGTCCCGCAGTGGACTGATCGTTAAGACACGGTTTACCAGCAGATCACCGAAGTCAAGCATCACTGTCTGCAGTCAGTGTGCGGGTGGGTGATCACTTGGATCAGTCTGAGTAGGGACCAAGGATGTGCGGTATTGGTTCTCGTTAAACTGTTCTACCGTAACGTGCTCAACTTCTCGTGTAGGTCGTTGGGCTACCGAAGCGGGAGTGCCACCCCCTCTGCAGAGGATCAAAATTGTGATGGCATGTTTTCGGATCATCCGCAGGGATGTTTCCCAGACCGTCGCCAATAGCCCATTGTGCAGCTCTAGTGCGACGTAAATGAACTACAACAACCATTTCTCTGAATATAAAGGTCAAAATTGAGTGTTGACGTAATGAAAACGTGGCTTAGTATGGGGGGGGGGGGGTTATAAAATGGTCAATTAAAAAATTATTAGAAAACTTCACAGTGAAACTTACACTGTTTTTTTTTAAAGCAAATATTTTCTACTCATGATCATTTTTGAAGTAGTATCTTATGCTTTACTACTGATTTATTACTTTCTCGGAAATTGGAGATCTAAGTGTGACGTTGGTCAAGAAGTGAAGTAATATATGTTTATAAAATGCGCTGTTAATTTTTTTTTAATCCTTTGTACCGCGACACTTTTTACAGTTCTCAAGTTTTTTTTACATGAATGTTTTCTTTTTATGTCTATCTTTCATCCTTTTGTTAAGGCAGTCCTCTGCGCAGAAGTAATGCCACTGCGCTTCAAAATGTACACATTGCTTGTCGATAAGTTCTTACGTTTGGGTTTTCTTTTTTAAATGTTACATAACAATATATTTGGAGATTTTAAAAGAAAATGCAATCGACTTACAAAACATATTAGGCACTTTCGAAATAAGTGGTTTTAACCCTTTGCACTCTGAGTGCTTTAAAATGGTGTTCGAGCTATCGTGAGCACTGAATCATTTATACGTAATACAGTACTTTTATATAATTTTTTACATTCTTAAATTAATGTGGTTACTAATTATTAAGTTTTAATATTGTTTAATTTTAGAGTGGTGACTGTTTATGGTGTCTCAGAAGGAATAGAAAAGGGTTAAACAATGTATGTCAATGAAATATTGGCCAGTGGTTATAAAAGCATCGACACGTGATCGTTGTAACAAAAAACAGAAAACTTACTTAATCGTAACTTAGAATATAGTCAGAAAAAAACATTACGGTGCTTTTCTCATGTTTGCCTACAGAAAGGTTTTTGTTATCAAACTGTTGTTGTTGTAGTTCCAGAAAGTTAAGAATTACAAACATGTATCAGATGTGGTCTTGTTGGAGAATGGCATTTGCACCACAAAATTATTATTTTTTTACCTAACTGTTTTCTACTCATATCCATCTCCGTTGTTGTTGTTGTTTCTAATGCTACTTGCCACACGGGCAAGCCTGCTTGGTGAAACCGAGCAAATTTAAGGCAGAGTGTGCGTTTCTTGTTTTCAGTGGCGCCATCTATGGCCAAGAATTCGACTTCCGCCGCACCATACGTCGCACCCGTTTATAGGGCGGAGCCATTCATACATCCACTCATCCACAGATCGTAATTTTGACCTGAATCAGAGAACGATCGATCTCCAATCCAGTACCCCCAGAGGTTTTGATTTGTTATCGGAACATTGAGGACTTTTGCGACTCGACAGATTTAACGTGCATCAGTCACTTTACTTACGTCTTCGGCCAGCGGGGTTCGAACCCACGAATTGTCGGACATGGGCCCAGTGGCCTACCGATCAGGCTATCCCGGCCATATATCCTTCTCTAATATGATGTACTTTGCTTTTGATTTGTACTTTTCTTTATAATGTGGAAAAATATGCACTGCAAAATTTTTGTTTTTTAACAAAAAATATTTTCTACTCTTGCTCATCTTTAAAATGGTATCTTACATTTTACTTGACTTCTGATATTTTAATTTGTTAAAAAATGGTCTTCTAATGATGAATGGACAGTTCCAAAATTTATTATGAAAAAATATTTGCATTGCTAATTTTTTTGTTTGTTGACATTCTTATATTTTGCTCGTACTCGTCTTGGCACCTTACATTTTGTTTCTGATTCGGAAGTTTCCTCAAAAGTGGGAGTCAAAAGTAAGTTTTTGCTTTTGGTAAGAAATAGCGAAGTTGATGATTATGTAGTGGAGATGATTTCGGACTGAATTTTAAAGGTTAGAGCCATAAGAATTAAAATTAGTGCCTACTCCTGTCTGAGATCGGGGTATTCTTTTATGTTGGAGCCTTTTGTCTGTAATTTGGTATGCTACATAAAGGCCAAAACTCCAGATGCTATCAATGCAAAATTCGCATAAAGAAAAGTCAAGTAACATAAGTTATTATTATTTATTTACAGTTCAATATTTCTTAATATTTTACATCTAATAATTTTTACATTATTATTTTACTATTAATTACTGAATTAAACGAAATTTTGAACATTGTTTAGTGTGAAAATGGTATGCAATTTGTAAAATATTTTTCTGCAAGAGCCTATAGGCTTCTTGCAACTAACAAGCCCAAGCCTGTTTCGAGCTTCTTATCTCTACTATTCAGTACGCATTTAAAAGAAAATTCTCATTACAGAACGTGGAATAAAAATTTCTTGGTCGCAAAAAGTTTTTAAAATTTTTCATTACCTTTTGTTTTTCATTTTTATAGGTTATCAAGTTAATAAATAAATTTTTATAATCAGAAGACTTTTACGTTGAAATGATACAAAAAAAAAACTACAACAGTCATTTTTACAAAAAAATACAAAAATGATCTTTTAAAACGAACTCCTTTCTAATTTAATATTTTGTGAAATTTCTTGTAATCCTCCGCACTATGCAATAAATATTTGAATTTTTTTATTAACTTTGAATTAAAAATAATTTCTGGTACTTCCTATTTCTTTTTGCCAGATTTGAAGAAAACGTCATAGGTTATACGTATATGTCTAAATTTGTAGCCCCCCCCCCAAAAAAAAAATCTCAGCGAATGATTTAATTAAATCAAAAATGAATATAGAAAATTAAAAAAGGTTGCATTATCTTCTCTCGAAAAATTTTATTTGAAAGTTTTTATTTTGTTTAAAATACTTGTTAAAGTTTTTTTTAATCATTAGAAAGATTAAATCATAATCTCGGTTGATTGATTTATTAAATTTTAACTATGCAGTTTTGTAGTTTTTTGTGCTTCGTCTCTTTGCTCAATAAATTAGCATTTGACCATTGAAATCAAATGTGTTTTATTCTGAGAGAAAAGTCTTAATTCAAATTTTAAAAAAGAAAACGTAGTGTGGGTCTGAGCACATATCATATTGGCGATAAGGAAAAACGCCAAAAAAACTGAGTGGCTCCTTGGCAACCTATACTAAAACTACGAAGGATTATTTATCTTATTTGCTTAATGTTGAGACAAACTTTGACCTTAGAAATTTCTTGCAGATTGTAGGAGGTCTGGTGAGGAATTTATGAAGTATAACGATGTATCCTGTCTTTCACCCGGTGATAAAACGAGTAAGACTAAAATTCGCTTTTGATCTCAATACACCAATAATATATTTTTCCTTCTCTATAAGACGCCGGAAAAGAATTTGGCTGAAGAGCAAAAAATTTTTGAAGAAAAGATTCTTTCATAAGTAACCTTTATACTTAAATTTCCTAGCATTTTTCATGTTTTGAATGAATAAATTATTTTTAAGCGATTGTCTTTCTTGAACGAATCTTGAATCCTTAAAAAAAAACTTATTGAAAATACCTTTCATTAAAGCACTAGCTGAATATTCGTTCTTCGTACTGGTTGAAAAAAGTAAATCATCAATAAATAAATCGGATCGGTATTTATCAAAACTACGATATGATGCACAAAACTGGAAGACTTATACCGGCGCACTTAATTAAGATAAAATAATTCAAACTATTTTTATTTTTTGTCCTTACCGTAAGTTATTAGAAAGGAAAGCACAATTTCAGAATTTCCTCCCATCTAAAGATCAACTGTTTTTAGTATCATCTGGCATGGTGTCCCAGGTCGAGGCCAACTCATAATATTCAAAATTTACCACAATCGTGCAATTTTCTTCTATAGATATCCCTTTTATGATGAAAGGGGAGGGACATTTCCTATTTATTATGGATTCAGCCTACTTATTTAGTACGAAGCTTTAATATTTTTGTTTTTATAATAACGTCGTGAGATTCAAGGTTTTTTCTTTCCAGTACTATTCTGTAAAATATCGCCAAACTAGTGTGGCACTTTTTTTTAAAAATTAAATAAAGAAATAATATAAGTCTTAAATTTAAGCAACTAATATTTTATTTATATTTAAATCCTTTAAGCAATAATATTAAATTTGAAGCAACTTATCATTTTAACATTAATTCTTACGTGATTTTAGAATAGACGGACTTACCAAGTTTAGTCATGGTTTCGGTATCAGCCTTTGACACACTCTGACTGATTGTTCGCCTTAACCCTTTCCTTCGGCTGCCTATATATCGTATTTTTTGAGTGATAAAAAGTTACAAATTTGAGGAAAGGTCAGGTCCAAAAGTTATTGTTGTTTTCGAGTTAGTCCCATGATGGGGGTGACATTGTAAGATTTTAACCTAATTGTTTATTTGAATTACTTTATCCGTATTTAATTTACTATTTTGCCGATGGATATTTCCCACGGTAGTTTTATTTAATCGAAGACTTTGAAATGTTCTAGAAATCTTATTTTAGCCTTTTCTCTTGATTTTAATTTTGAGTGACAGTAAGCGTCACACTAGTATTGACGCCAATGGTATTTAATTTTGGCAATAAGTTCTGTTGTTGTAACTGTCTAATATACTAGTTTAGGTATAAATTGTAATAAGTTTTTTTAGGGCCTCTTTAGCAAAGTCGTAAGTTTAGTAAGTAAAGGCTAAGGCGTAAATTCGGAGGCATTTTGGTTTGACGATAATTTTTGCTGAAACCTCTTTTCTGGTTACCGTGGTATTTTTTTGTTGTTGTCTTAGCTTTCAATGACGTCACCTTCAGATCATCACAACTTTGGTTTACCGTAAAAGAACAATTTTCGAAAAATAAAAATTTTGCTCCCTCTCGCACGCCTTACTATTACCAAGTCGTAATTGTAATTCTTGAAAATAATCACGGTACTACTTCATTTTGGAAAGCTCTAAGAAATTTAAAAATTAGATCCTAATCTTGAAAGGGTTAAAAAATTTTAATATCCTTTCGATAAAGTAGACTAGAAATATCGTTAAAAAGTCAGTAGATTTAGGAGCAAAATTAATTTAAGATTTGATATCCTCACACCCGAATTAGGATATATGAAGTTTTTTTTTAAAATTTTTTTTTTGAACAGCAGACCCAATTGTTTGGATTTACGACTACTGATATTCAACTCAGTAGCCTTGTAATTTTGAACCCAATCCAGAAGACAAGGGAGCTCCTGGATCAAGTATTGAGAGAAATCTGCCTTCGCGGAGGAAGTTTTGATGGAACTAACCCGCATCTTCTGTACTCTTGTTCTTCTCCCCGGTTTACTTTTTGTTTCTATCATCGTTTATTATTATTATTTTTATTACCTTGAATACGCTTTACAATATACAGGTTTATTCATAATTCCCTCCGGGGTTTCGAAGCGTTATAGTAAAAATACGAAGACGAATATGGCAAAAAAGAAATTATGAAATTATTCCGAAAGTATTCAAGTTTTAATTTAAACAGTTGCCGGTAGATGGCAGTAACTTGTACCACTGAAGCCAGTTGTAGTAAAGAAAAATGGCGTTTACAGGCGGAGGGAATTAGGAATAACCCTGTATATTGTTTTTAAAATTACATTCAGTTTGGCTTAGAATAGTCGCATCTGGCTTCTGTGAACACATGTAAAATGATTTTCCTAAGTGTTTGTTCGAAAGTACTGTCATTTTAGTAGGACGACATTAATTAATATTGTGGTAAAAATATTGATTAAGAATTACCCTGTGGAACATATGTTACAACAAGATTTCAAATATTTTTATGAAAATGACACATCAAATTCCTTCGAATCCTGTTTTAATTTTTCCGACTCGTTATGACCATGTCTGCTGATATTAAACATGCATAATACATTCTTACGAGTGTTATGTTAAGTTAGGGAGTGAGCCAAGCGGCAAAGTACCACAAACGAGCCGAATTAAAACGGTATAATCGAGTGGTTTCAGTCGGAAGTGATCGCTTTTCCACTTTGAAGATGGCTGAAGGAAAGAGAGAGATTTGAATAAATAATCGACTGATTAGCGAAGTGCGTTTGAATATTTCAGGAAACGGGGAATGCCCCGTGTAGAAAATCCCCTCTCTCCTGTCGGAAGGTATAAATGCGGAAAATGAAATCCTCTTCATTTTAAATCTTCTTAAAATCGTCGCTTGCCGACCTTTCCTCCCCAATTATTCCACCTGCTTCGCTGGTCATTTGAATTGGAATTAGTCTCGCCAGCGATTGATGACTCTTCTTTTGTTGGAATTGTTTCGAATTGGAATGTTGCTGGAAGATTAACAATGCTTGGAAATCATATTGAAATGCACTGCTTTTAAGAAAGCAAAATATTCTGAAGTGAAGCCTTTTTGGCTCATCAAATTGTTTCAGTGAATGTGTACAAATGTAATATACTGAAAGATTTCTACGAACGAAGGTAATTTTTTAAAAGCAGTATTTTAAAATATCCCTAAGGTTTTTGATTTAGTTGCTCACAAAATATTGTTAAAAAAATTAAATGTTTTACGAGGTAAATTCCACTACTTTTTAAATCTTATTTATCTAATCGCAAACATGTAAAATTCAATAATGCTTTTAGTTTTAGTTGTTATATGAAGCAAGGGGTATTTTAGGGTTCAATTTTAAGACCACCGCTATTTCTAATTTTTATAATGATTTATGTAACTTAAAATTATATCTTAAAATCATAACTTTTACAAGACACTTGTACTCATCAAACTATTTAAGAAATCTGGAAAGCGAATTCAACGACGATTTTTACAAAATCCGAGATTGGTTTATTTCTTGGTTGGTTGATGGATTTGGACATAAATATCTACAAAACAAAATTTGTGATTTTCCAAATCCTTAATAACAATGAAATAAACTTCAATATAATTTATCACTCAAATACTTTCGTAAAGGAATTAAGATGCAAATTTAGGAAATTTGAATTTGTGACCATGGTAAAATACTTGAGTGAAATACATTAAGGTGACAAAAGTCATGGGATATCTCTTAATATTGTATCGGAGCTCCATCAACTCTACGAAGTGCAACAACTGGACGTGGCACGGACTCAACAAGTAATTGGAAGTGTCTTGTAGGAATATTCAGCCACGTCAGTTCATTAGATGTCCAGTGTTGCGAATGCTGAATTTTGTCCATGAAATGACTTGTCTATTATATGCCATAAATGTTCGATGGGATTCATGTCTGGTGATCTAGGTGGCCATGTCATTAGCTGGAATTGTTCAGAATGTCTTTCAAGCCAGTCCTGAACAATTAAAGCCCAGTGACATAGGGCACTGTCATCCATAACAAGTCCATCATCGTTTGAATACACGAAGTCCATGAGTGACTGCAAGTGGTCTCTAAGTAGCTGAACATAACCATTTCCAGTCAATGATTGGTGCAATCGGACTATAGGATCCAGTACATGCCATAAAGAAAGCTGCTCACACCATTATGAAACCATCACCAGATTGCTCAGTGCCTTGTTGCGACTTGGGCCTAATGACTTTGTGGGGTTTGAGCTTTACTTCCATCAGATCTGACCACCTAAAATCGTGACTCATCTAACTAAACTGTAGTTTTTCAGTCATCTAGGGTCGGGTCCAACCGATAAGGTCAAGAGCCCAGGAAAGGCGCTGGACTTGATGTTGTGCTGTTAATAAAGGACACTCGAATCGGTCGTCTGCTGCCATATCGTATTACAGCCAAATTTTGCCGGACTAACGGATATGTCCATTTCACTTCCTGCATTGATGCTTGCTGCAATTTTATGCAATAATCATGCTCGCTTGTCTGTTAACACTGGAAATGATACACGCACGCCGACGGTCGTGGTCAATAAGTATAGGCAGTCGTCCACTAAGTTGTTGATGTAGGGAGGTTATACCTGTAATGACATTAGGTATTCTCGGCACACTCTTGACACTATATATCTAGAAATGTTGAATTTTCTCATAATTTCCGAAATGGAATATTCCATGCGTCTAACTCCAACTACCATTCCATGCTCAAAGAGTGTTAATTCTCGTCTTATGATCATAATTACACTAGAAGTATTCTCAGATTAACAACTCGATCACCAATAAAAGTCCTACTAATGCACTACCCATATAAACATTTTATACTACTGCCATCTGTATATTTGCATATTATTCTCCCATAACTTTTAAAATGGAAAATCCATGTAAATTGCATAATACGAAAATTAAGATTTATTTTGAGATTATTCTATAAGAAAAAAATACTACTATCTAAAATATACGACATATAAAATTACTACTATCTAAATAGTAGTAATTTTTCTCTAACTTTAAATTATGAATGGCTACACTCTTATTTTTACCATGGCTTGTCAGTTTAGGATGGGGATTACACAACTTACTTAAATAAACTACGGAACATCCAAGACAACTTTTTTTTAAAATTCTTACTGTATAAAAATGAATGAATTAGCCCAAACCCTTACCAGTTAGTCAACATATTACCAATCCGTAAGTTATTTTTTTTTACGAACTATGTTTACATCTTTTAAAAATCAAAATCAAAATAATATTTTTAAAAGCCACGTTTTTGTAGTGAAGAATAATAATTAAAAAACAAAAATTTGAAAAACGAAAAACGTGGGGTGCATGAAATACATAAAGGTAACAGTATGTGTGCTCATGAGAATATGTGTATGTATATTTGTAATTGCATCTGAATGTGTATGAGTAAGAAAATGTGTATATGTATGTGTATATGTACTGTTATGTATTTCATGCGCCCCACGTTTTTCGTTTTTCAAATTTTCGCTTTTTAATTATTACTACAAAAACGTGGTTTTTTAAAATATTATTTAAATTTTTTTTTGTACTCACTTCCAAAATCTCAATTTTTTCCCTCACTGTACGAAAAACTTTTCAACTGACATGTGACACTAATTTGAATTAATCTATTCGACAACAAAAGACAATTGCCAAAATATTAATTTTTCTTTGATTTTAATTTTATTCTACTTTGTATGTCTTTTTTCTCTTCATTTTCATGCATTGTTATCCAATTCTGAACTATGTGCCAAATTTGAAGTCTGTAGCTAGTCGGGAAGTTAGTTTAAAATCGATTACAAAATTCCACCAGAACAGACATACACGAAGGCAAAGTTAATATAATCGTGGTAAAAAACCCTATCACTTATGTAATAAAAAAGAAACAACTGGCATTAGAAGACCTAAACAAATTTAATTCATACCCAAGCCTAATAAGAACATTTCATGTAAAAGCTTTCAGCATTCGTTAAATGATATTTAAAATGCAAATAACTTAAATAATTTTAAAATTGTTTAAGTTAAATATTGTAATAATTGTTTATAATAGTTATAATTGTTTTCTCTACTTAATGTTGAAAATATTTTGTCATAGTTATTCTATACACGCTTTCTCTTTCTTTGTATATTTTTCAATTTATATTCGTGAGATTTTATGACTGATTTAACGTGCTTTAAACCAGACACTCCAGCTTGCCAAACTTTAAACTTAGAATTATATCTGCATTTTTTTAAAAACTCTTTGATGGTTTTATAATTTGTAAACTCATTTTTGTAGTCACTGACAAGGACTTAGAGATCTAAAGGTGATGCGTTCAATTTATTTCTTCTGTGTCTGCTTGTATGTTTCTTGTTTGTTTTTTTTAAATTTTGTATTGTATTGTATTCAATTAATAAATGTGTTTCATTCATCAAAAAAAGTTTATTGAATAACCGGATTTTCCCTTTTTATTAGATACAATATTAACAATGATTTGAGGAGAGCACTTTAAATGTGCTATTTAATTAAACCCGGACTATAGTTTAGGTTAACAAATGAAATACAAAAAAAAATCTTATTATTTCTGAATACGTACTGCAACATATTGTTTTTAGCAATTTCTGAATGTTTCCCTCTCAAAGTTCCTAGCAACTTGGAAAATGTACCAATAGTTAGTTTTTCGATGTTCCTTCGTATTAATATTTTTGCTCTGTTTGTTTTCCAAGATTAAAATGTGTAAGTCGTGGTCTAATTAAGCTGGTTACAATACTTTTAATCTAGAGTAACGAGATAATATTTTATATTTTAATAATATTTTCAATTTCCCCCCCTGTTGTTTGTTGTTGCTGTTTCTAATGCCCCTTGCCAATATCAGCAAGTCTGCTTGGTCAAACCAAGCGAATTTGAGACAGAGGGTGCGTTTCTTGTTTTTCAGTGGCGCAATCTATGGCCAAAAATACAACTTCAGCCACACACTCATCGAGGCCCGTTTATAGAGCGGACCCATTCATAGATCCATTCATTCATCCCCAGACCCTAATTTTGACCTGAACGAGAGAGCGATCAATCTCCAGTTCAGTACCCCCAGAATTGTAATTTGTCATGGGAACATGGAGGACTTTGCGACCCAACAGATTTAACTTGCACCTGTCACCATTTTCTACACGACGAGTCTTCATCCGGTGGGGATCGAATTCATGACTTCTGGGATATGGGCTCGACATCCTATTAATCAGGCTATCCCAGCCTATTTTCCTCCCTGCTTAAACGTAGATCGACTCGATTTTTGGCTTCATTTGTGACAAATAATTTAAAAATACGTATTACAAAACACCCCTAATTTGCTGGAATTGCAAATTTTCTTCTGGAACATAAGACGTTGAAAACCCATTTTCGAATGACTTATTTTGCTGCAGCTACCTTTCGGAAAATGGATATTTAGTAGTACGCATTCATAACTTTTAAATCTGTTTAGAATTCCTTTTGCTTCAATATTTTCAAAAAGCATTTATGCAAGTTGGTAAAGACTTGCACGCAGACCTCGCAAATAAAGCATCAGTAAATTAAATAGCTTTCTCATTTTGGTACCAGTAGAAAATTAAGAAGTAAGCTGCCTAATCTCGTACAAAGAACACTTAAGGCAGAAAATGGCGAGGGTATTTAACATTGAATCAGCGTTCTTTTCTTCTAATCGGAGGGCAAACGACCGTGAGATGACTTTCCTGTTACGATTACACGTTCTTGGCAATGGAAAGAAAAAGAACACCCACTGCACCCCTCCAGAAGAAAAGCAAGTATTTGGGCATGCAATTAATGAGCAAGAAATAAAAAGGGGAGGTGGGAGGCGACCAAATGGCACAATTACGATAAAAGCTTCACAATTTGATTACGCGATGCGAGGACTGGATGATGGAGTAGCGGTAAACATTCGCAATGCCGACTATTCTTCATTCACCCAACTTTTTCTTGGAAGAATAGGTCAAAGAATATGTGGGTCAGCAGGAATTTTATGGGACAAAGATTTTAATTATAACATCATTAATCTAATCTCGCATAAGCTTTAATTAAGATTTGAAAGACGTTTGTGTAAGGTCATATTTTACATTTATTACAATAATTCAGAGTTTAGACACCTTAACACTAAAGATTGATTTGCAATAATATGGTTCCGAAGTTGAGTGGAAATTTTTGAGCACCAAAGCTTTAAATTTGTGAATACATGCTGATAATTTTTCCCCCAAACTTCTGTTTCTTTGAAAAACTATCTGGGTGGTTCCTTGGATGGAATGGAAAAAAAACGTAAATAATTAATGCAATGGCGTTAATGAACATTATGTATTCATACAGAAAACTGAATCAAAACGCTTACAGAAAACTGAACTTTTATTATTATGTGTTGTTCTCACAAAGATTTTACAATTTTAGATTATTAAAAACTCGGAAACTCATCGCAGAAAAAATAATTACACAGTTAGCAATATTCGGCACTATAAACAATACTGTTAAACGTGATCAACCCCCGATAGTCAAGGTTTATCACAATCTAATAATTTTTTCTATGAATTTTCCCTTTAGTCACTTTAGTACATATTTTTTATATTTTTGTTAGTTCGGAATTAAAATTATTTAATTAATAAAAATGTGTTTCAAAAGCGTTAGCGTAAACGAAAATGAACGCGTTTTTTTAGATAGCTTTCAAAATATTAAGTTGGTGATGTAATCGCCCATTAAACTGTCCTCGTTGATTTTATTTGTGTTTACCTGACATAATAAATCGAAGATGAATAATAATTAAAGAACATGCTATAATCACCCAATGAAATTTGTTCTTTTTTGTGGAATAGAGTTGTAAGCTAGCTATCATTGCATCACTGATGCTATCTTTTAAATAACTGAAAAAGAAAGCAGAATTGCCTACAATTTGTGCCTAACAATATGAATGTTAATCCGATGAGAAAAATTCTTTTTATAGCATCCCTCTTGAACATGCTAATTTTTGAACAATTTTTAAGGTTAGGGACTGGAATTATTGTTCACACACGCTGTCCCAACTTCAGGACTCGAGCATAAAATGGTTCTAAAGTTGTAAGAGACACAGAAACAGACACACTCTCCTATCTATCAATATGAAATATATTGAAATGTGGTGTTTTATAAATCAATATTTCAAGAAGATCTTTTCCTCACAGGATAATGGACAAAACATATAACACTGATCCAATTTGTGGATTCCTAGAATGAGTAGGCCTTGTATACTTGAGCACAAACCAGGTTCACAAATAGCTTTCGCTAATATCTTCAATTAATGCGGACTACTTACAAATACTATAAATACATCTATTAGTACTTCGTCCTGTTACGGATAATACAGATAAAAGGCGCCAGTTATCTGAAAAGAACTGAACAAGAAGTTCAGAGAATTGAGGAAGAATACGAAGCAGGTAGTAAAAACTAATTAAAATCAGCTATGAAATCTATTGCACATTCATTTCATCTTCATTTTATTGTTTATAAACAAACATTGTTTATAAACATTCATTCCTCTACATTTCATTGTTGATAAAGAAACTTGAGGAAAAAAGTATTACTGAAATTAGCTAAAGGATATAAATTGAACTTCGTCTGCAATTTCTAGTGTTAGCGAGTAGCCGATGAAGTCCCCTAGTTTAAAAAAATCTGTTCGACTTATTAAATTATTTTAGTACACATTGTTGTAACATACATTTTAAATAAAAATTGATTTAAATAATTCTGAATAATAGTAAAAGTAATAAAAAACAAACAAATCATTAAACATGTTCCATTTATTGTACTTAGTGTTAATTTTACACGCATATAATAAGTAAATAAATAAAGAACTTGCAATCATAGGTGGTTATTTCTGTTATCATACTGTTATCACCTGTGAGTCTCACAATCATTAAATGCATTCGTTTGTAGTAACATATTCCAAATTTTTCGTTCAGTTTGAGTGTCTTGAGACTATAGTAATATTTAGGAAATGTCAAAGTCGGGAATTGTCAAAGTCTGGAATTGTCACAGACGGGAATTGTCACAGTCGGGAATTGTCACAATCGGGAAAAGTCACAATCGGGAAAAGTCACAGTCAGGAAAAGTCACAGTCGGGAAAAGTCACAGTCGGGAAAAGTCAAAGTCGGGAAAAGTCACAAATTTGAGACATTTTGTCTATTTCGGTAGTCCTAAGTCGGGAAATGTCTAGTTTTGGGTTCAGTCAGTTTTTTAATATTTCCGCATGAAACACCCAGTAAATAGGCGTCTCACATAGTAACGGAAACTTTTCCTCTCTTTCTTTCTGGCCATTTCTCTTTGCTTAACAAAATCTGGATTTTGGGCCAATTTTTCTTCCAGAATTTTTGTCAAACGAGAGATATCTCCACATCTGTAAAATATAATTCGTCGTTAAACAATCTACAAGAAAGTTATTTATGTACTTAAATTTATATCAGATTTTAATTATTTTGTTTATAAATCATGAAAGTTAAAGAATTGCAACAAATATCGTTAAAAAAATGAATTTTATTAATAATTAATTAATAAGTTTGACAAGGAATTTGTAGGAGGAACGTTACATTATTTCTTATTATAACTAAATCCAAAGTTTTTTTAATCTAATCTTGACCTTATTCTTAATTATTGAAATAACTTATTATTGTCATAAATATTTTTTTAATGTTACAATCGCAGTAAATTTGATTTTATTATTCAAAATCAAAGAATCTAACAAATTGGAAAACCGCAATAAATTATACAATTAAATACAAAGTAATTTAAAGAAAGAAAATTTATTCATGAAAAAAAGCTGCGTACCTTGATGTTTTATTTTTGTAGACTAACGGAAAATGTCACAATTAGTAATGAAACATTCTTATATATTGCAGTTTCTTATTTTGAATACACTAATTATTTAGTTCCATTCAGTACTTGAAATTGCTTTGAAAAGCGTCCTTTCTCTGAATTAACTTAAACTCTTTTGGACAGATTTGAATTTTTTTTTAAGAAAATGAATAGTGTCAATATATGTAACAAATTTTTTTTCTAAGCTTTTGCTCGTATTGCCAGTTTATACTACTTAAAAACATATTTAATTACCATTTTATATTTCTTGAGTTTAAACAGAAGACGTGGAATTAAATAAATAAGTTATGAAATATACTTTCAAAGCACATAGAAAAGCATATTAGTGCTTTAAATTTGCACTAAAAGAAATGAACTTATTTAAATAAGATCGATAGCAATTAATATATACCTTTTTAATCCAACAACAATGTCCACTGATTCCTTTACTTTATTAGTCTTGGCCAGTATTTTCTTTTCCCTAGCATCAATCTCGAACCACTCACATTGGCCACTTCTATCACTACTAAAATTAAAGAAGAAAATTTATAAAATTAATTTAATATTAAAATTTATGTGGTTATAAGGTTATGAAATCAGATATGAAAATGTTTATTTACATGTATTTCTTATGACTTAATAGGAACCTTTATTTCTATAAGAGGGATAGGGGTAATTTCAGACAATTTATTCAAAAGTTTATTTTATGCAAAATATTATTTTTTGCAATGAATTATTATTTTTAATAACACAAATGGTTTAAACTTTTTGAATTTTTTTTGAAAGGATATTTTTAACGAAATTTCATCTAAAAATGTTAAAAGACAAAACACAGAAATTGAAAGAATTAATTGAATAGCTCTTAAAAAAATAAAAATTTAAAATATGAACTCCTTGAGATTGTAAAATTTGCAAGAAGTAAAGCTAACTTGAAGGTATAAAAGCTCTCAACAGCTTTTTTTGATCGAAACAAAACTGATCTATTGAGACCATGTTCTTTAGATTGTGAGGTCATTTGTGATTACAATCCTTATTTTGTATAATGAAGTAGATAAATTGATAAAACATTCTTATATAAAAAATATACTTATATTAAACGGAATTGCATTCAATAACTAAAATAAAATTATGAGCATTTATGGACAGTAAGAAGGAGTTACACAAAACTACGTACGTGCAGAAAATCAGATTTTGAATTTTGGATTAAAATACTTCTACTATTTAGGAGAAATCTCATGAAAATGGAAAATTTCCATTCTATTTGAAGATGTGTGAAGTAGAATGTAGGTTATTTGTATCTCAAGGAAAATAGTTTAAGGAATACGAATAAAATAAAATTATAATTTTGGATCTTAATTTAAGTCTGGTGTATTAACTAATTGAAGACTCATTTTATGTATGATTAAAATATGATTTTAGTTACCCATCCATAGCAACACTCTCTTTATCCAGAATCATTTGTGACTCATTAGGCTCAATATCAGCCTGCAATTCCTCTGTTCCTTCGCTAAAAATAAAAATAAAAAGAAATTAGTGCATGGAATATATTACCTCAAGTGCATTCCCTGTTGAAATGAGTTTCTGAAATTTATGAAGAAATGCGATAGAATAGCTTTAAAAAAATATTTAATTGAAACTGAAACCTCTACGTATAGTGGCCTGCTCAGATGAACAAGCTATGAGAACTCATCTTAATTTGTAAATAAACATGGCGATTAAGTAGAAAAGTGTTTATTACCGATCTAAAAACAATTTTTACTCGAGAAATAATTTTAGAACGTAGGTAAGTGCAGTAAACTTTTATCAAATCAGATGCTTTCTTCGATTATTTAATCGTTATAAACTAATAAAGTTTAAATTTTGTCACGATGCATCAAAATTAATATACACATCGAGCATGCCTTTATACCCAATATTTTGAATGCTTGAGTTTTCCAATTCGACTATATTTATTTCGGAGTAATCTTGAGAAATAAATTTTTTAAACAGTATTTGCTTGAAATATTTACGCATCAAAAAGTAAAATTGTTAGTTTTTTAAAACCATTTCATGCCTTCTACGTTTATGCTTCATATTACATTTTTGTAATTCATTTAGGTCTGATCAGAAGAAATTCATTTAGTTTGAACTTTTTAAATAAATTCGAAATGTATATGTCCTATTCATTCCACTACGAAAGTTTATGTGCAAAAAAGTAGCATGTGCTTTCAAAAATTACAAAGGGTATAAAAGTTTGTTTTAAATACTTAATCTCAATAATATTGAAACTGTTAAAATTACCTATTCACTATAGCAACATCTTCATCATCAGAGGAAGATGACTCTTTTGGCTCTATTTCAGCCCTCAACTCTACGAAGTCATCTCTAAAGATAAAAAAAAAAAAAATTACCGTAGTATATAGTTAACAAGTGAAGCTTAACATGCGCTTAACATGTAGGATAATAGCATGTCTTTTATTATAAGAATTAAATCATATTTTATGAATTTTGTTCAATTTATTTTGAAACATTAAGGTCTGATTATTATAAATTATTTCAATATGCATTTCTTAAAAAGAATTTAACACAATTATCTTCTAAAGTTTCCACGATGAAAATCAGAATGCAAAAGTAACAACATGAATACTATTCAATATATAATACCTAAAATTGCTAAATATTTAAAATCTTACTAAAGACAATTAATGCAATAATAATGAACTAAAAGCTAAATAGATTACCTATCCAAAATTTCAACGTCTTCCTCATCAGTTTCAGATGACTCAGAGTGCTCTATTTCAGCACTCAGCTCTTCCATATCATCGCTGAAGGTAAAAAATGAAATTACCACATTATATTGCTGCTTCAATTTTAAGACATGATTTCGCTTAATACATTTAATCGTAAAAATGTTGAATATTTAGTGTAGTTTAAAATACAAATAATATGATCTCTTAAAGATAATAATCTATATAGTACCTATCATTAGCTTCCTCCTCCTCCTCCTCATCAGAAGTCAAATTTGACTCCTCACTCACTAACTCACCCTCAATCTCCAGCATTTCGTAGCTGAAAAAAGAAAGAAAATAATATATTTATAGATAAGATATTTATAGACAGAATATTTAATTATCTCAAGATGGTCATCTTTCACCAGTTTTTTGCTGAACTCATATTTAGGCCATTACAAAGACTAGTTAATATTAATGAAATAAATTTTGTTAAAAACAACCCTTAACATATTTTTCATTCTTATATTAGCATTTTATATCGATTTTCACAGTTAACATTTTTTCACCATATTACATGTTCTAAGTACAAAATCTAATTCAATATTTTTTTCCATATAATTACATTCAAACAAAATTTTTTAAGCAAGACAGTTTCTTTGCACTTCTTCCAAAGGATTTTTTTCCTTATATTTCTATATTTTTTATTTATTTGTTTGTTTTTTATTCATTTATGCCTTCAACATTAAAAAAGTACCCTTTTTCTCCTAAAAGAAATAACATTGTTTGTTAATCTAAATCAAATACTTACCCATCTGTTTCAGATGAACTACTGCTGGTGTCCTCTGCAAGAAATCCAGGAGCTAAAAATAGATTGTAAATTAAATTTTAATTTACCTTGTTTTTGACTAAATTTTAATTTGAGTAACAAAAATGTTTTATGATTATTAAACATATATTAACGGGATAATCAACCAGAAACTGAATAATTGCAATTTAATTTTCAAACACAAACGGAATAATAGTAACTGAATAACCGAGCTCATTTTATTAAAAAACAAATTATTTAATATAGTTTTTAACTTCCTATATAATTCAAATATTATAGTTATTCTAATAATATATAGTATAATATTATAGTATTGTTATAATATTATAGTATAGTTCGAATGAAATGCATAACAATGTAATGATTTATGTAAATTCATTCAAAAGTAAAGAATCTTTTTTATGAAAGCTCATGCTACAGCATTTTCTTTCTAAACATCATATTGATGAGCTTAATTTTGTTTTAAAACTTCGTTTCACAGAGACAAAATTCTTTACTTAATGTTTAATAATTTAATAGTTTTTCTAATAAACACTTTAGAAATACTTCTATTATTTGAGTTTGGGGATCTCAAACATATCGCCTAACTATTATTTATACCAATTATGCTTAAAGTGTTACTATGTAAATTTATTTTTACATGCCTAACCTGACAGAAAAAGTTTTTAATCAGACATACTTTAAAATACCGATAAAGAACACTTTGAAGTTTTGGCTAAGATGCCACATTGTATTAAAAGAAATCTTTAACGTGGGCACAAATAACAATATAATTATGATTTCAAATTCTGGTGGAAGAAGGCATAAAATAACTCAAATTAGGTTTTTTGATGCCTTATTGCAAACAATTTCTCACTGAATAATCATTTCCTTCGTTTTTTGTTTAAATATTGTTTAAATGCTGATTTTTTAATAAAATTTGTTCTTATCTAGTTAGATATTTTTTTTTCTTACAAAGAAAATGCAGGAAATTTATTAGAAAATGAACTGCTTTAATAGTTTTTTTTCTTTCAATCGCTTGCTTAGAAATCCAATAAAGTTATGTTGGTATTTCCTTCGAAAATTCTCTTTTGGCCTTAAATATTTCCTGTGTCTGATTCCAGTCGTTTTAATTAGAATACCTTACACAAATTAACTTCGTAGTCTCTATTTTTGTGTAAATCGCAAAATATTAAAGAAAATACAATCCAAGCCAGATCCACATGTTTCTAAATGCAAGCACAGCTGAAAATACTTTTGAATTACAAGTATTGTTTGTTTTTAAAGAATCACAGTTGTATTACTGAATCTGATTCAAACCGTTAAGTCTTATCTACACTGGTTATCATAAATTAAGGAAAAATCACAAAAATAGCGATAACTCTTTCAAAAGTAAGCCAAACCGTGCAAAATTTGCATATGTTGTCCACTAAGAGTAGCTGAGTAAAATTGCAATATGCAAATTAGTGGCGCTGCACTCGGCTTACGTCATCTGCCTGGAGCATAAAAGTCCAAGTTTGAGAGAAAGCACACAAATTTTACTGTGATTGCGACATTGAAAATCTGAGATAGCCAATTCGTAATAATGACCTCTAGGCATCATTTGCCTGAAGAACTACGATGGAGAGCCATCGGGAGACTAGAGGCAGGGCAGAGTCAATCAGAAGTGGCCAGATGGCTAAATGTGAGTCCATCTGTGGTTCATAGACTTTGGAGGCAATTTCAAACCACAGATTCGGCATCTAGGAGGTTCAGTCAAGGACGGCCAACTGTTACGACCAGTGCCGATGACCGATATTTGACATTAAGTGCACGCAGGAATAGAACCGCTACTCCGACACATCTTAGATCCTCTCTTGCTGCAGCCACCGGAAGGTTGGTGTCAACGTCAACTGTGCGCAGAAGGCTCCACGAAGGTGGTCTGTATGCGAGACGACCAGCCATTTGCGTGCCGCTCACATCACGCCATAGGAGAGACCGTTTGCAGTGGGCCCGACAACATGTCCACTGGACGTCAGATCAATGGAGGCCTGTTCTCTTTACGGATGAGTCCAGGTTTAGTCTAGAAAGTGACAGTAGACGTTATTTGATATGGAGAGAACCTGGGACCCGTTATCATCCATCAAACATCCGTGAAAGAGATGCATACGGAAGAGGCAGTGTCTGTGTTTGGGGAGGCATATCCTTAGGAGGGCGCACATACCTCCATGTCTTTCCAAGGGGAACCGTGAATGCTCAGGTTTATCGAGACAACATCCTTGATGCTTATGTGCGCCCATATGCCGGGGCAATTGGTGATTGCTTCCTGTTACAGGACGATAATGCAAGACCACACAGAGCTCGCATTGTTGATGATTATCTTCAACAGGAAACAATTACTCGCATGGAGTGGCCAGCTCGATCCCCGGACTTGAATCCTATCGAGCACGTTTGGGATGCTCTAGGGAGGCGTGTATCTGCCATCAATCCGCCCCCTCAGACCCTTGCCACGCTTGCAACTGCTTTACAAGAGCAATGGCTCTCACTTCCTATTGAACTGATAGACCGCATAATTGAAAGCATCACACATCGCTGTTTGTGCTGTATTGCTTCTAGAGGCAATCATATTCCATATTAAAGGTACTTTTTCTATTGCAAACCGATACTTCCAATTTGTTTATTTTATACATGTGCTAATTTCTATACTACTATTAATGTCTGATAATTTCTTTTTATGTTGTTTAATACCTTACTATGTGTTGTATATTGTGGGTAAGTTTCATAAAATTCCATGTGTAATTTCTTGAGTTATCGCGATTTTTGTGAATTTTCCTTAATTTATGATAACCAGTGTATAATAATTTTCATTTATTTAACATATCACTCCTCATATTCTTTTTTAAAAAAACGTGTTATTCTAGTAAACACTAATACGGGTGTTTTTTTGAAGCAAAAATATGAAATATTATGTCGGAAAATATTCTTGAGAAAAAAAAAAAACAAATTTCAAACCGATTAGACAAATTTAAGCAAATTCAGTGTAAAATAACTTCAAAATTAAATTTTGAAATTTGGTAAATCGAAGAAGAAAAAAAAAGACTTGATTCAAAATAAATATTAGTTTTATACTCTTTTTTGATTGTTTAAGGTTTGATTAAAATATCGTTTTTGACGAAAGGTCATAGGACAACATAATTAGGTGATAATTATTATAGTTAAGTGTGACAAAATGTCATTTTTCATTAAAATGGCGAATTGCTTTCATATATTTAATTTCATTAATAAAATAAAAATATCTCTTTTAACTGATAAAAGCATGTATATAAACTGTTATATAATCAAATAAATCATATGCTTTTTTTTGTGAAAGTAATAACATTCTTTCTACCCTGAAAAATGCCGAATAAAATTACGATACAAAGTAGCAGCACTTCGGGTGCATCATCCGTAAAACACATGTTACTGTGAAATATTATGCTGTTCTTTTTACAGTAATATTTATTTAATTTGAAAGATTCAGTGATTTACGAAAAAAATTAATGTAAAAATATTTTGTTCCGTTACATGTTCCAGTAGAAATGAATTTCACGGTAAAAAGTTTCGTCATTCATGTTGCCATGTGTTTTACATATGATGCACCCAAAGTGCCGACACTTTTCACCTTAATTTGATCTGAGATGACTTACAGTGTCTTGCAATATGGTGTTGCAACCATTAAAACCTTTGTGACAATGCAATATGAAATTGATTTCTAATAAAGGAAAAAATATGTTACAGCTTTAGAATATTATTTTCACTCTTCAGAATAAGAAATACATATATAAATTACAGAAATTAGTAATTGTCTCATATAAAACAATAGACATCTAATATTGTATATCACCAAATTCTATTTATCTCCAAAAAGGTTTTTATTGATCTTAATCAGGATTTGGTCACATTTTGAAATTTATCTTTAACTTAAAAAAAAATATAAAACAAATTGTTTCATAATTACGATAAGGCCTTGGATTCCTTTTCAACTCTCTTTGCCAGTGATTAAGCACAGCAAAACGAAATAATTCACTCATTTTCACAAATTATAAGTCACTTGTCAAAAAAGACGTTATTCACTTATAAAAGTTCAAATAAGAATGAGGAATTAATATTTTTTGTTACTTTGTTGGTGTGAACAACAAAGGCATATTTTTGGCAACAATGTTTTAAGAACCATTAAAACAATGTACTAAAATGAAAAAAATATTAAATTTTGTGAAGTATTGTTGCTTAGAAGTAATTAAAAGAAAAGACAACAATAACAAGCAAGTTTGAAACCTCAGAAGGCAGTAACAATGGAAGTTAACTAAATAGTTTAAGAAATTATATTTTTATGAGAAATTAGCATAAATCAACTAATTTTTACGAAAATTTAGATAGAACGTATTGACATTAGGCTAAAATGCTTAATATTACGCGAAGCTGGATTACTTGAGTCTCACATATGGATATTTAATTTTTTATGGATATTAATGAGGGAAAAAAACTATTCGAAAAATAAAATCACTCTTGTATGGTAAAATTATTTCTGATAGAAAATGAAAACCATAAAGGATTTTCTGGGGATAAACACCAAAATTTGAAGCATTTGAACAATTTATTTGATAATTCTTTCTGTTCGTTGCAGTAATGGTTCATTGGAATTTTTCGGTTTAAAATTATCATTCTCATTGTCACACATTTAGTAATGACACATCGTTGAAAAGTGAATTTAACAAAAAGAGTTTTTAACTTGTGGCTTGAGGTCTACTTGTGGTTTACCGATTTATATCAATTAGTTTACGTAGATTTGCAACAATTAAATTAAAAAAGCTATAAAGATAAATATTTTGACGATAATTTGAATTCAAAACCCACGGATGATATTTATAAAAAGCGTTTGCTTGATGTTTTCAGACCGTTTTTAGTAATAAGGGATAAAATCTTGCCTCGATTTGCCCAGTTCTACTTTTTAAAGCTATCTAAACAATGTGATTTTAAGTAAGCAAGCTGTTTTGAAGGAAGTTAATGTAAGTAGAGCAAGGAAATGACCAATGATTTCTCAGTGTGTCTAGTGTTATAAGATATGTTGAATTAATTAAAGTTATGCTAATCATTTTCGAAGTATTTCGTTTTTGAATGTTATCAACTATCTCATGCAACATCAAAATGCGTTATTATATAGTAGAAAATATTTGGATTCGATGGACATTTCGGGGGTGAAAAGTTGTGGAATCAAAAGTGAAACTAAGTTGATAATGACCTTTGTTTTCATCAGAAAATAAAGTTTGAGTAATTATGAGTAAACAAATAAGACAGTAAGCAACCCAAAGATAGTAATCATAAGACAGTAAGCAACCCAAAACAAATAACATTATTATTTATGTTAGGAAATGCAGTTCTACATTTTCTTAATTTTTACGAGTTCAGTAAATGGTATGGAAGTCAAGAGAATTATTCTAAAAAAATGACGATTTATTAATAGAAAGCAAAACTGTTACATTTATTTGAAAATTGAAACAAATTTATAAGGCGATAAAATTATTATGCCTCAGATTTGAAGAAAGTGTGTTGTTTAATTATATTCTTTATTATTTAAATTAATTAAAATTAAAAACAAATTTACATTTAAAGGGTAACACATTTTAACATCATTTTAAAGTACGAAATTTTGTATGACAAAATACAGAATTTGATTGAAATTGGTCGAATAGTTAGGGAATTATCAAATTTTAAATGTCGTATTTTTAAAAAAAAAATTTCTCGAGAATCATTTACACAAGTAACGAAAATTGAATCAAGAAACGAGAACTTTTTCTCGAAAACTAAATATTATTTGATAAAAAAATGTATTTAAATTTTGAAAACTATAAATTTAATTAATATGCTACTCTATGAAATAGCATACTATATTAATGTAGTCACTATGGAATCAAATTAAATATGACTTTTTTAGCCAATAATGGTGATGCGTTAAATGAAAATTTCTAAGTCCAAATAAAATAATTTCATTATATGAATGTTCTGATTTCAATCTTGAGTATTAATATTCTTAATAACATGTATTTGATTTTGGATATATGATAAAGATCTCTGTACTAACGCAAAAAATTCTTGAAAATGTTTGTGTAATTCAACTCTTTTATTAAAGCACCAATTTATTTTGTTCCTGTATCTGTAATATATTTCTAAAAGATTGGAAACAAATTCTATTTGCTGCCTCAGAGATAAAAACTACCATATTTTCTGGCTAATGCAAAATTGACTACTGGAAATATTTTAACTTACCAAAATTTAAAAAGAAATTTTTTTTAACAAAATATTTTTTAATTTTTTAAACTATCTTCTGGGTAATGATATTCTTCCGTATTTCTTAAATGAATACAATAATGTAAAGTAAAATACATAAAGACTTAATTAAACTAATTAAGTGAAGTATTTAACAGTAAAATTTAATGTTAAGATATAAAGCAACTTTTGTTATAAGGTTCTAGAGATTAAAAAAACATTTTTACTTCAGGTAAATTTGTAGAACAGATAATTATTTTCTATAAATGGATTTTTTAGTATTTCTAATAAAGAAACGACATAATATATTTTGAAACGATTACACCATTATAACATTTCAAAAAGATAACTTTTGAAAAATTAAATTAGTTAACAAAATTTTTTTTAGCTATTTATTAATTGAGAAAGTGCAGTTATTACATTTTGCATTTTTATGATTTTGTATTAAAATTAAATACAGAAGCTAAATATATTTAGTTATTGAGTCGGCATGCATCAATATTAGTATCAATTTGTGGGGAGAAACTAAAAAGACATAAAAATTCTACTTTAGGGTAAATATTGTGCTTCCAATGGTGCCTATTTTTCTAATAAAATGATTAGTGCAAAATAGAACATAAATAGCTAAATTTTAAACGACAAAAAAGAGTTGTAGGGTAAAACATATTTTAAGTGTAGAAATGATGAACAGTAAAAGGAGAAGCCAACGAAAAAAAAATATATTGACTGAAAACACAGGGTGATGGAATATTTTTTTTTTTTTTAATTGTGAAATAAAAGTGAAGTCCTTGTGAAGAATTCAACTGACGAAAATTAAAAGCTAGATAATTTTGTAACACAATGAAAGAATGCTTGGGTTCATTATTTTGATTTGGCCAGGTATATTTAATCTGGTGCATGAATATGTGTTTTATCTTTGTTTATAAACTACATATATTTCTTTTCCCCATCATACATTAAGAATACTTTGTGTATTTCCTTTATATTAAGAATTAACTAATTAAAGAAGTTTTGTTTGTTAACTAAAATTGCAGGGCATGAAGTACTTTTCATCTTCAATCAAATCGTAAAGCATTTTTCTTTTGCATTCAAAACTTGGGTCTGCCGAGTGTTTTATAAGAATTCAACCAATAATATATTTTTCATCAACAATTAAAAATTTAGTTAATGAAGCAATTTTTCAAAGTTTAAAGTTTTTTCTCGATAAATTTAAAGTTAAATAATAAAAAAATGTTACATAATTTAGCAAAATATATTCACGTTTTAATGAAAGAATTAATTAAATTTAACAGACATACTTTTGTGCACATATTTGTTTATTTAAGGAAATATATTTTTTTCTGAACCATCCTTCATCTAAATGTATCGTGGTTTTAAGTATTTTCTGAAAAAAATTGTTTACAAAAATATGATAAATATCCATATTTAATTATACTTACCTTCATATTTGATATATTAGTCGAATATAAAATATTTCGACGATTTAAAGCAAATGATAGTGCTAAATACATTATCGTTTAAATAAGAAAATTATTGAAGTTAAAAGACATATTTTGTAGGACTAAATTATTATTCATTTTCTTTCTAAGCCCTCTTCTATTTTTATGGATAGTGGTCCTAACAATTTTTTGTTAAATATAATGCTTGCAAAATTACAAAAAAAAATATCCATATTTAATCATAATTATCTTTGTTTTTGTTGGTAGTCGAATATAAAATATTTCATTTCCTTCTTTATTTGTAAGTGTACATAAAGTTTAACGATTCTATCCATTATCTAAGATTAAATAAAAATTTGATCGTCGACCAGGGCAAAATCTTCATCATGTCAGATGAAGAACAAGAAATAACCTACGGAAATGCTCAAAAATATGTGTTTTAGATTTAACTCCATTTATATAAAGGAAAGACATTAATTATCGAAGACTAAAGTTGAATCAGTTTTATGCAAAAGAATTTTGTTTCAATATTTAGGAAGCTTAATGTTATATACGAAAAAGATTTCCCTCATAGTTATATTTTTAAGAGATGCTTTATTTATATTTTCTTGATGGGAGTTACAAATTATACATAAGCAAATATCTCAATTTTCAATTTCGATTTTTAAAAAAATACAAAAAGTATCAAAAATAACATTCGAAAAAAAAATTAAAATTTGAACCAAAAGTTAAATCTGAGGAAATGAATTGTTTGAAAAATATTTCTTCGTATAGTTTCATAAGTTAAGAAATTTGACAAAAGTTGAAAAATAAACATTTATTTCAAGCAAAATTTTATACAATGAACTAAAACGCGCAGTTTTTATTGCGGTACTGACATCTTAAATTTGAATTTAAGATTGAATTATTATAGTAACATTCAAAATTAAAGAAAAAACAAGCAGGGGCTCTCTGCAGAAAACTGCTGCGACTTTCTTATACGTAATAATGGAATAAGGATTGGGTGGACGTAAGCATGTAAGATGATTATTTTCTATCACGGAGGAATAGGGCCGAGATAGCCTGGTCGGTAGGGCACTGGGCCCATGTCCAAGAGTTCGTGGGTTCGATCCCAGCCGGCCGGAGACTCCCTGTGAAGTAAATGGTGACTGATGCACGTTAAATCTGTCGAGTCGCAAAATCTTAGATGTTCCTATAACAAAAAAAACCTCTGGGGGTACTGATCCAGGAGTTTCCTTGTCTTATGGATTGGTTCAAAATTACAAGGCCACGGCGTTGAACATTAGTAGACGTAAACCCAAAAATTGAGTCGGCTGTGCAACGACGTATATAAAATATAGCATATAGCGGAGGAATAAGCTCATATGTTACCAAAAACATATTAACGATTATTTGAATGGGCCCACATGAATGGAAAATTTATACTCGATAAAAGTAAAACCTTTTTCAATCAGTTTTAAAATTATTTTCATTGCCTAAATACATGCGTGACAGATTAGTTAATTTTTTCTGGGTATTTTTTGCTTATATAAATTTGTAAATTGAAAAGTGAATGGGTTAAAATGCATCTGCATGAAAAATTTTGTTAAGGAAATCATTGAAAGCCTCTGCAATGTAAAAAAAAAGAATCAATTTTTTTTTTACTGAATAAACTCCGTACACTTTCCTACAATATAAAAGATTCCGTATCAAATTATGGAATACAGTACCAGCACTTTGGGTGCACAATCCGTAAAATCCATTTTACCGTAAAATTCATTTAACAGTAAAATCCATTTTTACAGTACAATATTATAAAGTAATTTTTGCACTAATATTTTTTTAATTAGTATAATTCAGTAAGTTTAAGGTAAATATTACTTCAAAAATTATGGTATATATGATTTTTTCCTTATTATATTCTATTAAAAATGGATTTCTGGGTAACATGTACCGACAACCTGAGTGCTGTTAATTTTTACCGTAATTTGATGCAGAATGTTTTACAGTGTACCATTCTCTACAATTGCATTCAACTTTGGCAGTAAACAATAAATGCAAACAAGGTTAGTATTAAAATGTCAAGATAACGTTTTATTCAACTGATATGACAACAATATCGGAAATGAAAATTTATATTAATCATTTTTCATATACTATATTTTTTCTGAATTATTCAACAGATGTTTAAATTTTGTATTTTTCAAGTAACTAATACATTTTTTCTGAAAAATATAGATGTTGCAAATTTTTATAGTTCAAACGGTTTTTATACCATTTTTAAATTAAATGATGAATTATTTTTCGTAATTCTAAGAAATTATTTTTTGATTAATTTTCCTTTGAGTAATAGGGTTCAAAAGGTGGGTACTCAACTTTTTTGATTTGGGTAATTAATTTTGGTGATATACTGACAAACTCTTACGATATAGTAATCTAAGCTTAATGCAAGCAGCCACAAGAGATCGAAGACTAGCTCGTCGCAACGACAGTTCTGAGTTAATCTTTAATAGTTCTCTGTTTAAATTCCAAAACAAAAAGTTTATAGATTTTCATACGCGTATATGTGTGAAAGACGAGTATCATGTCATACGCGAAAACAACAACATTTAACGGTTAAGTGTCGAAAGAAAAAAGACTTCTACAGATTAGGCAATTTCAAAAATAAAATTGAGTAAATTGATTTACTATGTTGTATTTCTTCTGAGAAGTAGCTTAAATGCATCTCTCTATAATTTTTACTTTTTTAAAGCAACTGTCACCACTGTCTCCAAAAATTTAAAAAAAAAAATCACAAGCCGCACAACTCCAAAACCATTAGATTAAACATTATGAATTTTTGTATATTTCTAAGGAAATGTTAAAGAAATACTTTGATATTTAAATGTTATTGATATCATCATAATTTTTTTTCAGATATTTTTATATTATGTTAGAAGTTTTTTATTACACCACGCAATTTAATTTTTGAAAACTATCACCAGTTACTTTTAAATATGATCTTTTGCAATTCCTAATCCTTGTCTTAGATGGACAATCTGCCTAACTTTTCTTTAAAACTCTAATTAAATTTGATTTAATTAAACTGTAAAATTGCGTTTTGTTACAAGCGAATATCAATCCATTAGAGGAACTTGATTTTTTGTCAATTTATTGGTACACCGTCCTGTTACGAACAATACAGATAAAAGGCGCAAATCATTTGGAAAGAACTGAACAAACAGTTCTGAGAATTGATGAGCAATAAGAAAACATGCAGTAAAAACTAATTAAAATCAGCTATGGAATTCATTGTAGTACATTTCATTGTTTATGGAGAAACGTAAAGCAAAAAGCATTACTGAAATTAGTTAAGTGATATTAATTGAACTGCTTTGTCAATTTCTGGTGTTAGCGAGTAGTCGAAGAAGTCCCCTAGTTTAAAAAAATCTGTTCGACTTATTAAATTATTTTGGGACACACAATTGTAACATGCATTTTTAATAAAAATTGATTTCAATAATTCTGAATAATAAAAGTAATAAGAAACAAACAAATCATTAAACATGTTTCATTTATTGTACTTAGTGTTAATTTTACATGCATATAATAAGTTACAATAAATTAAGAAAGAACTTGCAATCAAAGGTGGTCAATTCGCTTATCATACTGTTATCACCTGTANATACATAAGCAAATATCTCAATTTTCAATTTCGATTTTTAAAAAAAATACAAAAAGTATCAAAAATAACATTTGAAAAAAAATGTAAAATTTGAACTAGAAGTTAAATCTGAGAAAATGAATTGTTTGAAAAATATTTTTTCGTGTAGTTTCATAAGTTAAGAAATTTGACAACAGTTGAAAAATAAACATTTATTTTAAACAAAATTTTCTACAATGAACTAAAACGCGCAGTTTTTATTGCGGTACTGACATCTTCAATTTGAATTTAAAATTGAATTATTATAGTAACATTCGAAATTAAAGAAAAAACAAGCAGGGGTTCTCTGCAGAAAACTGCTGCGACTTTCTTACGTAATAATGGAATAAGGATTGGGTGGACGTAAGCATGTAAGATGATTATTTTCTATCACGGAGGAATAGGGCCGGGATAGCCTGGTCGATATGGCTCTGGGCCTATGTCCAAGAGTTCGTGGGTTCGATCCCAGCCGGGCGAAGACTTCGCGTGTAGTAAATGGTGACTAATGCACGTTAAATCTGTCGAGTCGCAAAGTCCTCGATGTTCCCATAACTAATCAATACCTCTGGGGGTACTGATCCAGGAGTTTCCTTGTCTTATGGATTGGTTCAAAATTACAAGGCCACGGCGTTGAACATAAGTAGTCGTAAACACGAAAATTGAGTCGGCTGTTTAACGACGGATATAAAATATAACATATCACGGAGGAATAAGCTCATATGTTACCAGAAACATGTTAACGATTATTTGAATGGTCCCACATGAATTGAAAATTTATACTCTATAAAAGGTTTTATCAATCAGTTTTAAAATTATTTTCATTGCATAAATACATGTGTGACAGATTAGTTAATTTTTTCTGGGTATTTTTTGCTCATATGAATTTGTAAATTAAAAAGTGAATGGGTTAAAATGTATCTGCATGAAAAATTTTGTTAAGGAAATCATTGAAAGCCTCAGCACTGCAAAAAAAAATCACAATTTTTTAACTGAATAAACTCTGTACACTTTTCAACTATATAAAAGATTCCGCATCAAATTACGGAATACAGTACCAGCACTTTGGGTGCACAATTCGTAAAATCTTTTTTCCCGTAAAATTCATTTTACAGTAAAATCCATTTTTACAGTACAATATTATAAAGTAATTTTTACTCTAATATTTTTTGAATTAATGCAATTCAGTAAGTTTAAAATAAATATTACTTTAAAAGTTAAGGTATATCCGATTTTTTTTCGAATTATAATCTGTTAAAAATCGATTTCTTGGTAACATGTACTGACAACCTAAATGTCGTTAGTTTTTACTGTAATTTGATGTGGAATGTTTTACAGTGTACCATTCTCTACAATTGCATTCAACTTTGGCAGTAAACAATAAATGCAAGCAAGGTTAGTATTAAAATGCCAAGATAACGTTTTATTCAACTGATATGACAACAATATCGGAAATGAAAATTTATATTAATAATTTTTCTTATACTATATTTTTTATGAATTGTTAAACAGATGTTTAAATTTTGTATTCTTCAAGCAACTAATGCATTTTTTTCTGAAAAATATAGCTGCTGCAAAGTTTTATATTTCAAACTGTTTTTATACCATCTTTAAATTAAATGATGAATTATTTTTCGTAGTTCTAAGAAATTATTTTTTGATTGATTTTCCTTTGGGTAATAGGGTTCCAAAGGTGGGTACTCAACTTTTTTGATTTGGGTAATTAATATTGGTGATATACTGACAAACTCTTGCGATATAGTAATCTAGGCTTATTGCAAGCAGCCACTACAGATCGAAGACTAGCACGTCACAACGATAGTTCTATGTTAATCTTTAGTAGTTCTCTGTTTAAATTCCAAAACAAAAAGTTTATAGATTTTTATACGCGTATATGTGTGGAAGACGAGTATCATGTCATACGCGAAAACAACAACGTTTAAAAATTAAGATGTGTAGAAAGAAAAAAAGACTTCAGATTATGTAATTTCAAAGATAAAATGGAGCAAATTGATTGAATTTAGAATATTTCTTGTGAATGTATCTCTCTATAATTTTTACATTTTAAAGTAACTGCCACTACAGCCTCCAAAAATTTTAAAAAAAAATCACAAGCCGCACAACTCCAAAACCATTAGATTAAACATTATGAATTTTTGTATATTTCTAAGGAAATGTTAAAGAAATACTTTGATATTTAAATGTTATTGATATCATCATAATTTTTTTTCAGATATTTTTATATTATGTTAGAAGTTTTTTATTACACCACGCAATTTAATTTTTGAAAACTATCACCAGTTACTTTTAAATATGATCTTTTGCAATTCCTAATCCTTGTCTTAGATGGACAATCTGCCTAACTTTTCTTTAAAACTCTAATTAAATTTGATTTAATTAAACTGTAAAATTGCGTTTTGTTACAAGCGAATATCAATCCATTAGAGGAACTTGATTTTTTGTCAATTTATTGGTACACCGTCCTGTTACGAACACTACAGATAAAAGGCGCAAGTCATTTCGAAAGAACTGAACAAACAGTTCTGAGAATTGATGAGCAATAGGAAAACATGTAGTAAAAACTAATTAAAATCAGCTATGGAATACATTGTAGTACATTTCATTGTTTATGAACAAACGTAAAGCAAAAAGCATTACTGAAATTAGTTAAGTGATATAAATTGCACTGCGTTGTCAATTTCTGCTGTTAGCGAGTAGTCGAAGAAGTCCCCTAGTTTAAAAAAATCTGTTCGATTTATTAAATTATTTTAGTACACACTGTTGTAACATGCATTTTTAATAAAAATTGATTTCAATAATTCTGAATAATAAAAGTAATAAGAAACAAACAAATCATTAAACACGTTCCATTTATTGTATTTAGTCTTAATTTTACATGCATATAATAAGTTACAATAAATTTAGAAAGAATTTGCAATCAAAGGTGGTCAATTCGCTTATCATACTGTTATCACTTGTAAGTCTCACAATCATTAAATGCATTCGTTTGTAGCTACATATTCCAAATTTTTCGTCCAGTTTGTGTGTCCTGAGACAAGTAATAGTTAGGAAATGTCACTCAGGAAATTGTCACCGTTAAGAATTGTCACAGTTGGTGAAACTCACAATCGGGAAAAGTCACAGCCGGGAAATGTCACGGTCGGGAATTGTCACAGTTGGGAAAAGTCACAGTCGGGAAAAGTCAGAAATTTTGGAGTCACAAATTTGAGAAATTTTGTCTAATTCGGTAGTCCTAAGTCGGGAGATGTCTAGTTTTGGGTTCAGTCAGTTTTCTAATATTTCCGTATGAAACACCCAGTAAACAGGCGCCTCACAAAGTAACGGAAACTCTTTCTCTCTTTCTTTCTGGCCATTTCTCTTTTCTTTGCAAAATCTGGGTTTTGGGTCAATTTTTCTTCCAGAATTTTTGTCAAATGAGAAACATCTCCGCAACTGTAAGAAATAATCCCTTTATTGTTAAACAATCTGCAGGAAAGTTATTTATGTACTTAAATTTATATTAGGCTTTAATTATTTTGTTTATTAATCACGCGAGTTATAGAATTGCAGCAAATATTGTTTAAAAAAGAATTTTATTAAAAATTGCGTTAACTAATTAGCTTGACAAGGAATTTGTAGGAAGAACGTTGCATTATTTCTTATTATAACTAAATCCTAAGTTTTTTTAATCTAATCTTGACCTTATTCTTAATTAAAGAAATATCTTATCATTATCATAAAAAAATTTTAATGTTGCAATCGCAGTACATTTTATTTTATTTTCCAAAATCAAAGAATCTAACAAATTGAAAAAACATGCACAATAAATTATACAATTAAATACAAAGTAATTTTTTAAAAAAAGAAAATATATCTATGAACAACAGGTGCGTACCTTGATGTTTTATTTTTTGTAGAGTAAAGTAAAATGTCGCAACAACTTGATCAAACAACCTTATATATTGAAGTTTCTTATTTTAAATACATTAATTAATTAGTACCGACAGTATTTGAAATAGTCTTGAAAAGTGTATGCTTCTAAATTAACTTAAAATTTTTTGGACAGGTTTGAATTTTTACCCCTCCAAATATAGAAAGTAGCCTTTGCTTCAATCGGAAACACTAAAAAAAAATTTATATATATATATATATATACACATACATACATAAATTGTTTTCTATGTTTACCGAATAAATACATCATGCTCGATTGTCTATAATAAACCTAATACTTAGTTAGTCAATAAAAAAAATAATAAATTTAATAAAAATAATTATTAAAAGATAGATAGCAATTAATATATACCTCTTTAATCCAATAACAATGTCTAATGACTCCTTTACTTTATTAGCCTTGGATAGTATTTTCTTTTCCCTAGAATCAATCTCGAAGCACCATTGGCCACTTCTATCACTACTAAAATTTAAGAAGAAAATTTATAAAATTAATTTAATATTAAAATTTAAGTGCTTTTAGCTAAAAAAGGAAGAAATAAACACATTATTAACTTTTATTTACTTTTATTAACTTTTATTGACACATTAACTTTTTATTTCGAGTTCGAATTTTCATGAAAGCAAAGAGCTGTGTGACTTTTCTCGAATATGCTAAAATTTCTGTGCAGGCATTAATTATAATATTATGAAAGCAGATATGAAAATGTTTATTTACATGCATTTCTTATGACTTAATAGGAACCATTTTTCATAAGAGAGACGAGGGCAATTATAGACAATTTATTGAAAAGTTTATTTTATGCAAAATATTATTTTTTGCAATTAATTATTATTTTTAAGAACACAAATGGTTTAAACTTTTTGAATTTTTTTTGAAGGGAAATTTTTAATGAGATTTTATCTAAGAAATGTTAAAAGGGAGACAAAACACATAAATTGAAAGAATTAATTGAATAGCTCTTAAAAAAATAAAAATTTAAAAATATGAACTCTTTGAGAAAGCAAAATATGCAAGAAGTAAAACTAACTTGAAGGTGTTAAAGCTTTTTTTGATCGAAACAAAACTGATTTATCGAGACCATGTTTTTTAGATTGTGGTTACAATCCCTATTTTGGATAATGAAGTAGATAAATGGATAAAACATTCTTAATAAAAAATATACTTACATTAAGCGGAATTGCATTCAATACATAGATTAAAACTATGAGCATTTATGGACAGTAAGAAGGAGTTACACGAAACTACGTAAGAGCAGAAAATCGGATTTTGAATTTTGGATCAAAATTGGATAAAAATTTGGATTTGGGTTTTGAAATTTGGATAAAAATTTGGATTAACTTGCATTGAAATTTGGATTTAGATAATTGCTTCTATTTAACAGAAATCTCATGAAAATGGATGAGGAAAATATCCATTCTATTTGAAAATGAGTAAAATCGAATGTAGGTCATTTGTTTCTCGAAGAAAATAATTTAAGGAATTTGAATAAAATAAAAATACAATTTCGGACCATCAAAATTTAAATCTGGTGTATTAACTAATTGAAGACTCTTTTTTTTTGTAAGATTAAAATATGATTTTCATTACCCATCAATAGTAACGATCTCTTTATCCAGAATCATTTGTGATTTTTTAGGCTCAATGTCAGCCTGCACATCCACCATTTTTTCGCTAAAAAAAAAAGAAATAAAAAAAGAA
The DNA here is from genome assembly GCF_043381705.1 of Parasteatoda tepidariorum. Classification (NCBI taxonomy): domain Eukaryota; kingdom Metazoa; phylum Arthropoda; class Arachnida; order Araneae; family Theridiidae; genus Parasteatoda; species Parasteatoda tepidariorum. The sequence goes on along the minus strand of NC_092207.1, from coordinate 42,844,832 downwards.
AAAAAAAGAAATTAGTGCATGGAATATATTATCTCAAGATTAGCAAATGCGTTCCCTGTGAAAATGAGTTTCTAAAATTTGTGAAAAAATGCGATAGAATAGCTCCAAAAAATATATAATTGAAATTGAAGCCTCTACGTATAGTGACATGTTCAAATGTACAGCTATGAGAACTCATCTTCATTTGTAAATAAACATGGCTGTTAAGTAGAAAAGTGTTTATTACCGATCTAAAAACAATTTATACTCGAGAAATAATTTTAGAACCCAGGTAAGTGCAGTAAACTATTATTTAACCAGATGTTTTCTGGGATTATTTAATCGTTATAAACTAATAAAGTTTAAATTTTGTCACATTTGATGATGATTTTTCATTTTGTCACGATGCACCAGAATTAATATACACGTTGAGCATGCCATTATACCCAATATTTTGAATGCTTGAGTTTTACAATTCGATCATATTTATTTAAGAGTAATTTTGAGGAATAATTTTTTAAAACAGTATTTGCTTGAAATATTTACGTATCACTTAAATTATTGTTTTTTTTTTAAAAAACCATTTCATGCCTTCTACGTTTATGCTTCACATTAATTTTTTGTTATTCATCTAGGTCTGATCAGAAGAAATTCATTTATTTGAACTTTTTAAATAAATTCTAAATATATATTTCCTATTCTTTCCACTACGAAAGTTTACGTGCAAAAAAGTAGCGCGTGCTTTTAAAAATTACAAAGGGTGTAAATTTTTGTTTAAAATACTTAATCTCAAAAATATCGAAACTGTTTAAATTACCTATTCACTATAGCATAATCTTCATCATCAGATGAAGATGACTCTTTTGGCTCTGTTTCAGCCCTCACCTCTACCAAGTCATCTCTAAAGATAAAAAAATAAAATGACAGCATTATATAGATAACACGTCAAGCTTAACATATGCTTAACATGTAGCATAATAGCATGTCTCTTATTAATAAGAGTCAAATCATATTTTATGAATTTTGTTTAATTTATTTGAAACCATTAAAGTCTGATTATTATAAATCATTTCAATATGCATTTCTTAAAAGGAATTTAACACAATTATTTTCTAAAGTTTCCACGATGAAAATCAGAATGCAAAAGTAACAACATGAATACTATTCAATATATGATGTAGAAAATTGCTAAATATTTAAAATCTCACTAAAGACAATTAATACAATAATAATGAAATAAAAGCTAAATAGATTACCTATCCAAAATTTCAACCTCTTCATCATCAGTTTCAGATGACTCAGAGTGCTCTATTTCAGCACTCAGCTCTTCCATATCATCGCTAAAGGTAAAAAATGAAATTACCACATTATATTGCTGCTTCAATTTTAAGACATGATTTCGCTTAATACATTTATTCGTAAAAATGTTGAATATTTAATGTAGTTTAAAATTCAAATAATATGATCTCTTAAAGATAATAATCTATATCGTACCTATCATTAGCTTCCTCCTCCTCCTCATCAGAAGTCAAATTTGACCCCTCACTCACTAACTCACCCTCAATCTCCAGCATTTCGTAGCTGAAAAAAGAAAGAAAATAATATATTTATAGATTATATATTTATAGACAGAATATTTAATTATCTCAAGATGGTCATCTGTCATCAGTTTCCTGCTCAACTGATATTTAAGAAATTATAAAGACTAGTTTAATGTAAAGTTAATATTAATGAAATACATTTTGTTAAAAGCATCTCTTAACATATTTTTCATTCTCATATTAACATCTCATATCACATTTGATATTTTCTTTCTATATTACATGTTTTAAGTACAAAATCTAATGTAATATTTTTTTCCATATAATTATATTTAATCAAAATTTTTTAAACAAGACAGTTTCTTTACACTTCTTCTAAAGGATTTTTTTCTTCATAGTTCTTTCTTATTATTTATTTATTTGTTTTTTATTTATTTATGTCTTAAACATTAAAAAATTACAATTTTTCTCCTAAAAGAAGTAATATTATTTGTCAATCTAAATCAAATACTTACCCATCTGTTTCAGACGAACTACTGCTGGTGTCCTCTGCAAGAAATCCAGGAGCTAAAAATAGATTTTTAATTAAATTTTAACTAAGCTTGTTTTTGACTGAATTTAAATTTGGGTAACAAAAATGTTTTATGATTATTAAACCAGAAACTGAATAATTGTTACTAAATTTTCAAACACAAATCTGGAATGATTTACAGCGCAGTGCAACGTGTTGTTGCAATCATTAAAACCTTTATGAAATTGCATTAACAAATTAATTTCTAACGAAGGAAATATACGTCACAGCTTCAAAATATTAATATCATTTTTCAGATTATAAAATAAATGGAACATTGAAAGTTTATAATATATTTGCATTTATACAAATAATAGCAGTTAGTTCATATTTTTCTTTTCCATTTCTATTTGAATTTTTTCATTTAATTTTAATACTTCCATTTGCAATTTGAGGAAGAATTTTCATATTTTAATTCAATTCAGTTTCAAGGATTTTCAAACAAGATTAAATTAAAACTTTAAAAAAAACAAATCTATATTTTACAGAAATTAGAGATAATCTCAGACAAAATAGCATAGACATCTAATATTATATATCGCCACTTCCTGCTTAGTTCCAAAAAGTTTTAGATTTATTCTAATCAAGATTTGGTCATATTGAATTGAATGAAAATTGCTATAAAATTAATAGTTTGCATGCTTACGAAATGGCCTTGGATTCCTTTGCAATTCTTTTTGCCAGTAATTAAGCACAGCAAAACGAAATAATTCACTCATTCTCACAAATTATAAGTCACTCGCCAAAAAAGACGTTATTCACTCATAAAAGTTCAAATAAGAATGAGGATTTAATATTTTCTATTATATTGTTGGTGTGATTAACAATTGTCTTTTTCGGCAACAATGTGTAAGAAGAACCATTAAAACAATGTACAAAGGAATAAAATATTATTTAACTCTCTTAAGTATTGTTGTAATTCCTTTCATATTTAGTTGTTTTAAAGATGTAAAGCAAAGAAAGAAAAAACACAACAATAACTAAAAAGTTATATGTAATATATATATATATATATATAAAAACGTACAACATATAAAACGTACACTTGCTTTAATAGCAAAACAAAATAATATAAGCACTCCTTTTCTTCCAGAAAAAGTATTAACACACTTTGAGAAACAAATAATAACATTTTGCATTAATGGTCATTTGCTTTTTAATATCTTGTATGCAGTCCATTGACCTTATTGACTGCTTCGTATCTCTGTGTCATGGACTCCATTAATTATTCAGTGATATCTGGTGAAATATTATTCCAGGAATGAATTAATGCATATGCTAAAGAATTTCTACCCGTAATGTGGTTATTTCTTACTTCTTGTTCCAGTTGGAGCCAAAGATGTTCTAACGGGTTCAGATCAGGAGATTGTGGGGGAGTGTTTAGCCGTCTTGGTGCATTATAAAGCAACCATTCCCTTGTTACATTCGTGGAATGTTTAGGATCATTATTTTGTTTGAATATATAAGCGTCTTGAAGGCCTAACTTTCTAGCACTACTTTTCACCTCTACATAGCTGTTATCCTATCATTAATAAGTTCCAAATTTCTAACGCTATTAATTGTCATACAGCCCCAAACCATTACAACATTTACCGCAAACAAATTAACTTTATTTAAATTTTTTTAAGAATGCATTCTTTATTCCAAATTGTCGCAGACTACATTGTAATGTTTATGAAACTTTTGAAGTTCTTTTTGTCAAATAAATTTCCTAATAAATTATGTTGTACCTTGCGTTCTACTTTTTCGAAAATTGATTTAGTTTATGTTTTTTAAAATGCTTCGTTTATATTTTTATATAATGAAAATATAAGTTAAATTTTTTTTTCTTAAGATGCAGTTTTCAAGAAACTAATTATTTGATTCTTAAAAGTTAGTGGGAGGGGGGAACTCTTCCCACAATTTTTATGCATTTTGATCATTGCAGCATTGTTTTCGTTTTAATTTTTAGGAATATGAATCGGTTTCTTGGTAATTAATTCACCCATTGGTCTCTTGATAATTTCTATTGCACTGGCAACATTTTAGCCCAGGGGTCACTTAAATATTACGAAAGTTCCTAACGGAGCGAGGGTGTTTGTGATTCGCTTATTTTTACCAACAAGGGGTAATGTTTACATAAGCCCTTAATACCCTTTATTTTCAAGGTTCAACACAAAAGGAAAACCTAAATGATTCCTAGCGAAAATTCGACATAAAATTTCAGAGAATAAATTAAAACGTAAACTTTGTTTAATGCAAAGTTGTATTTTTTTTTATTCAATTTCAGTTCTTAAACTAGATAACTACCGTAAATGTACTAGATAAGGTTGTTGTAACTTTCTTATGTAAGTATGAGAGAGATTTGTGAATTGATTATTTTTGATGGCAAAGGATACGGTGTGTCTGGAATTGCCGAAAAATATGCTTACTTAATCTTTGAATGATCCCCGATGCTCTGATTTCTCTGAATTGTTATTCCTAGACAGTTATTATTGCACTGGTAATATTTATGCACATTCATTGGTTACTTGACAATTTCTATGTGCATGCATTGCATTAAATGAAACCATATACTATAAAAAATTATGAAAAAGAAATCCTCAAAAGATAGGTCTTAACTTAGTAATTCATGAAATTTAAGTAGGATTTTTTTTATTCTTATTAAGAAATCAAATACCTTCGCACTTTTATGGGTGTGAACATTTAATAAGTGACATTAAGAATTTAGAATCTAATCTCTACCTTTAGTTGGAACAACAAAGTTGTTCTGCGGGAAATTATCTTTAAAGGTTTCCTAAAGAGGTCGACTAAACCCGTAATTTTTTCAGACAAAATAACATACCATTGCATTGGGATTGCCAAATTCAATACTGTATTTGAATAAAGGTAACATATCGCAACGTATACTTTGGAAATGATTTATTGAATAATTTACTTTAGTTTCTAAAGAGCATTTTATAAATAAAGTAATTGAGTTTTAAGAAGTAAATAAATGCTGGTTGCACCCATTTAATGATATATTCATTTTTAAATATAGTTAAATGAAAAGTACTTGTATTTCTGTTTCAGCAAGTTTCTATAAAGAACAGAATTTATAAATTGACACTTTTCTTACCGGAATAATTTATTTTTAATTAATCTGCGCTTGTTTTCTTTAAGTTTAAAACATCAACATCAAAACTCTAAGCAAAATAAATTTTTGCTGTATACTAATCTTTTGACCAATTTTTGTTTCGTTAAGTATAACTGTATAAAAAATACTACTTTCATACGAGAAAACAATTCTTTTTGTTTGAGCAAACGATTTCCCAGCATTAAATGGCACTATTTTCGAATTATATTTTGTTCTTAAACACTTAAATTTTCATACTTTTGAATAAGGAAAATGCATTTTAGACTGTAGTACAACATTAGTTCTCAAATTACTGTTTCGTCTCATGAAAAATATGAATAAGTAATGTTTACATATATTTTAATCTTTTCAGTCTCGTGACCATATTTGTTCCTAACTTTTTTTCTGTGACTTACAAAAATACTGAGCTATACTTCTTTTCTTAGTTATGTTTTCTCCAAAATTTTAAAATATCAATTCGTTCAACTTTCATTAAAAAATACACTAGAATGTGAAATGTGTACAATTCTTGCAACAAACTATTTCTTTTTGTCTAAAAAAAGCGTTTTTATATGTTTGAATTTATTACTAAATATTTTTGCTAAAATAAGAAAACGTACTTATTTTAACATAAGCAAGCGATTCTACAAACAGAGAGATATGCGTAGGGTTAGCCCTAACTCTAACGTCACTGCGCATGCGCAAATTTCCTTGCCCCGTGTCCCTAAGGAATAGAAATAAAGTTAGCGCCACTGTGTCAGGCAAAAGCTGTGCAAGATCTCTTTAATATCTCAACTGCTTTCTAATTTTGAACATCAAATTTTTATTTCTAATTTCAAAAAAAGTTTGTGTTTTAAATTGTAGAACAATAATAGTTTATGTCGATAATTTATTATTCTCTACCATTCTCTTTTAAGTTTTGAGTAATATTTTACAGTGCTGGAAGATGTAATATTTATTAGTTTAAACGAAATCTTACGTTTGATGATTGCAAATATAAAAAAAATTCTAGTTAAAATCGTTTGGGAATGTCTAAATAATTCATTTTTATTTTATTTAATGGTGGTGCTAGATTCTTAATTTATCTTGAAAATTAAAGCAACTGAAAGTGAAATCACAAATCACAAAAGTGAAAATAGAAGGATTACGTTTCAAGGATTTTTTTAAAAATTTGTCTTTACTATGATTGGCATATACTCAAACTACTAAAAATACCACATTAAAAAGGGTATGTTCTGGTTTTTAAAACTTTTTTTAAAATATTTCAAGCACATTTTATTTTTATTTTATTACTTAATCATTATTTCAGACTAAACTTTTGATTTAACAATTAAAAAAAATCCTCAATTATAAATTAACATAATTTAACACATTAATTACGAAGAACAGCAGAGATAAGAAAAAATATTGCAAACATATATTGAAATATTAAGTATATTAGATATTTACTCAAAAATCAAAAGTAAAAATGAGCGGCATTTCCAGACTGAACTATTATTTGATCTCAATTCTCCCAGCGTCCATCTTTCTTCGAAATCATCAACTGAATTCATTCCATTACGTGATGTCAATTTCGGATTCTACCCCCTTTCAATTCAGTCCTCATCATTTAGCGAAAGCAGACAGTCCCTTTAAAATATTGCCTTTCTCCAAAAAGTCTTTTCTGCCCCTACGAAGTCATTCCATTTCGAAAAATGCTTTAAAACTTCGCCTGTTCCACCATCTGTTGACTATGGCACAAAACTCTTCTGGATATCGTCTGCTGATTGCTTTCTGGCTGACTCGATTCGTAGAACTGTATAAATGGAATTCAACAGAAGGGCAAAATAAATTGCTTTGTTTGGAATCTCTCCCGCGATTCATCAGGGGCATTAGGTCATTTGCATAAATATTTATGACGTTCTCTTTGGGGAGAGGTTTTATTTCTGTAATTTAGATGGTTGATGGACGTTAAATGTTGTAGTTTTGTGGAATCGTCTGAATTTGATTAAAACTGACGGCCATTTTGAATGTTGATTTATGACTTTTCTGCCTTCTCTGCAATAATTAATGTATCATTTGAAAATTAAGCATAAAATCATGATTGATAAAAAGCAGAATTCAATTATCATCAGACTAATGTTGCTTGTAATCAAGTTGTTTTTCTTTAAAAATTATAGTTTATGCTTAAATTATTTTACTCATTGAGTACCACTTAGCATAGTTTATATTCTGAAGATTTAGAAAAGACTGTAATTTTTTTAATGTTGTAGTCTTTTGGAATTGTTGAAATTTGATTAAAATTGTTGACCATTTTAAATTTTGATTGATGAATTAATTATTGTTTCACTTAAATCTTAAGTATTAAATCATAATTGTCAAATTGCATAATTCCATACTCTTAAAAATAAGATTGTTTGTAATCAAGTTATTTTTTCTTTAACAATTATAGTTAACGCTTAAATTATTTTACTCATTGAGTACCATTTAGCATAGCTTTATAGTTTGAAGATTTATATAAGAGTAGTTTTTTTAATGTTGCAGGTTTATGAAATTGTCTAAATTTGATTAAAAACTGTTGGTTGTCTTGAATTTTGATGAATTAACTAGTGTTTCATGTGAAAATTAAGTAATTATAATTGACGAAAGTGTAGAATCTTAAGAGTAGTATTCGGAAAAACTACACGAATTTTCAATTATCCACAACCATAATTACTTTTTTACTACTATTATTACTTTATTTTATAGTTAACGACAGCTACATCATTTTTTAATAAACGTAGTGACTGCAAAATACTTTCGAAATGTATTCAATTATGTTAATTACTACTTATCTACTTTTCTAACTTAGCTAGAGAACTTAATTTACACTCAGGTTCAAAACGCTTTTGAGTAAAAAAAATTGTCCAATTTAAACATGAGGAATTTTTTCATGTTTACATAGCTAGTTTGTTATTCTAAATTATCTTTTAGATATTTGCTTTTGACCTTCAATTTCTTATACATTAGTCGACAGCAAATATTTAATTTCATAAACGCTCAGAAATATTCAAATATTTGCAATTTTGCAAGCGTTTAATGCTGTTTAATTTGTTCTAAGAAATAAAGTACATTTAAAATTACAGAGAAAATATTTTTCCTTTTATTGGGATAACAATGTTTCATGAGTGTCCGTTCGCATTTGAAGATGTGGTCGAATTGATAAATTAGCTATTATTCGAAATAGATAATTTAAATATCAGTAATACTTAATTCTTATTAACGCTCGGTCAAAGGGGTGTTCTTATTACGTCTATTGACGGACTAGCAAATATTTGTACCAATTAGATTCGAAAAATTATCTGTGTTTGCGCTTTGCTCCCTTGCTAAACTAACGTTAAAAGTAATCGTTACTAACTATTGTATTTTGTATTACAGCACTCACTATTAATTTTTTTTAAAAGTAGCACACTTTACTACAAACTCTCTTTCCAGAAGCGGGAAATGCCGCAAAAAGAACACCCGCTGCACCCCTCCAGAAGAAAAGCAAGTATTTGGGCATGCAATTAATGAGCAAAAAATAAAAAGGGGAGGTGGGAGGCGACCAAATGGCACAAGTACGATAAAAGCTTAACAATTTGACTACGCGACGGTTATAAAGTAAAATAAAACAATTCAGAGAGTAGAGCCGGGATGGCTCAGGAGATAGAGCGTTTGCCTTCCAATTCGGTGAACCAGGTTCGAATCCCAGCTATGACTTGTAGATACGAATTCCGCACCCAGCTCGCACCGATCACAGTGCTGACTCAAAATATCCTCAGTGGTAGACGGATCATGGGTTATAGTCCCCTTGCCGTCGAGCTTACCGTGGGAGGTGTTCATGGTTTTTCTCTCCATGTAACTCTTCGGATTAATTCCATCATATAGTCCTCCACGAAAGGTACAATTTCTCCCTATTCCAGAAGTTCCAGAAGATCCAGAAGTTCCATTGTCTTTTTGATTGGGTTCAAAGTCACAAGGCTACGGAGTTGAACATTAATAGTCGTAAAATATTTTTCAACGACGGTTATAAAATGAAATAAAACATTTCAGATAGAATTATTCGAAATATATCTACTCTTTCGGAATCAATCTTGATTTTTATATTCATTCTCAATACCCAGAACCGTTCTTAAACCTAGAACCGTTCTTAATTCCATTCTTAATCTTCCAGAATCGTTCTTAATTCGATTCTTTATGAGGGTGACTATTATAGGTCTGGTTGAGGGTGACTATTATAGGAGATATTAATAAAGAATCAAAATTTGACTATTAAATTCAGTTTTCTTTTTTGCATTCATAATTACCAATTCTTTTTGTATAACTTGTATGCTCAAGCACATTGCTGTTGAATTGCCTACTCATTTAATTATTAAAGAAGTATTTGGTACAATTCTCGCATGTAATTTTACACTCAGTAATTTTAAAATCATAGAATGAAATAGCATCATTTAACAAAAGCACAGAAGATTTACTTTAGTTGATCATATTTTTAAAAAAACTCCACCTTCAGATTTGGTGACCTAAAGGTATGACTGGAGGGATGATCACAATTTAAAATAATATAGGAAAACTTGAATAAGAACCAAACGAAATTTCAAAGATAAGCATGTCAGGCTCTAGCATGTTAGCAGGCTTGTGTGCCCCCTGAAGAAGTACTTTTTTGCTGACATGCCTATTTTTGAAATTTTGTTTGGTTTTTAGTTAAGTTTTCCTATATTAATTTAAATTGTTTACTAAAGACAATTTTGATTTTATGCTGCTTTTAGCGCTTTTCCATTTTTACTTATTGTATTTAAAATTGTAGTCTTCCTTTTTGTTTAACACCATTTTTATGCTTTTAATGGAGTAATGATCGTCATATCTGCCTCCTCTGGATCCACCACTGTTGGAAAATATGAATAGAAAATTTTCTCATAAACTAACAATAGGAAGAGAATAGCTTTAAAACTTATCTGTAAACTTCAAAATATAACAGATAAACAAATTCACAGAAAAAAAAATTGGCAATACTTAGCCAAATTACTTTTGTTTCGATGTACTTAATAAATCACTCTATCTTGTGTAACCCAAAAACTATATCTCCTTTTATTAAATTGAAGAAGAAAGTTGGTTGTATTCTGCGAGTCTAGTCCACGGTTTTGAAGGAAACGGAAGGAAGGAAGGAAAAGCACATAATGTCGAGTCAGCCTCTTAACGCATAAATCTAGATTTTACGAGCAAGCCAGCCATTTCATCCGAAGTCTTAATTTCGCCTGAAACTTACTTAAGAGAAGGACATTAAAGGGCAGACCTTTTAAACCGTAGGGTCGAAATGACCGAGAAATGTTATGGTCAGTTGGGGTCTTTTACTTTAGATGCGCTTCAAATTCTTGGGTTACTGTAATGGTCTTTTAAGAATATCTCAGTTGGCGGTCTGGAGATGTACTTTGCTCTTAAATTAATAAATTGGGAAAGTTTCGAAGAAAAAGGAAAACAAATAAGTTGATATAAAATTTTTAAACAAATATAGTTCTGAAAGGGAATGATTGATTTAAAAAAATTAATTAAAATTGTTGATTGAAGCAACCATCTTTAGTTGATACATTATTATCGGTGCAGGCAAGTGAGCTCTACCTTCATTGCAGGAATTACAAGACGTAATATAATTTAAAATATTTGAAATGCATGCTGATACATTACCTATTCTGCTTTATGGGAGTGTATACTGGGTAATAACCAAGTTACACAAAAATAAATTATTGACCATCGAACAGAAAATGTTAAAAGAAATATTTGGTGCAGTCCATGAGAATAATAACTGCAGATCCTTGTTTAACTTTGAAATTTACCAAAAATGCAAACAACCTGATATTGTTAAAATCACAAATGCAATAGGTTGCGATGACTTGGACATCTATTCCGGTCTGATAATACAAATCCAGTAAAAAAGCTCACTTTTACTAATCCTATGGGAAACAGAAAAAGAGAAATACCACCAATTAGGATTGACTCAGCGGAGGACTTTAACGTTAACAAACAGCAAATAAGGGAAACTAGAAAAACCTTGCTGCGGATAGGACCAGATGGCAAAGACTACTTGGGACGTCTTTGGCCTACAGCAGGCCGTAGTGAAAGAAGAAGCATCGGACTAAATAAATATTTTTCCCAAAACTTTGTTATACATTTATTTCTTAGATACGAAAATATTTCAAAATAATTTTTGCAAGTTAGTTGTTAGTACATAAAATCTTTTTTTTCCTCGCTTTACATGTTATATTCGTGTTTTATTTATACTTTTTTCCTGAATTTTTGTGATCTTTTAACCAGATAAAATTTTGTTTACAGATTGGTCTCCCTCTATCTCTTTTTCGGTGCTCTTCACACTATTGTATTAATATATTTTGTTTTGGCTTATATTAATACAATATTATAAAGCACCATTTTTAGGGATGTAACTGTGTCAGCTGATGACAAGATTATATCTTCTATTTGTTAGTTTTCTAATTAAATTCTTTCCTTTTTTAATTCTTCTAATGGAATTTTTTTTTAAAATTTAAAATCCTTTTTTCATTTTGATTATATATATATGATTTCATCTGATTTCGCTACTCGCTTTATAGTTTTTGTTTTGTTTTATACTGTTTTTTCTTCTTATTTTATTTTATTTTCTGTTTTTACGTGTTATTTTTACTTATTGTGTTCTATTTTATTTGTTGCAATTTTTGTAAAAAATTTTTTTGCGTGCTCCTCACACTATTGAATTAATATATTTTGCTTTGGTTGCATTGATACAATATCAGAAAGCACTCTTTTTTACGGATATAATCGTGTGGGCTGATGAAAAGATTATATCTTTTATTTTCCGCTTTTTTAAAAAAAAATTTCATCCTTTTTTTTTAATCAGTTGTTTGTTATTTTTTTTCATTATTATTCCTTTGCATATGTCTATAATTTTCCTTTGTTTTATCTTCATTTNGCCGGGTTTTGACACCTATTAGTTTTCTGCCCTTGGTGTGATTGATGAACTCAGTGATGGGAGATAATTAGGTAATCCATTTTAATGAGAATATGTATATATATATATATATTGCAGTAATCTGCATCCTAAACAAAAACTTCGTAAGGAAAATCTCCATTCTCGTAAAAAAGCAAATAGAGCAATTAAGGTGGAAAAAGCAAGAAGAACAAGAAAAAAGCTTAAATTTTCTTTCCAGTTTTCAAGAAGCTAAAAAAGACGGGGAACTTTTATTGTTCTATAAAATCTCATTTCCTTCGAAAAAGAAAAAAAGAAAAAAACTAACTGTGGCATCTATATGCCCCTTTCTTCCTCTCTCGTCAACCAATTTTTTGTCAATTTCTGAATATTCAATGAGATGATGTCATATAAATATATATATACGGGCACACAGACTTTTTCTTGTGTTGGCGCCCTTTTACCCCTCCCTGCCAGCTATCTAAATCTTCTTTTATTTTTCCAACGCCTGTTTTACGAGGATCTACCAGGGCAAATAATACGGCATCAAAATAAAGTCCTTCTGTCGAAAACAACACCAACTATCTCCCTTGCTGAAGTTTATCTTTTCAGGAGTGAAGAAAAATTTTCTGTATATATTATGAATGAATGTGGAACTGGAAATTTATGCTTGCCATGAAAAATATTTTGCCCATAAAAATGAAGATTGTTTACAGGAGTTGTAAAGCACTTTTAGCAATCAATTAATATTTTTTGGTGAAAGTTTTTATGTGTTGTTTTTTGGTTGTTTATTAAATACTCCGAACTGTTTATTGGAACTTTCGATGCTGTTTTGAGTGCCTGAAATTCAAATGTAGATCGTTTTTTTTAACTATGTTACCGGGTGTACAAAAAATGACCGACATTAGAAAAACCAATTAAAAAGAGGAATGAGATAGAAATCAATGCATTTTATTTTGGAAACCAGTTTATTTTCTTCAAAATTAGCTGCAAGACTTGACAAAAGATGGCGCTGCTTTTTTAGTCGAATGCATTTCTTGATGAATCCTGATTAAGTGAAATAGTTTTGATCATTGATTCTTAACATCTGAAGAAATGGAAGGATATTCTTAAACTTTTCATTAACAATTTTTTTTATCGCACCATTTCTTAAAGCCTTGTTCATCAAGAGATTGACATGTTTGGGAAAGAAGTCGTTTGAATCATATATGCTTCAAAATGTAGACGTGCAAGATATTTAACACAGATTAAAAAAAAATACCTCCCATGAAATTGAAAAGAATTTGCTAACTTGATGAATCCAAAAGAAACTGATGTTTACAAGAGTTACTGGGGACAATACAGTCGCTGCATATTGTGATTGAGAAGAATCAGAATATTAGAAGAAGTTACAGAATAAAGAGTTAGATCAAAAGAGGAAGATGTCGAAACAGAGGAATTTAAGATATTGATATTTTTTGATGAAACTAATTTTGAAGTAAAGACACGATATATGCATATGCTATGCTATGCAACTTTTGAAACGTCAGTATCATTAAATATTGTGACTAAACTGTGAAAAATATTCACTGTTCGATTAAATTAATCTTTTTCAGATGATCACTTAGATAGTTTATTTACATCGCATTAGAGCTGCACAAGGGGCTATTGGTGACGGTCTGGGAAACAGACCGTAGCCAATAGGATGATCCGAAGACATGCCATCGCAATTTTGATCTTCAGAGGGGATTGTTCCCCTGCTTTGGTAGCCTGATGACCTGCGCGCGAAGTCGAGCACTTTACGGTATTATTTCATAAAGGAAAACAAAAATTTGACTCCGTAAACTGGCTTTGAATGAATTCAGTTGGTTTAAGACTCCTCAAAACTGTCTTCAAATTTGTCAGAAAGTGAGCAATCAAAAGTGCCAGAAACTACGGAAACGTGTATTAAAGTGTTTAGAGCCTAAATAGTTGTGAAAATAGTTAAAATTATAAATATAATCGCTATGCACTTTATTACATATATGTCATGTTTTCCTTCATATCCATCATATTTTCTATTATTTGATTTTAAATATATATGTAGCCAAAAAATTTCTAGTATAAATTTTAAGTTCAATATCAATTGAAATAATTGTATTTTTAAAATTTTTGTAAAATTTATTTATACTAAATTCATTTATGAATTACAAAGTATAATTTTGTAATTTAATTGATATGTTACGGTTTAAGATATAAATCCGGTTATTATTTATACTAACCGGTCAATCACTTCTTTTGGTCAGAGTGAGAAATATCGCAAATTATTCACTTTAACCGGTTATTATTAATAATAACCAATGAAGTTTGGTCAATGTGATTAAACGGTTTATATAGCATTGGGACATGGGTGTGCCTCTTTGTGTATGTGTTACAGTTAAAGTGATTAATCTAGTTATTATTAATACTAATCGGTCAAAATTAATAATAATCACTACTTTTGGTCAAAATGAGAAATAAAAAGGGGAGATTTCCGTGATCTGTGGCAGAATAATCAGCAAGTTTCGGCAACTTCCGGGGAGCAGTCCGCGAGGAACTAAAAAAAAGAAAAAAAAAACGGAAAAGGATCAACTCGAAGAGTATAACTCGTAGCCACCCCCGGGCAAACATCTACATGCTTCTTTTCGTTTCTTTTTTTTCTAAAATTTTTTTCCTGTTTAAAATCAATTTGCGCCTTGGCGATTGTAGTTGGCATGGCAGTATCCCCAATAAAAACGGGAAAGAATGCAATTGACACAACTTCTTTGGTAATTATTAATAATAACCGGTTAATATGATATATTGAGTTAAATTAATCACTTCGGCTTACTTGGTTGTTATTAGTACTGTAAAATAATGTTAAAACAAAACCAGATATTTTTTTAATGTATTTCAAATTATGTATTTAATGTTATTCATGTTAATTAATTATTTGTAATTATTATTTTTTACCTATTACAGCTTATTGCTACTCTCTTTATTATTTTACATTTTTCACTTAAAACTATTCTACAATACCTAATTTTGTACAATTTAAGACTGATTGAAATTTTAACACTAATTATTTTCGCTTGATAAAATTTTTTTTATTGGCTTCAAAAATGTGCAGTTGGAAGTAAAAGTAGACATGTTTCAAGAGCTTAAAAATAGGCACTCGTACTCAAGATTTGAGTGACGTGAGAATGGGAACCTATTTTTGAGCGCTTGAAACTTTTATTTCCAGCTGCATATTTTCTAAGTTAATGAATTTTTTTTAAATTAAGAAATATCTTATTTATTATTACCACTTCAGTTTCTTGGAATTATTTATTTAACCAATTATTTTCATTCTATGTGTTTTAAAATAAAAATAATTAGCAAAGTAAATAACATATTTAATAAAGTAATAAGCTATTAATCTTGCATTATAGTTTACTGATAATTTTTTATTCTTTCAGCATTGCTTAAATGAAATATCTACAAAATCTAACTAAGTGGAGTCTAGGAAAATTTTGGATAGTTAACAGATAACCTTTCGACACAACGGTAAATATTGTTTTTTTTTTTTTTTAATTTTACCGTAGACTTTATTATTGAGTCCGAAACATTGACCGAGAAGGAAAATTATTTAATTTTTAAGCTTTTACTGGAAATCATGATTTTATTATAAACCGTATTAGAAAATTCCACTTTTCTGTATTTACAGATCCCAAAATCAAATTCACACATTCAAAGAAACAACTTGCCATAAAATAAACTGGCGTTTCCTTTTTCCTTCACAATTCGGCGTGACGAATAAGTTCTTCTCCTTTAAAGAAAGGTCTGGAATAATATAAATGAACATTACAGTAACGTGACTTGGTGGTTGGAAAACTCACTTTACGAAAGTACTGTTTGTGTAAAATGTTCCGAAAGTTTATTCTGAAAGAGCTTTTCAAAGAGTATGAAAGTTCTTTTTTTTTCCTTCCCCTGAAGCTCTCATTCTCTGAAAGAGTAGCCCCAATCTCGCCAACACAAGATCAAGGATATCTTTTCCTTTTGAATTGGAATGAGATGGAAGGAATTTTTTTTCTTTCTCCCTCTTTCCTGACTGACCTGTGCACGTGCCTGTTTGGGTTTGTGCTGTGAGTGTTCCACTCGAATCTTTTGCCGGATTCCACTTCTTTGATTTCCTCCAGTCTACTTATCTCAGTTTGGAATCAATCAAGCACCACGTGAGAGAGTTGTGGCAAATCAAGTATCATTCCACAATTTCCTTTAGACGTTCATTCCACGTCTCTGGAGACGAAAGGTTTTCAAACCAATGTAAAAATTCTGAATATGGATCTTTTGATTCGAACATAAGAGTTAAAATTGATTGCTCTGTTCTATATACATAAAAAAAACCATTTGAATAACTTTTGATCTAATGATCGGATCTTCGAGTTCTAGAACCCTATCTTAATAGTTCGAGGGGGTGACTTTATGCTAATTAATTCGTGCAGATTGTATTTTAAGTTACAAAATCAGACCGCACTTTTTCTGAATATACATATGTACCTTTTTTATTTACTTTTCTCATACCTTTTCTCTGATTCGGATTTTAGACCCCCAAATTATGGGGGGTAGCTGCAATCTGGTAAATGTGGTCGCAATAGTTTGATCAGGAGAGCGATTCAAAGTTTGGATCCCCTAATGTTAACGTTAATTTTTGCGTATTTCGCCCTATCTCGAGAACTTTATAAGTGAATTGAAAATTTTTCGTACACAATTATAAAATTCATTTATTCAAAGATAATTCCATGCAAAAAATAACTTAATTATTTAGGAAATATTTATTTTTTATTATTTCATTTAATAATAGTCGAAAAGAAATTTGGATTGCAAGGTGTAAAAAATTTTTACATCATTTTATAGTATCTAGTTGCATATGGCAAAATGCAAAATTTGAGCGAAATCGGTTGGATAGTTCCTGAGAAATCATATATAAGACCTCGATATTGAGACCTAAAGGGAAGATCTGATCATTAGACCAAAAGTAATTCGAAGTGGTCCATTTTCTCCGGCATGGTAATTGTTTACTATCTAGAAGCAGTGGCAAAAACTTCCTTTAGACGTTAATTTAACGTCTCTGAAGGCAGAAGATTTTAAATTCACTGTAAAAATTCTGAATATGGTTTCTTTGGATTCGAACAAAAGAATTCACAATGATTGCTCGATTATAAACATGTCTGTATACTTTAGTTCTTAGTTTTGGTATACAATATATTTTTTTTCAATTTTACATCAGAAGTGGCAAATGAAGCACAATTTCTTAACTTCCTTTAGACTTCCACATAACCTCTCTAGAGACGGAAGGTATTTAAACTACAGTAAGAATTAATGAATGTAGATAGTTTGATACGAACAAAAGGTTTCAAAATGATTGCTGAATTCTAAATGCAAATATTTTTCAAATCCTGAATTCGATTGTACAAAAGTAATTGCTTATAATACAGAAAAAGTAGTAAATAAAGTATCATTTCACAATTTTCTCTAGACGACAGTTCTACGTCTAAGAAAACCAATTGCTTTTATATCTACTGCAATATCAGTATCGATATAATTCAATATCGTTTCTCAATTCTAAATATATACTTTTTTAAAGTTAATTTGGATATACAAAGCAACGATAAATGAAGTATCATTGCATACCTTGCATTAGACATCCAATGCACGTCTCCGAAGAAGGAATTTTTATTCCTGGTAAAAAAATTATTGAATATGCATCGTTTTATTCGAGCAAAAGGTTTTAAAATCATAACTCATTAAAAATGCCGATTTTTTAAATTCTGAATTTGGATTTTTTCGAGTGATAATTAATTAGCTTTTCCAATCGAAATTACACTACATACTTCATTATGTATAATTTAAATTTGAGTTTTATTTTTATTTGTAATAATTAGTAAAATCGATTAAGGTATATACACCGAAGAGCCATTACATTATGACCACCCTCCATCTTTAACAATGAAATCCCCCAGGTTTTCATGGTTTCTCTCCCAGGAACAATGTTTTCAAGGGGCACATTAGGACCATAATCCTCATAGAACAATCCCTGACGTTTGTTAGCTACTTGAACATAGTTCACCCATTCATGGCAACAGTTTTTCCTGCTGGGGATTGTGTTTACCAACAGGATAATGCACCATGTCATAAGGGTCGAATCGTCATGGATTGCTTCGAGGAACATTCCAGTGACTTTCAAGTCATGTCTTGGCCCCCAAATTCACCTGACCTTAATCCAATGGAGCATTTGTGGTCCTACTTGGAAAACCAAATTCGTGCTGCCACGCTACCCCCTCGCAATGTGCGGGAATTACAGGACCAGTTGGTGAGCGCTTGGTACCAGATACCTCAGACTACCTATCAGCATCATGTGGAATCAATGCCACGGCGGGTGCTAGCAGTTTTGAGGGCTAAAGGAGTTCCTGCATGTTATTAGCAGGGTGGTCATAATGTAATGGCTTTTCGGTGTATATTCCAGAATTCAATTTTAGCTCTCCCACGCGCTTGGACTAGATCCACACTTTCTAAAGAATTTTGAATCAATTAAGTTTTTTTTAAATAAAAAAATTATAAAAAATAAGAATCTATTTAAAATTAGTGACGATTTTCTTATTTACGTTTTCACAGTGATAAAATACAAACATTTGGGTATATCTCACGTAATTAATGTAGTGAAATGTTTGTTATTAGTGTGGCTACAAATTACGAAACTCATTACGAGTCCATCAGAAGAAAATTTGCTATTAGTAACTGATAAAACTATACTTAAGCTTCATGATTAACATGCTTTGTAACTTACAGTATGAATAAATAATTTCTTCTTTTGACTTGAAACAAAAAGGTATACATTCACATAAAAACCTTCATCTACAGTAATTTGATAAAATGGAGACAAAGCTTTTATCGCTTATTCCCACACATGCTGTTTGTAATGCGTGGCATTGATGAATGGTGATTCCTTTTCCAATAACTGAGACAATGGAGAATTTGGCAACGAGGAAAACTTCTTGAACTTTTACAGGTTATAAATTAACTCCTTTTAACTAAATATCTTTCATTTTGTATCATTTGAAGGCTTATTATCAATGAAATGAATGGAAAAAAATAGCGTTTTGCTAGCGAACAGGTGATGTTTCATATTAACTTCAGCTATTTATCGCTTGGTGACTTCGATAAAACTAAATAAAAAAATTAATATGAGCAAAATATTTTATTTTTCTCAGGGTTTTGGTAGCGAACATGCGTTATAAACATACCAAGAAATTGTCACTCATTTCAAGCACCTAGGCTCCTGATGGTAGGAGAAAAAGAGGGAGATAAAGAGTGACTTGGCTCGATTTAATGAATTAGAGCTGATGTTATCTAACAATTTTTTTTTTATTACGAAGTACATTTGAAATTGGAAATTTTAAGCGGAGCATTGAATTTGTATCTCGCAGCTATTTGCTGTATTTTGTAAATTTATAGACAAAGTAGCATTAAATGATGCAAAGTCATGCCATCATTTAGGCTTGCAAGACATGAGATATTTATTTTTGGACTTATAATTCTCATTACAGATAGTAAAAGTATGCATTAAAAAGGGAAGAGAGACTCAAGGTAAATATTGCAGATCCACAATTTGTTATTTTATTATTTTGATTCCTTTGCATATTTTAGAAAATGCACTTGATTTCGCTTTACGCAACTTTGATGAGAAGGGTGATTTTGTTCTGATCTGCAAAATCGGATTATACACATTTCTTTGAAGATCGAATAGGGCAGTCTGGTGTTGATGTTTAGTGTGAATTTGAGCAGAAATCTGACACATAAAATGCTGACTTTCTTTCATACAGTCAACGTTTCGCTTGAATGTTGATAATCAATCGATATTCGATTTTTTCCCCTTACAATCAGAGATCGGAAAAAAAATCACATTGTTAAAATTTTTCTTGCTTTTTTTAGCTAAAAATATTTTACATATTAAAGTAAGTTTTATAATTTCTTAAACATTAAACACGAACAGTTTGAGGGTTAAGAATCCAAATTCGTCAAAAAGGCACGTTTATTCAGAGAAAGGAAATTTTTTTGCATCCGATTTCGTAATCTACTTATGTGACGATAATGGACATCTAGTCAAATTTTCATTTTCTGACGTAGCTAAGTTAACTTTTAACCGAGCTTAAAGCCAAAACGTAAATATTTTCCTCATAATGCGTTTCATCTTTGCTCTGAATATGAACAAAAACCGGTTCTGAAGAGGGCGAAGAGATTTTCTTATTTTGCAACATACACAAGGCAGAGCTTGTTACGTAATAGAACCGCTTGAACCCCGTTCCTCGCTCCAGAGATCACCTTATTTATGAGGCAAACATAGACACTCAAACCGAAACAGTTAAGACGCTACACCTCATTCTCGATGTGTATTGTGCTCACTTAAAGTGGATTGAACTTAATTCTTAAAATAATAAGTCATATGACGTTCCTCTAATAAACGCATAATTTTACTAAGTTTAACAATCTTTTTCAGAACAATATATTAAAAATCATAAAAATAAGAAGCTTCGCAAAAACTCAAATATATATTTCGTTCCTGAAAAATTCCCTCTTTCTATTTTTTTTTCTCTTAAAAAAAAGAAAGAAAAAACATCGTGTCTTTATCAAATAATTAAATCTATAAAAAATACAAGCGATCAGATTTGCCTTTGGAAAAAAAAAGTTCCGAACATAAAATTATAGCGAAGAATTCGATCAAATAAAATGAAGCTATCAAGAATGACGTACCACGCCTTCCATTCTTCTCTGTCATCGTAGAGAACAAATTGGAATTTGATTAATGAGTGAATATTCCTTCTAACTGTCAACGACAGATGGCGCGTATTCCTCAAGACATTTTAATTATCCACATTTCGGTGGAGAATAACACGAAAAAATTCCATTATGCCTCATAGTTGTGCTCTTTTTCAAATTTTAAATATTAATAGAACGACTGACATTCTTCGCATTCTCGAAAAANACCGATACTAAAATCGTGTGCAGGTTCCTGTTATGGTAGTACATCAACTGCATTGAGATGGTCATCTCATAGTGCGAAAGTATTTTTAATGCTTTCATTTTAAAGGAAATGTTATTATTAAACTAAAAACTTGTTCCGTCTCATCTATAAAAAAATTTCATCCGATCATCCTCTTCCTAACGTCGCCGCCATTTTTATTTACATTTGTATATGTCATCACATAAAATTGAAACGTCATAAAAAGCAAACGATCTGATTGGTTCATGAAAGAAATTGCCTGAACGGTTGCAGATATTTCGTGCAACCGTAATTTCTATATCACACGAGCGATTTTTAGAGAAATTTCACTTACAGTTGCACTTACACTTGCAGTTACACTTGCAGTTGCACATATTTTCTCTCGTGTGATATAGCCATAAGTCTCATAGTTTCCCCGCAGATAAACAAAATGTAAAGTGAAGTTAAAAATCCACAACACCGGCGTTGGTGGCTGTTAGGATTATTTAATATAGGAAGATTAAAAAAATGGATAAACTTTTAAAAAAAATTGCATATTTATCTTGGTTTTAATTAGATTCAATGGATATTTCTCAGGAATATATCAATGTGTTTATTCATTTTACTCCAAGTTTAACGATTAATAATTCTCGAATTATTCGTGGAATGTTAAAATCTTTTGTTTCATCTGTCTCTTAGTACATTTTTCTATTACAGCATGATATTTTCAGGTTTCTAAGTCTTATAGCTTCCCCGCAGCGAAACAAAATGTAAAGTGAAGTCAAACATCCACAACGGTGATGTGGGTGGCTCTTAGGAGTTTTTAATATAGAAAGATTTAAAAAAATTATTAAACTTTGAAAAAAATCGCCTATTTAGAAAGATTAATAAAATCATGAAAATCAACCAAAGATTTCATGCAAGAATAATTTTTAATAATTATTTTTTATTTAATTTAATTGTGGATGAAAAAAATTTGGAATTATGAGGCATAAATTTTTTTATACCATATTAATCTACATATTTTTCTATTGAAAAATCTAAAGTTTTAATTGTTTCTATTTAATAAAAGTCGACAAAAATTAAAATTGATTATTTTAAAAAAATAATTTGGTGACAATGTAGAAATATTTAAATGGGGTGATTAATATATAATTGTGGTTAACTTACGAGGAATTTGATTTACGCATGCGCAAAGTAAAATCTCATTCATACTTTTTTCGCTAAATACCAATTGCAAATCCTTTTTTTCAAAAATTATAAATTACGATGCTTATTTTTAGTCGTCGAACAATTTATTCGTAATTTAGCAAAGAGATGTGAATAAAACATTTTATTGAAAAAAAAAACGTTTTATTCAACGAATGCCGAGTTTTATAAAAACATGTTTCTGATAGAATGTGATTATACATCAGCTTTTTTTAACTTTATTTTAATTTTATTTAGTAGATGAGGATCATCGAAATAACTTTTAATTTTTGCATACTTTTATGTTGGAGTAACTTTTTTTATATAGATTTGATCACAAATTTTCATTTTCATGAAATGAATTTCTTCATTGACGCCTTTGAAAGAATGCACGCTAAAAAGCGGATGAAGCTTAGTCTTGACTGTTACTCATACAGTTCATACTATTCGCTATTTATTGCCATAACACATTTCATACTAGTATAAGTGTTATCTCAACGGACGAAAGATCCTTCGAAGAACAGTTTTAAAGTGTTCTTTTTCTTCTTTTTTCTTGATAAAACACGGTCTCACTTCAAATTTCAGCGAGAACCATTTATACTTAAAATGAGTAATTGATACATTTTCGATTCTAAATATAAAAAAGAAGAAATATGCAGTGTTAGTCTGAGGTGGAATGTTCAAATAAATGGTGCGAAATTTCTGTTATCAAAAAGCATTGGTGTCATCGGAAACTCTCGCAGCTGTGGCAGTTGCCAGAACAAACACAAACTCAATTATCTCGTCCATTAAGGGTGCACTTTTATTGTTTTTCTCCTCTTTCACCACTGATGGAACTTCAACCAATTGTTTGGTACAGAACACAATTTAATATATAAGGATGATCGACTATTAAATTTTTTTTTATTTATTTACGTTGCTTATGATATATTGTTTTTATCTAAACATCATGTTGCATTATTTTGTAAAATATGGCATTTAGTATTGTATAACTTTTATTAAAGAAATATTTATAGTAGAAATATTTTTCTTTCTTTATCCTTTAACGCAGAATTTGTATAAAACATATTTTTTTTTTCAATATTTATTTACTTAGGTCAAAATGAGGGGGAAATATTATAATTAGTACTTTAATTATTTATGGTTATGAAATATAGCATGGAACACCGGTGTTTTTTCTGAGTTAAATGTAAAATCTTCTAAACATGGCCATGGCTCACTTCCAAACAATATGTTAAATTTGGAATTATTTGCAGTTATTTAGATTTAAGAGAAACAGTAATTCATCATTGAAATTTCTTTAGTTTACAAAATGAATTCTTGAATGAAAAAAAAAATTCAAAGGACTTTTTTTTGGAATTTATATTTTGGAACAAATATAATTTCTATAATCTGAAATTTTTTTTTGTAATTATTAAACTGTTTTTTTATAATTAAAAATACCAAAATATATCTTTGCCTTAAATTAGAATGTCAGAAAAAATATGTATAAAAGGGACACCATTGTCCCATCTACGTCAAAGAGTTAAGGAAGACTGTTTTCAATATTATTACATTGAAATGAATGGACTAAGCAGAAAAATTATCACAATTATTGCCTTATCACGTAAATAAGTATAGAATATTTTGTGTTTTTGCAGAAATTAGCGTACACTTTAGGATTAACGATGCTTAAGTATGTGTAGAAAGAAAGTAGGAATATTCATGACTGCCTCAATTTGCCTAGCGTGATGTGTGTGGACAAATCCATTTACAGTGAAGTCCAATGTACTACGTTTTCATGATAGGGTATCAAAGTAGTAGAAACCAATCGATACTTGTTAAGAGTCAATAAAAATGTAAAAATTACTGAATAAAAAGTGTACAAGCTAGAAAAACAACTATAATTAAATATAATGAATTATAATGAATTTCAATTAATTATAATAATAAATTAATTTCTTTTTGCAATGAAACACTCGACTGAGTAAAGTAATGATGAATATTCCCTTTTTCTTTAATTCGATAGACTCACGTCAGGTACAGTGCGCAAAAAACAAGAAAATATCACCCTGACTTTTGTTCTAATGATTGGATTTTCAAGTACTAAGTGTCTATCTTAATGGTTCCTGGGGGTGACCTCAAATATGCTAACTATTTAGTTCTAACTTTAAATTAAGTTACAAAATCAGACACAAAAACGTACTCTCTCCGAATAAACATATACTTTTTTTTACATATTTGGATTCTTAACCTTCAAAATATGGGGGTTAGCCGCAATCTTGGAAATATGCTCTTCATAGTTTGGGCAGGAGAGCGATCCAGAGTTCAGACCTTTTAATGTTAATTTCACTTTTCGCGCTTTTAGTCATATTTCTTAAACTAATTAAGCCATTAAAAAGAGTTGCACCTACTCATAAAACCCATTTACCAAAGATTTCATGCAAAAAATAATTTGTAATAATTATTTATTATTTAATTTTAATTGTGT
Organism: Parasteatoda tepidariorum; assembly: GCF_043381705.1. Classification (NCBI taxonomy): domain Eukaryota; kingdom Metazoa; phylum Arthropoda; class Arachnida; order Araneae; family Theridiidae; genus Parasteatoda; species Parasteatoda tepidariorum. Next base: position 42,820,042 of record NC_092207.1, on the reverse strand, counting down.
ATGAAAAAATTTGGAATTATGAGGCATAAATTTTTTCATACCATATTAATCTACATATGTTTCTATTGAAAAATCTAAAGTTTCAATTGTTTTTATTTAATAAAAGTAGAGAAAAATTAAAATTGATTATTTTTAAAAAAATAGTTTGGTGACAATGTAGAAATATTTAAATGGAGCGATTAATATATAATTGTGGTTAACTTACGAGGAATTTGACTTACGCGTGAGTAGAGTAATTGAAGGAATAATCGAAGATTACCAAAGAATAAGCTGTATTAAGAAAGTTTCATCACACGTCTCAGTTGTTTTCTTTCCTGATATCAGAATTTTCCTTTAGGTTGCTAAGCAGCAGGCTACTCTGAAAAGAAATTCCTTGTTGTTCGGTAAAAATTATTTAAATGAAATTAATATCACTAGATTAAGAATCACGTGCTTAAAAAGATCAATATTAAAATTCTGGTGACCGTTTTAAAATAGTATAATTCATAATTTGTTCATTCTTCATGGGAGTGTATTGTAGAAAGATAAGATTGCATTATAAGAAAAAGTATTTATTTATATCAAATCAGTACCAGCAGTGAGTCGTAGTATTAATGAATAGTATTGTACGACCGTTTTCCTGGACATACAGGAAATTCAATTCGTTGCAGCAATAAGTAACCATAGAGGAAACCCAGGTTTACGGAGCACATGTATGTTCGTGTGATATGTGTTGTTGCGTTAGCATAGTAAAGCGCAGCAGTGAGTGAAAGGGGGCATCCAGGGAAATAATCTTTTAAAATAAAATAATGCTGTGTAAAGCTAACATTACCTGATGTGAATTTTCTTCAGGAGAACCAAGAAGAGAACCGTTTATGAGTGTCACGATTAAATTCAAACAGTAACAGAGACTTTTTTGAAGTTTAAAATCGGGCCTACCTGATCATAAAAAGATTAAAGATTGGACAGAGGTTGATTGCAATACAGCTTTTTCATAAACAATTTTTAATAATGCCGAAAATTGTTCACTCATAAAACTTAATTTTTTTAATGGTATTTATCTGCTCAATGTGGTATTGTTTAAGTTTTTATTTTGATCTAAGTTTGAACTTTATTATTAATCCGCGAATTTTATTGAACATGGATTTGTTTTCTAGATGTCTTTTCAATCTCATTCATTATATGATCGACGCGTTGTTTTATTCCGCCAGCTTCGAAGTCAATATCCGGCGATCTGAGAATATTTCTTGTGTGGCAAAGGGTAATTCCCTGTATGGGGGTGTATTGTAAAAGGATAAGATACCCGATAATGGCCGAAGGGGTGGATGACACCCAGAAAGTGCACGGAAGTAGTTTCGTTCGTTTCCTGAAGGAGGAAATGGATCCCCAGCGTCCCCCAAAACATCCGCGCAACATCCAAGAATAATCTTTTCGTCAGGAAACTCGCCGATATATAGAGAGAGGGCTTCTTGCATTATCACATAGTTTACTTAGATCTAAGTCGGCCGGCATTAGATTTTACTTATATGTAACGGCTTTATGCGATCAAAGAGGACAAAAACTTGTCTGAAATTCCCATATCTGGAAGATGGGAACGTCAACCGCGAGATGTAGTTTTAAAAACTCGAAACGCCTTTCTTACGTTATAGTATTAAGTGTAAAATGAAAGGTGGACAGAGAAAAAGCAAAAGAGGAAAAAAAAACATCAGAAGAAAAAGTCCGAAGAACAAACACCGAGTTAGGAATCATTGATTTTATTGAAACGACTGATTCAATTCAAGCCAATGAGACAGACTTAACGTAATTAAATATTTATTTAAGTTAAACTTTGATACTTTATTTACGTCGCACTAGATCTGCACAATGAGCTATTGGCGACAGTCTGGGAAACATTCCGGAGGATGATCGGAAGACATGCTGTCACAGTTTTGATCCTCTGCAGAGGAGATGGTTCCCTTGCTTTGGCAGCCCGACGACCTTCGCAAAAGTTAAACTTTGATGTTAGTTATTTTTAATTTTCTAATAACATTCTAATAATTATTTAATTTCATCAAATTCATGTGAAACGTCCCGAATGGAATTGAATGTTATTTATCCTAGATAATCGATTGTTGCTTCAGGTTTATTTTATTTATTTATTATTATTTTTTATATTCTGTCTTTTATCCGGTGCGTTTATTTCGGTTCTTTCTTTCTTGTGATTCAAAATAAAAGGTCATACTTGTTCCGCTTAGAAAAAAAATCATTTGTTTCAGCCAACTTAGACAAATAAGCAACTTATTCTATAAAAGAGGAAATAGTCAAAATTAAACAAGATAATTTAATGTATTTTATTTTACAATTGTATACATTATAACATGTTCAATAATAATTAATCTGACTTGACTAGATGTTTTCCTTAAACAAATAATTAATAATTACAATTTGAACTGTTAGTGTCACATAATTTAACATATGTCTATTAAAAGTTAAAATAAAAAAGTACTAAATAGTACTACATACGACTGTTGTTAATGTTGACATTCCAGGAATTCAAAAAAGAATCGCTGCTGTCCCCAATGGACGTTTCTTTGAATTTATAAAATACTTCAAATCAAGCCTAATTAAAAGAAATAGTTATATGTACTGCTCTGTAAAAGTTTAATAAGATATTTTTTTATTTATTCCTCTAAAACCAAGACAATGACAAAAACAGATGAAAAAACTAGGGGAATCTTTGAGAAAAAAATGTTGCGACCTTTTTTTGTGATAAACAAATTGATAGTATCCACTAAAGATCAAACTCAGATTAATTTTGTAAAAAGAACCGAATATAATGAAATTTATAAAAATTCTAAGAGTAAATGGCAATTAGTCCTTTGATACAGCAACAGCGCCAGCTTACGCCTATGCCCCATAAAAGGCATCTTTCGGGAATATGGTTGCGGCCGGAAAAGACAAGTTACAGATAATTTTTCCCCCCACTCGCCCTTCCCCAGACATCCAACCATTAGCCCCTAACTAGAGCTTGGATGACCTTACAAAAAAAAGCTACTATTTCTTTAAACCTTATAAAAAAAACTATTGCTTTAAACCTTGTAAAAACACTGTTGCTTTAAACCTTATAAAAACAATTTGCTTTAAACTTTATAAAAACAATTTGCTTGAAACCTTATAAAAAAACTATTGCGTTAAACCTTATAAAAACAATTGCTTGAAACCTTATAAAAATTAATAAAAAAATTAATAAATATATAAATAAATAAAAAAAGTATTTTTTTTGAAATCTTATGAAAAAAAGTACTTTATGCCTTATAGGAAAATACTATTAATCGGAAGCTTATAACTGTAATTAAAATAATAATTATCAGAAAATCGCATGATTTAATTTAGGGTTTAGAGGGGGTAATGTCTGCAATGAAGCACAAAGTGAAAGATTGCATTTTAGTTAGTTTGATCAGAAAGGTATCAGAGGAGGGGGCAGAATAAGTTAAGGTTTACAAGAAGAGTAACAGTCAAATCATTGTATTTTTTGCTAAGGTTTTTGTTTGATTTTCTTTTGTCTGGATGTGCAGCTTAATTATATTTATTGGGCCATTTAAGTTTCGTTAGTTCTTTACAGGAGGACAGTTTTACAAGGAAAAATAACAATTTTAGTTAAGCAGACAGCCTGAGCTGAATACTATATTTTAGTCATAACTTAAATTCAATCAATAATGCAATATTATTTGCTTTCCTTGAATTGCTAAAGATTCCATCAATTATGCATCAGTTAAGGTGTTATTCTTAGGCATGTTACAGTGATTTTCTAACAAGAATGTTAAATACTTCATCTTCTAAAATTCGTTATCATGATTAACGATTAAACAGCGTAGATAATATTCACTTCCCACATAATTACGAGAGATTTTTCCGGTTCAAGCAATGGTTAATTATTTTTAATGACACAGTTTCGAATTACTCTGTAATCAATAGCGGTATTTATTTTGTTTTAGTTTCCCCCTGTTAAAATTCGAGATACTACGCATTTTCTATGTACAGAATGGAAAAGGAGATTAGCTTTAATTAATTATCACATTAAACGTCACGGTCGCAGTTAAAAAAAAAAAGAAAGAACCGAGAGAGAAAGATACTTCTTCGCAATTGGTAAATCGCTTCCTCTCCAGGCTCATTCGGAAACTGAAACTCCCTTCGATACATTTCGCTAACTAGACAATCCAACACGGAAATCCGAATTAAAAATCACCTGCCCTTTTCAATACCGGCGCCAAAACCCGATAAAACAATGGCCGTTCGTTCAGGAAAAGCCAGCGAGTGTTCGAAGTCCGATAGATCTGAAGTAATGTAGTGGAAAGGGATACTCTTTTATCGGCGAATATAACGGGAATGCTTGATCGTTACAGTTATAGCCCTGAAGAGACAAAAGGAAGAGAACTTGGTTCGTTCCTCCCTCTAGGAGTCGTTTAAAATAATCGACTGATTAGAACTTTTCGAAGAATCGTTTGCGGGCACAAAATTCCATTCATTTTTTTACTCTGGTGCTATTTATAATCTGCTATTCAGTTAATTTTGAAGCACTAAAGAGAATTTAGAATAGTAATTGATTCCGCCATGATTTAGAACATTGATCATAACTCTTTAAATCCGATATCATAAAGGAATGTTTCATTTTTAAAAAATACCGGATATTACGGATTTGTCAATAATTTCTTTCTGAAGAATTCATTATTGAATCTGTCGTTCTTAAAAAGGCTGCTGGGCAAACGATACTACCATAATTGATTTTCCTTGAAATTTTGATTCCATTTCAGGGCATTATAATCTATTTTCTATATGTTCACGATGTATCAAATTTGAAATTGTGAACTTTAATGGATTTTAAGTGAATTTTTGTGATTCATCAATTCTAATAAATATTCTTGTGACACCTAAATCAATTATGAGAATTATTTACTTTTAAGTCATTTAATAGACCAAGACTATCAGAAATGGATTTCAAACTTGATTATACGTGAACGAAAGCAATTTTAAAACGATTGCTATTTTGGAACTGTAAATTATTAAACATAACTCATTAACTTAAAAATATTACTAAAATGCGGAAATCTATGCAATATTAAATATTATTTTCGTTGAGTATCATGATAATAGGCTGCAATGGTTTGAAAGAAGGCAAAGACTAATTTAAATAAATTTGTTTAAAATAGTTTTTAAATTAATTTTTATTTTTAACCTAATTAATTTTTATTTTTACCCTAGCTATTTTCCATCGACTTTTAATTGATACTGACACAAATAGAATGTAATTGCAAATCAATAAATAACGTATCTACCAGACTAGAATATTTAAATACCTATTGGAAGTTCTTGTTTGTTTTAAATTTTTTTTTATTTGTTCCTAAATCTTATTAAGGTGTAATCAGAAAACTCATAGGAAAAATGATTTTTTTGTCATCATTTAAGCTTTATTGAGCAAATTTCTTTCGATGTGGTTCACTTAGAATTAAAATTATACGTATGTATGCGATGAAAATGTATGGCATACGAATAAACTAAAACGCTTGGTAATTTCTTTTTATAGTCTATTAATTACAACAAATATGCTTTTTTTGTAGGTAGGTTGACCTGTTCCATAAGTACTTATAAGTTTATTTGCTCCCATCCGCTTATAAGTTCTTAAGTTGAGTTGTTAATAGATATTTTGAGAAATTCATAGAGTACTTCATATGAATATGCCTTTGAAGTTTCATATGAAGAGTACAACTAAGGTTTTAAAATCACTTCAATCTAGCAAAACAAAAAACAAAACAAAAACGTTTCTGTTAGAGGCAAATTAATAAGCCAGGTATTGTAAGAATTTTTCTTATTAAATTAGTAACTAAAGAAAAAAAAACGTTTTAGCGTAGAAAACAACTAAGTAAGAATATTTTAGAATTTAACACGGATTAATATTGTTTTAAAATAGAAGATTTTATACAATATATGAAAACATGCTCGGTAAAATTTTGACGGAAAGTAAGAGGTAGTGAAGGAGAGGGCAATCGATTGAAAACAGAGCTAAATGACTGCGTGGCCCAAGAGACTGTTCCATGCACAAAAGTGTAACGTACTCATTGAATTAAACGGTATTATAGACCAAGTCTGATGCAAAATGAACTGTTGAAAGCTAATTAGGGTGCTTCCAGGTCATTGGCCAGTATTTACTATGTATTTACTAGAGTTATGTATACTTAGAGGGGGTGTATATAATGCTGTATGATCTTTAAATTTTAATACTACGATTTTTCGACTCTACGATATGGCTATGGTAAGAAGAAGCACTATGCGAATTGGATTATAAAAACGAATATGAGGGTGTTTTGAGGCCTTAGTTGTTGAATCTTTATAACTACGTTTGAAAAATAAAACTAATAATGACCACTACATATTATATGCTTAGGTATAAATCAGAGTTCTGTTTAGAAGAAATTTGGGTCCGTTAACGGACCCTTCTCAAAATATCTTTTCACAAAAACGGACCATTCACAAAATATCTTTTCATAAAAACGGACCCTTCATAAAATATTTTAACTTAAAAACGGACCCTTCACAAAACAATTTATCTCTTAATCGGACCCTTCATAAATTTGTTTATCTTCATTATTGTTTTGTTAATCGAATAAACCCTTTCCTGGAAGGGGGGGGGAGAAAGACAGATGTAAAANTTTAAAATCACTTCAATCTAACAAAAAATAATAAAAAAAAACACTTCTATTAGAGACAAATTAATAAGCCAGGTATTGTCAAGAATTTTTCTTATTAAATTAATAACTGAAGGGAAAAAATAACGTTTTCGCATAAAAAACAGCTGAAGTAAGAAGATTTTAGAATTTAACGTGGATTAATATTGTTTTAAAATAGAAAATCTTATACAATATATGAATGAAAACATGCTCGGTAAAATTTTGCCGGAAAGTAAGAGGTAGTGGGGGAGAGGGCAATCGATTGAAAACAGAGCTAAATGACTGCGTGGCCCAAGAGACTGTTCCATGCACAAATTGAATTAAACGGTATTATAGACCAAGTCTGATTCAAAATGAAGTGGTGAAAGCTAATTAGGGTGCCTCAAAGTCATAGGCCTGTATTTACCATGTATTTACTAGAGGAATGTACACTCTTAGAGGGGGTGTATATAATGCTGTATGATCTTTAAATTTTAATACTACGGTTTTTCGACCCTTACGATATGGCTGCGGTAAGGAGAAGCACTATACGAGTTTGTTTATTAAAACGAATGAGTGGGTGGTTTGAATCATTAGTTGTTGAATCTTTGTAACTACGTTTGAAAAATAAAACTAATAATGACCACTACATATTATATGCTTAGGTATAAATCAGGGGTCTGTTTAGAAGAAATTTGGGTCCGTTAACGAACCCTTCACAAAATATCTTTTCATAAAAACGGACCCTTCACAAAATATCTTTTCATAAAAACGGACCATTCACAAAATATCTTTTCATAAAAACGGACCCTTCACAAAATATTTTAACTTAAAAACGGACCCTTCTTCTTATCTTTTAATCGGACCCTTCATAAATTTGTTTATCTTCATTATTGTTTTGTTAATCGAATAAACCCTTCCCAGGAAGGGGGGGGGAAGAAAGACAAAAGAACTAAATTTTATCTTCGGCAGACGCTTCTTCCTTTATTCGTCCGAAATGAATATTCTGCGTTGAGCAGTATAGGCTAAATACCAGATATTTGTATGTTGCATCGCTAATTTAGCAGCTGCAATTGCTGTTTGCTTTTTAAAATTTAATATTTTTAATTATAATTTTACAGTGTTGAGCATAATCTTGTATATCTTTACAATTTAAAAACTCCTTGAAAAAGTTTTTTTTTGCAACAACGGACCCTATTTGTACAAATTCACAAAACGGATCCTGGTTGAAAGAATGCGACTTAACGTTTATTTCATATTCAAAAATTACGACTAATTTTTTCACAATTTCGCAAAAACGGACCTTTCACAAAATGTCTGGACAGACCCCTGTAAATACTGGACACTTTTTGTACGCGAAATACGTTTAAAAATTCTATATTAACAGTGACATCGAACCAACTTTTTGTGCAAAGTTATCAAAAGCATTTTACCACGACAATACGATATAACACATAAGCTTTATCACATTTTCGCAGCCATGCGTATGCTATTAACAGTGGGAGGATATAGAATATTAAGGGGAAAAAAATCATATCTGCAATTTTCACCCTAATAACGAAGCGAGAAGTCGCCGATTATGGGGAGGTACCAGCTGAAACACATGTCATTTTTTCCTCAGAGGGGGTGACGTGACCTTTTACTCCACATCTGACTCTGACACAGCTGCAAGATCGGTAAAACAAGGAACATCATCCAAAAATCCATCCCCACATTTGGGAGCCCATTAAAAAGTGCGCCGCCCCACCGAAGGAACCGTCACTCAACCGTCAGTTAGTACTTTCCCCATGTCAAGAAGATCTCGATCATCTTTTGCCATTAACGACATCCCTCCCACTGCACATTCTAGAACAATCTGCCTTTTAAAAAAGGTTTATAAACTAAACTACAAAACATTCATCATCATTAAAACAAGGAATTTTAGATGGTGTTTCATTAGCTGCTGCTAGTTAGCTCTTAGAAAAGAAGCTCCAATTTAACATTTTATTTTACGAGATATTTGTTTTATTTAATCACCGGTGTTGTTTCGGATTTATGGTTTTCAAATCTGTCAAATGTTCAAATCTGTTCGAATCAATGTTCAAATCTGTTTTATAATTTTCTTTATAGCCGTTGTTGAACAGCCAACCCAATGCTTTGGTTTACGACTACTAATTTTCAACTTGTAATTTTGAACCCAATACAGAAGACAAGAGAACTTCTGGATCAAGTATTGGGAGAAATTTGCCTCAGTGGAGGACTTTTTGATGGAACTAACCGGCATTTGCGTTACGCGGAGAGAAAGACAGCGAGAACCTCCCATGGTTTGCCTGACGCCAAGGGGACTCTAACCCATGATCCGTCAATCACTGAGGATATTCCACGTCAGCACTGTGGTCGGTGCAAGCCGGATGCGGAATTTGTATCGACCAGCCATCGCTTGGATTCGAACCCGAACGCTCTATCCCCCGAGCCACCGAGACTGATCACAATGATCAATTCTGTAGCAATTTTAAATCTAATTCAAAAGATATGGTAACTGGATTAAGATTGGGATAAACCCGCCTTTGAGGAGGGTTTTTTGTTTGATGGCACTAACTGACAATAGCGTTACGTGAAGAGAAAAATACAAAAATCTCTTATGGTTAGTCAGGTGGCAGGGGCATTCTAAATCATGATTCGCCTATCACTTGGGATATTTTACATCATCACTATGGTCGGTACTAGGAAGATTAATGATATTTATATTATTATCGTATTGAATAAAATTATATTAGTATTTAAAAATCATCGGTGTTAACAATCAATGCCCTTAATATAAATTATTACTTAAAAATCTGCTAGTAAGGAAGCCGGGATGAAAAATATCAAAATCAGTTTGAGTGCTGGATTAAGCTTGGATGTATTTCTTATAATCACATTTTAACTTCCTTTTGTCTCTTTCGACAATCAAGCAGGTTTTGATGCTTTTTGTCGAAAAACATCATGACATTCAATATTTTTAAAAAGCTATCCAATGATACTAAACTTGATCTTTCACGCCCATCCTCTAGGGACGGAAAGGGGGAGGGAAATTTGACATCTTAAATGAAAATCCCTATTTTTTATTGCAGATTTGAATTTTCCCCCAAGAAAAGTAATCTTATTTGGGTTGTGGGCATAGTCATTTTGCTTCAAAGATATCACAGTAATCAAGAAAATTAAATAGGGTACAAACTGCTTAAAATGGCGAATCTCGAGACCAATCAGATTTAGAAAATAAAAATTGATAAGTTGGAAAAAGTTTTATCGATTTTTTTTTCGAAACAAAAATACCGAAACATTTTTAGTTTTATTTATTTATTATTTTGTCCCTATCTTTCGCAACCTGAGATAACACCATTTTAAATTGTTTGTAACCCTATTTTAATTTTCTCGCGTTATCTGTAAAGCCAAAAATAAACCTACAACTCAAATAAGGTCACTTTCCTCAGAAGAGTCCGATACTGCAATAAAAAGTAAGGGTTCATTTTTAAGATTTAAAAGTTTCCTCCCATCGCACCCCTAGGAGATGGAGATGAAAGTTCAACTTTTGTATCATTAGATAGCTTTTAAGATATCATTAGATAGCTTTTTTTATAATATTTTCACTTTTTCGATTCGACGTATATTTTACGAAAAATTTCACCGTTTCTAAACTACGACTTGTAAGCCATCGTCGTGTGGCAGAACAGACAGCACAAATTAGAAAAAAAAGTGCAAAGATGCTTTCAGGGCTGTGGCGGGGTTCTAACCTGCTACCTTCACGTTTCAGAACATTTGGCGAAAGGACAATACTCGCCGATCTCTTTTATTTCGTAGTCGCTTTAATTATCTTCAAACTAACTACCCTTGGCTCGTCGCACCTTCAGCTAATCCAATACGATCCAGAAATTGTCGTGGTTGAGGGTTGAGATTACAAAGGTTTCGAATCCTGCTGTAATCTTGTATGTATCTTTGTGTTGTCCTTCTCAAATACATGTTATATGCTCTTCAATTTCATAAAAACTTATAAGCGGTTCTTTGTATTTAGCACACAAGCTCGCATATGTGCGTGAATACAGAATAATAAACATGAGGATGATTTGAGTCTTCGAACTTAGTGCTTTCTCGCTTTGAATAACCATGGTTATTTATTTAATTAATGAGATTTTAAATAAATACGAGAAATGGAGAATAAAAACGAGCAATACTCTTACTGGTCGGGGCATATCTGGCTCAGAGGCTTCGCCGCCGCTGTAACACCAAACGTTGCGTAAGTAACCATCTGTTGTTGTTGACGTATGCCTGCTTTAGGCTGAGGGGTGCGATTGTTCTTGTTTTACAGTGGCGCCATCTATGTCCAAGAATTCGACTTCTGCCACACCCATACGTCACACCTGTTTATTGGGCAGACCCATTCATAGAACCATTCATTCATCCGCAGATCGTAATTTTTGACCTGAATCAGAGAACGATCCAGTACCCCAGAGGCATTCATTTGTTATGGGAACATGGAGGACTTTGCGACTCGACAGATTTAACGTGCATTAGTCACCATTTACTACACGGGGAGTCTTCGACCAGCGGAGCTCGAACCCACGAACTCTCATCCATGGGCCCAGCGCCCGACCGATCAGGTTATCCCGGCCCTGGACCATCTGTTGATTTCAAAAATTAGACCATCTTTTTGATTTTGGAAATAATTATTAATAACATTGCGAAATATTATTAACAGTAGGTACTTTATCTACGTCGCAGTAGAGCTGCCCAATGGGCTATTGGCGACGTCCTAGAAAACGTCCCTGGGGATGATCCGAAGACATACAATCAAAATTCTGATCCTCTGTAGAGCGGATCTCATTCGTAAGGGCACTTCCTCAATTTAGACATAGATCTGAAGGGGAAGGAAATTTTCTCTAGATCCCTGTACCTATGATACCGCTTAACGACCGACCACAGGACTTATGTTCTCACAGATTTCACGATCGCGTATATCACATGTACTTGATGGGTTTTAGTGGAGTCGAGGATCGAACCCCAGCCCTTCCGCACAGGAGTCCGATTCTCTAACAACAGGGCTACCACGGCTCTGTAATGAGCATACAAGTCTGTTTATGTTCAAGCAACGAAAACCATCGCAAATGATTTGTTGTTGTAGTTCATTTACGTCGCACTAGAGCTGCACAATGGGCTATTAATGACGGTCTGGGAAACATCCCTGAGGATGATCCGTGCCATCACAACATGCCATCACAATTTGATGCTCTGCAGAGTAGATGGCAACCCCGCTTCGGTAGCCCGAAGACTTACACGCGATTGCGAGCACTTTATGGTAGAACAGTTTAACGAGGACCAATACCGCACAACCATCGGTCCCTACGCAGACTGATCCAAGTGGTCACCCACCCGCACACTGACTGCAGCCAGTGATGCTTTCTGCTGGGAACCGTATCTTAACGATCAGTCCACTGCGGGACCCATCGCAGATGAAGGAAGAATAGTTTGTTTTGAAATTCTAGATAATTCAACATTCGTTAAATAATCTTAAGTTATATTGTAGTTTTGTGATGTGTGATTGTAAGTGATAATAGTTATAACGATGAGATTTTAATTTTAGTGATTTGTGTTTGACAAAGTTATATGTTTACCAAACACAATATGTTTTGATGAAAGGTTTGCTCAGATCGGGCAAAAAACTTTCATTGTGTTCAAAACAGCTAAGCCATCAGAGCGGAGATGCTTCTGATCTAGAATTGTTTTATTGGACATGCATCATGTAAGTTAGTCTTGTATCAAGCATGGTAATTATTAGTCATTCAATTTCTTTTGTCATGTAAAATTTTTTTTAAATGTTTGATTATTGGAAATTAATGTGTTTACAAATTTTTATTTTATTATTTTATGCAAAACTTAGATTTGGAGATAGAATTTGAGATATTTTTATGAAAACCTTAAATGCGAATAATAATTTCACAATATAAAAGGTGTTATTAAATTAGTTTAATAAAGTATTTAAAAAGCATTTTTACACACTTGATGAACCATCTCAACACTAGATACAATGATTAAATAATAAGGAATAGGAAGGGGTAAGAGGAAATCACACATTCACATCATACATTCAACAGCATATTATTTATTTGGTGTGATTTACACAAGACTCATTAAAATGTAAGAATGCATCATTTACTTTTTTATTCATTTAAGAAAAAGGCTGTTTTCGTTATAAACATCAAATAACAGTTAGAAGCGTTGTAAATGAGAGTAAGAAGGAAATTACTGGATTCTCCAGTTTTAGTTGGAAGTCTTTCTAGATAATTCTCTGATCAATGTAATAGCATTCAGCAAGTCAACAGTATCCATGTTTGAACTAATCAACGCTTATGAGTGCTTATTTTGTATAAGTTTAAAAAGCACCATGCTTATTGGCTGGATCATACATGCAAAAGTTAAGGCTTATATCTTTATTGAAATAGGTGTTAAGAGAAGTGAAGAGGACGTTATGCCGTGGGAGAAATGCTTCATAACAAATTCTATTTGTCCAACATTATTAATTTAAAGCAAAGAAAAAAAGCGAGTTCAGATATTCCATGAAGTTTTATGCGCTGATAGCGTAGTTGGTAGGACGTTGGGTTCGTGTTCGAGGGTTCGAATCTTGTCAGCCGAAGAATTAATGAGAATTAAATGGTGGCTAGTGCTAATCGGTAGGGGTCACAAAGTGCTCCAATTTCGCATAACAAATTGAAATAGGTGTTAAGAGAAGTAAGGGTTACTGAATTGGATATTGATCCTTCTTTGCTTCAGGTCAAAATTACACTCGGTGAATGAATGAATGGATCCTTCTTGAAAAACGGGCTGTGACGTGAGTATGACTGAAGTCATATTCTTTATCATAGATGGCGCCACTGAAAAAATAAGAAATGCACTCTCTGCCTTAAAAATTCCCTACTATTATTTACCATAACAGGTTTGCTGGTCTTTACTAGTGGGATAAGTTACAACAAAATTGTTGAGTTTTTTTCAAAATATAAATTATAGCAAGATTATGCAGTTGTTTAAGCAATTCTGCAATGATTAGTTTGTACTTATGAAAACTTTTTAGTAGCCCAAGCGTCATTAATTCCAAGATGTCCAGCAGCCCATGTTAACTTTTGAATGTTGATGATGTTAACTACACCAGGAGTTTTGTAAATTATGTACAATTGAAGAATTTTTTTTCCAGATAGCATTTACTCATCCCCATAAATATTTTTTTTTTCAAATTTATCTTCCAGTAATTGATTTTTAATTTTTTTAATCAATTTCCAACCTTGCTGCATTATTTAAAATAAGTCTAATTATTTTAAATTATTACTTTTGAATAAATAAGAGATATCACTGCATATTTTGGGCAATAAGTTAACATTTCATGATTAAAATTTGTTGGATTTTAAAAATTTGAAACCTAATTTAAAAATATTTTTCTTGGAAAATATATGGATTTGAAATTTACTCATACTATTTCAATATTATGGAATAAATATTTTTACAAGAATGCTTTATGCAGTTTTTTATAAAAAATTAAGTTTCTTACAAGAAATTTTTTTACACTGTATGTCAAATTAAAATGTTCATTTTAATTATTTAAAAAAGTAAATTATATTGATTATTTTTTTATATTTCGATCATTTGGGGACATGTATTGTAAAATGACGCTAGCTTTAAATGGTACATTAAAACTTTATAACATAGCTGCTATGACAACTACAGTAAAAAAAAGACTGAAAACAATTTATACAAAACTTTTTAAATTATCAAGAGGTATGCATTCAGAGGCAAACAAAAGTCACAAGAACCCGAGATATGCTAATGGTTTTTTCTCCATTATTTAATTTTTTTGCATCAGGCTCAGTTTATAATATTTATTAAAGCAGTAAAGACTATGCATGCTTTTGATCTATTTAATTCAAAATTAAATAAATCATTCTTATTCGGGAGATAGCTTGACTAAAAATTATTAATCATTATTAAGTATCATTATTCTGACACAGAAACAAGCTTTTGATAGAAAAAGCTAAACTAAAATGACTTTAAAAATTAAACTAGCTTTCCTCCGTGGTTTTTGAAGAAAATTTGAAACCCTGTCCCATAAAGCATAGGATAAAGTCCTCTGGCTTTTCCCCAAGAGTATCGTGATGCACCTTCCATTATGAGCACATAACTTACTCCACCCAGTTATTTATTCGAACTTTAGAAGCTATTATTGAAATTTCGGTCGACATTTTATTTACCAAACTGCTACAGATAATTCAATCGTGAACTATTTTAGAAAGCAGTAATCTCTCCTCCCGGCTATATTAATATTAAAGCTTTATTTTTCGATGCATACGAAGGACATGCAAACTCTGTCTGGAATTATTTTTGAGATTTATTCATGAAGACTATTCATATATATTATTTTTTGAGTCAAAAATGCAGGAAGTGTAAGTTTTATTGTAAATTTCGTGCATTGTGAATATATATATATATATATATATATACATGACGGGGGAACTGTGTCCCATCNATATATATATATATATACCGGACAAATGTATGCCGATTAGTGGCACTTAAATAGACCCAGTATATATTTCAGACATTTACCAAAGCGATTAAGTGATTGACAACATTCACCGGTGGAAGTTAATAACCACCAATTTTGGTCATTCGCAGTAACATATGCACAGAAGAGCCATTACATTATAACCACCCTTCATCTATAACAATGGGCTAGCCCAGGTTTTCATGGTTTCTCGCCCAGGAACAATGTGTTCATGGGGTACATTAGGACCCATAATCCTCATAGAACAATCCCTGACGTCTGTAAGCTACTTGAACACAGTTGCAGACCAGGTTCGCCAATTCATGGCAACAGTTTTTCCTGCGGGGTGTGGTGTTTACCAACAGGATAATGCACCATGTCATAAGGGTCGAATGGTCATGGATTGGTTCGAGGAACATTCCAGTGACTTTCAAGTCATGTCTTGGCCTCCAAATTCACCTGACCTTAATCCAATAGAGCATTTGTGGTCCTACTTGGAAAACCAAATTCGTGCTGCCAAGTTATCCCCTCGCAATGTAAGGGAATTGCAGGATCAGTTGGCGAGGGCTTGGTACCAGATACATCAGACTACCTATCAACCTTGTGGAATCAATGACACGGAGGGTGCTAGCAGTTTTGAGGGCTAAAGGTCGTCCTACATGTTATTAGCAGGCTGGTCATAATCTAATGGCTCTTCGGTGTATATGTATAATTGAACGTAATATAATTAGAAATACAATAAATTTTGATGAAACATGCGTGCAGACTCTCTTCAAAGAGATTACAAAATAAAGAATGATTATTCTAAGATAATAATTACTATTTATAATGCATCTATGTCTCTAAAAAATGAAAAAAAAAATCGTAAATGAGTTTGAAATGAAAGAAGAATAGCCGAAAAAAAAAACTTGAAGTAAAATAAAATATGAAAATACTTCTAAATCATTTTTGCAAGATATTGATAAGTATATCCTCTGCTTTCTTCTTTTATAAATGTTCTTGTGTGTTTTTAATTTGTATCTTGCATTTTCCTTAAATTTTTATGATTTTTGCTTGAATAAATTTAGTTTTAAAAATCGGTTTCTTCCCCACCCCTTTTTGATGCTCGTCACGCTATTGTATTGATATATTTTGCTTTGGCTGTTATATTAATGCAGTATTAAAAATCACTATTTTTGCGAATATAATTATTCGCTGTTAATATTCACTATTATTATTTCGCTGTTTTCTTTTATTCTAATTTTGGCTGATTCTTGAATTTTTCTCTTTCCTCAAACTAAAACAACATTGTAGTGTTGAGAAATTTGCACATTTCATTATCTTTTTTCAAGGAATCTCATTTCGTTGTTGTCTTCAAGTATTGTTAAAGTATGGAAGAATACTGCATTCATATTCAGCAATAAAAATAAATTTTTAAAAGCTTTAAAAATTTTTAAAAAAAGCTTAAACTATATAATTGTAGAATAATTTGTTATACCAAGGAAGATGGAAATTCGACCAAAAGGAAATATAAGAAATAGTTTTGGAGAGGTGCCATTTTCTATTGAACTGAAAATCGCTTAAAAGAAAAACTACAAAAAATGGACCATAATGATCTTTTTTGTCGGAATGTTATTAATGCGTACATTATTTCACTATTTATTAACTAGTCTGTATTATCAAGCCCGTTTTTGCATCTCAACCATTATTCATTTATCATTAAAAAGCAGACTACATTACATGAGTACACAAAAATTTTTGTAAGAGGGGTCTCACTCCAGTTTTTCGTCCTTAAAAAATAACTTAAAAGCAATTTAAAATTAATTTTTTATGAATAGTTCAGATTACGTCTTTTATCATGATTTTATTTAGTCGAAAAGAAATTTGTAGTCTGAGTTTAAAATTTGTAGTCTGTTGTTTTAATCTTTAAATATTTATTTTTTATGTAATGGTGCTTTCATAGTTTCAAAATAAAATATATTATTTGCATGATACTGTAATGGAGTGATTGTGTGAAGCTCAGCTTTCGTAGTATTTTATAAATGTAAAATTCTATTAATTTAGAATAGTCTTTCTGATTAGATCCATAAGTTACTAGTTCATGTTTATTTATGCCTTAACTAGAATAAAGGGCCAGAATACTGCCGTGCAATTGAAAAAAAAAAGGTGCTCCACAGTAGATTCCGAGGAAAGTAGCTTGACAACTTTTTTCTTTCTACTGCTAATGCTAAGAACGCTTTAATAGAATTTCAAAAAACCGATAAAATAAAATTTATTTTTGAAAAAACTATTTTTGCGACACACGCATGCAGTTTAACATACAGAGAATCCAAATATATACAATTCTCAATTTGGATTTTTTTGTCGCTTATGTTGATTTTTCTTTTGTACGGCAATATACCTGAGCAGTGAACTTCACCTCATGGTAATTTAATTAAAACAGTTAAGCGCAGTGGTTAGGCCGGGATAGCCTGGTTGGCAGGCGCTGGACTTCCGTTTGTGAGAACGGGAGTTCGAATCCAGCCGGCCGAAGACTCCCATATAGTAAATGGTGATTGGTGCAAGTTAAATCTTTCGGGTCACAAAGTCCTCCATGCTTCCATGACAAATCAATACCTTTGGGGGTACTTAATTGGAGATTGATCGTGTTCTGGTTCAGGTCAAAATTACGATCTGTGGATGTATGCATGGGTTCTCCCTATAAACCTGTGTGACAGAAGTCTAATTCTACACCATAGATGGCGACATTGAAAAACAAGAACAATCGCACCGCCTCTGGTTTAATGACCGATGACAACGACAACAGCGCAGTGGTTCGTAATTTTTTTGCTCCGGCTAATGAACCCTAAATGATCACCATTCTTAAGACGGAACCTCCACTTTCTGCTGAAGTTTATCGAGACAATTGCGAACGTATTAACCTATAATAGACTGCTCTGTTTTGAAAATATTGATGGGAAGAATGAACATTTTTCCAACTTCTTATCATCAGTAATCTTAAATTAGGTTTTATATCTGGTAGTTGAATTCGTAGCCCTGGAGTTTGAATCTAGACTTTTTATGAATTTGTTTTTGGTGTATAAACATGATCTGAAGATGAAGAAAATAAACCGAATTATGGTTTTCATTGAAATGAAAACTAAAAACTGTTATAAGCGCTGAAAATAGCTAGTGGGGAAACATATTTTTTAATTAGCTATTAAGCTATTTTTTGTAAGTTTAAAAAGCGCGAAAGGAAGTACTAATTCAGTATTTTATAAATGCATGTCCTTTTCAGAGTTTATTCAATTCATTGCTGTTTAAAAAATTATAGGGTTTTTCTTTTTAAAAAAATGCAATTTTTTTCTGTTGGCATTTTATTTTAAATAATATCGTAAAAGCAACCAAAATACTAAGTAAGTAAAGAATTATTGATTGATATTGAATCTAAATATAATTACAGGTGTCAAAATCGTTTTAAAAAAAATTACTTAAAAATGTCCAAATTTCCATCGTAGCTGATTTAGTAAAATAATTCTGCTGACAGTTATTTTAGTGAATTTAAGAATGATTGCAACCATAACAAGCTGTTGACAGTTTAAAAGAAAACTGCCCCCTTTAAATCAATGGCAGAATAAATTGGTTTCATATAACTAACTTACTATTGTTCTCAATCCGGAAATTTGAAGGATTTCCAAATTTAAAGAGGCATTTTTTTTAAACATTTCAAATTCAGCTTAGTTTAACAATGAGATCAATAATGGTCCAGAAAAGTGATGGAAAATACTATTAATGAAGAAAGTTCAGTATAATTTCATATCCCCCCTCCCTTTATTCCAAATCACTAACCTTAAATCTATTTCGAAATAGACGAAAACAACTTCAACAAATGACGCCTGTCAACAGCGCATATTGTTCGATTCCGCAAAAAACAGTGTTAATATTTTTGTCGGTCCAATGTCAATCATAGGGGCAATGCAACAAAACGTTTACATTCCAAGCTGAAATAAGCAATTCCATCCCTTACCGAGTCGATGAGGGATCATGACACAAACAGGGATGAGAGTAAGGGTACCAATACAATTCTATAAAATCCATTTTTCTCAATAATCTCTCGGATCTATCCGTTTCCCCCCGATTAGGCCATGATAGTTATTGATGGCTTCCATCATAAAAGAGAAGCCAGACCAGGACCCGTGATGACTGTGATTAGGGACCGAAGTCGCGAAGATTACAGCCAAGCCAGTCTTTCTCTTCGGGGTAAGACTATAAAGACATAAAGATGGCAAATGTGACCTGACTTTTGGGGTAATTTGTACGAAGGAAGGATGGTCTTAACGTATTTATTGGTTGGGATTCGTGGCTGGCGTCTTGTCAGCAGGATTGTGGCAAAGCGCTTTGGATGACAAGAGCGGAATATTTCATTAGAGGTTATACTAACACTGATGGTTATTGCCTCATTTTGAATGCGCTAGGTTATTTTTCATTTAATATGGATAACGGCAAACGTTTTATTTTTAGACGAAGCGAATTTATAATGGTAAAATGCATGTTCATGCAGTACTTTCTATCTAGGTTATTGTCTTTGTCTATTGATGAATATTCTAGATCTTCTTATTGCAAGGTATTTTGAATACTTAAGATTTGATTTCTTTTAATTATCTTTTGAAAGTTATCATTTTGATACCAATATAGATAATTTTAATCCAATAGAAAGTATTTTAAAGCTTAAGAATTCAGTTGGCATTTGTCACAACACTAAAGTCTTGGTTGGTTAAGGTTATTGGTTGGGATTCGTAGCTGGCGTTTTGTCAGCAGGATTGTGGCAAAGCGCTTCGGATGACAAGAGCGGAATATTTTATTAGAGGTTATACTAACACTGATGGTTATTGCCTCATTTTGAATGCGCTGGTTATTTTTCATTTAATATGAATGAAGGCAAACGTTTTATTTTTAGACGAAAAAAATTGCAAGCGAATTTATAATGGTAAAATGTATGTTCATGTAATACTTTCTATCTAGGTTATTGTCTTTCTATTGATGAATATTCTAGATCTTTTTATTGCAAGGTATTTTGAATACTGAAGATTTGATTTCTTTTGATTATCTTTTGAAAGTTATCATTTTGATACCAATATAGATAATTTTAATCCAATAGAAAGTATTTTAAAGCTTAAGAATTCAGTTGGCATTTGTCACAACACTAAAGGCTTGGTTGGTTAAGGTTATTGGTTGGGATTCGTGGTAGGCGTTTTATCAGCAGGATTATGGCAATGACAAGAGCGGAATATTTCATTAGAGGTATACTAACACTGATGGTTATTGCCTAATTTTGAATGCGCTAGGTTATTTTTAATTTAATATGGATAAGGGCAAACGTTTTATTTTTAGACGAAAGAAACTGCAAGCGAATTTATAATGGTGAAATTGATGTTCATACAATGCTTTCAATCTTGGTTATTGCCTTTCCATTGATGAATATTCTGGATCATATTCTAGATTTTTTTATTGTTTGTAAGGTACTTTGAATACTGAAGATTTGATTTCTTTTAATTATCTTTTGAAAGTTATCATTTTGAAACCAATATAGATAATTTTAATCCAATGGAAAATATTTTGAAGCTTTAGAATTCAGTTGGCATTTAGTGTAGTTGGCCAACACTAAAGTCTTGGTTGATTAAGGTACAAGTTGGTGCTTTAATCACGGATGATTAAATTCTGGGGATATTTAGCAAAGTGGTTGAACCGGCATATATGCTTGGTGATTCAGTTTTTTGTGATAAACCATCTGTCCATGAACGTTTCAAAATAGTTTTCCGTTAAAAATAAGCTTTTATCATAAAGTATGAACTGCATATTGCATTATGTTAAAACGTAAAGAAGAAGTGAAAAATTACATGTAGTTTTTATCTCCAAGACAGAATCTCATATGAACAAAATATCAGAGGTGCGTTGATATTTGTTCTGGTGCGATTTTGCTTCGTGAGTTTCTATTGTTGAACCAAATTGCGAATAATCCTTAAGGCTAAGCATTGGACAGCTGAAAAACTTTGTTGAAGAATTGAGTACCGAGTGGGGAATAGAAGATCCAGAAAAAAAAAACTGTTTTATCATTTCAAATCATGACAAAATCATCACTTATGATGACATCAGACCTTATTTTAAATTTAGCCAATATATTTCTTATTTTAAATTCAATATATTACATTATTTTAAGTTAAGCAATAATTTATTTCAACGTCTTATATTAAAGCTCAGATTTCAAACTTTTCCAGTAAACTCGTTCACCACAACACTTTACATTAAGCCAACTCTGAAAAAACGGAAGAACACAGTTTCAAAAAATGTCCGTCTGCTCTTCCAATTCAATCCTTCCTGGCTTCGAAGATTTCATGGCTATAGTGACTTTGTGTTTATTTCCTGCTTAAATTAGCCTCTAAAATCCGCCGCTCCTGATGATTCTTACTGCACCATGCGAAATTCTAAGAAAGCACAAAATTTTGACTTAAAATGCATTGAATAGTCGTCGTTTGTATGTCTGGAACTTATCGTTTCGTGCCAGGTTATTACATAAGAAGATTATTAGAAAGAAAAATGTGTTTTGTAACAACTTTCTGCTGCTGGTGATATTTTTTAAGACTGATGTTTCTAAATTCATAAAAATATCATTTAGAATCAAGTCTTGAATTAGTATTTCACTAAAATATTTAAGATTTGTTATCAGTTCGTGTATTTATGAATAAACACTTGCAGATCTCAGTCGAAACTTTCATTCTAATCGAAATTATTCTCGGTATGTACAAAAGCTATCTACTTTCATTTTCTTTATATGCTTTAAAAGCGCCTGTATAAGCAATAGTATCATTATAACGTAGCATTTCATAAACATCATTATGTAATTCAATTTGTAATTTTAGATGCAGTGTGATAATCATTATTGGAAAAAATAAATCCTAGTTCTACGAGGAAAACTTCGATTAACTTCAATTTAAAGCGCTTTAATGATTATTTAGTTTGCTCAAAAATAATTAGGAATCAAAAAGAATATCGAAAATGCTGTTATTGATTTTTCATTTGGTTTAGTCACTCTTATTGAGTAATGCCTATAGCATCATTTCATTTCCTAAAAATCTAATTTATTTCTTTAGAATGAAGATGATTTAATCAGAGTTTTATCATATTGATCATCAAAAAGATAAGATTAGAATATTTTAAGTTATCCTGCTATTATTGACTTTATTTCTAGAGGGCATGCATGCTAGAAGAGCTTCCTGTTCTTAAATATAATTAAATAAATAAGTGGCTGGCGAGGTAGGAAAGACAGTTGTATATAACAGCCAAAATAAACTATTAGAGATAGAAGTGAGGAAACATTTCTGAAATTGCCCAGGAATTGTATACAATGTAAAAACAAGCAAACTGGGAGCGTGAAATTTTAATTATTTCGTACATTTAATCAATGCGATTGTAATTTATTAGCATTAGTGGAAAGTAACATTTTTGTGCGACAAGTTCATTGACATATATTATTTACTTTAATAAGAAGGACATAAATTTTTGGTTATCTCCATGTGTTTTTATTCAGCCGGCAGGGATAAGTGGACCATTATTCGGTATCTCCTACATTGATGTTTTTTATGATAAAGGGTCATTGGCAGGCATACACTTGACCGGTATTCCTTACTCAGATTTTTTAAGGACCATTGCGCAGTATTCCTTTCGGAGCTGCGGATAGGATATTATAAATAATAACCACGTAATCTGGTCAACACTAGAAAGACTGAATATTGCTGCATACTTAAAAAGGCCAGTTTTGACCTTTTCAGGTTGTTTCTGTGTAGATAAATTCGACATTAAAAATCTTAAAATATAATCATAGTTAATTTAATAAAAACATATTATAAATTTGATCATCGAAGGTGTGTAGACAAATGTACGGGGAATACGAGGAATAAAAAAATTATAAATATTCGATGTTGGATTCGAAAATTTTTAACTGTTAAGACTTGTTGTAAAAAATACCGTGTGGGACGCTCTACAGACCACAGAAATGCAACTACAGATTTAAAATTTGATTTTCTGATAGGGCGAAATTTGCACCACTTAGATAAACCTATAATGGCCTTGAGTGTATTAAGTAGTCAAATATAGATAATCTATTTACAGAATTTGATTTCCGTTACAAATATTTCCTGATAAAAAGATTAAATGGATAATTTTATTAGTAAACAAATAAAGGTTTAAATATGAATTTAAGAATTAAACAAAAAAAAAAATTTTTAAATATGTAATTCCATATATTTAGATGGCCTTAAATACAATAAAATATTAATACAAACACTTAATATGATTACAAAATTTAAATATAAGGCTAAATGTACATTGATTGCTCAAGACATCTGTTATCGGGAATACTAAAGTGGAATCTTCGTAAAAAAAAAAGCTTTAATGGCTTTCCCACGAAAGCTTCTAGACAGTAAACACACAGAGAAAGAGATTGTCGACAGTATAAACACACAAGTATTTCCCTTTCTAAACAACTTGGATGAAGTTGTGCTTGTCTGTGCAAACTGTGGACTAGACTACTTCAGAGTTTCCCCTAAGAATAATATTTACAGTTTTGGAGAGGGAATTGTTTGTGGGCAGGTGAATAAAGTTGACGAATTTGCGTGAGGTCGCTTTTATTCATTACTGTGAGTTGAAAGTTATTGCTCTGGTATGAGTGAGTAAATACAATTAAAATGATTCCAGTCCCTTCTATTAAAGTTGCTTTGTGTCTATCACGAGAGTACCGTTAGTTTTAATGGTAAAAAGCGTGACTAATTGCAGTAAGTTTTGTATTTGATGATGATATTAAGAACGAAAACTGACTACAGCTTCATTTTACGTACGGATACTTTTGTAAAAGATACAACTGAAAAAATAAAGTTTTCTTTCCCGAACTGTTATGTTACATTGCACGCTAAAATGTAGAAGACATAATTTTGATGAGAAAAAAGAGGCAAATGTAAGGCTCTACATTTTTTTTGTGTTGTCTAAAATTACAAAATATATTTATGATATAAAAATGATTGCTTTTTTTTAAATGTTATATCACGTTGATTTCCTTTTTTAATTGTCATACAACCCAATTTAAGACATTTTTATAGCAGATACAGCTGAAAACTCAAGCCTATTTTCAGAACATAAGCTTGTTATCATTTTATATTGTACTCTAAAATGTAATGGATTTAAGTTTGACGAAAAATTGGCTCTAAATTTTTTAATTCATTTAAAATTTGACAATATATTTATGTTATTAAAATATTTCTATTCTATTAAAACTATGACTTCACTTTGCTTCTGTATGATTTCATTTGGAAAAGTCACACAAAATGTGATAAAGACTATTTTTTGTTGAGAAATATTTACTTAGAGCTTCTATTTTTTATTTCACAATAAGAATCCTTTCCAAAGAACAAAAATATAGTTAAAATTTTTTTGTTTCATGGAAAGTATGATTACTGCGCTCTGCTCCATTCCAAAAATAAATTTTTTTTTCAACAATACTAAATATTTAAAGCTTAAGAATATTTCACCTTGATTTTATATTTGCATTCATTTTTTATGCCCAATTAAACTAGTACTATTATTTCAGACTATTATATTTCGTTAAACAATGCTCGTTAATATTTCTTCGCCTTTTTTCGACTTCATTATCATCTAGATTACTTTGAAAAGCTCTCTGAAGATAAACGAGAAAAGTTAAGCGATTCTACATAATTTGAACAAGAGAAATTTTCCAGGATAAATCAATACTTCAGTACCTGTTCGTAAAAATACTTAAAAAGTAACAAAACACGATGGATGTTATAGTTTTCGAGTTCAAAAAAGCCGTTCAGTTTCTAATTTAAAAGCGATGGAAAAGCTAAGCGCTTCAGAACAATCCACTTAAAGGTTCACTAATGGAAGACAATTCAATTTTCTCGTTGTAGCTGCAGAATCGAATTTTCAGTGCTCGCTTCAGTTATATCCGTCTATGACAAATGGATTCTTTCAATTTTCAGTCATTACAATCGAAATAAATGAAAGAGAACAATTTATCTCAAAGTTAAAAGATGAAATTCAATCAAGGTTTGGTAGTTAGTTACTTCTTGCTGTTTAAAATGATTGAATAGTGATAGTTTCGATGGCAATCTTGTTT
Source organism: Parasteatoda tepidariorum (assembly GCF_043381705.1). NCBI lineage: Eukaryota > Metazoa > Arthropoda > Arachnida > Araneae > Theridiidae > Parasteatoda > Parasteatoda tepidariorum. Next base: position 42,794,700 of record NC_092207.1, on the reverse strand, counting down.
CTGATTTATATTATTTAGTTTCTGATGGCTTGATTCCGAAGAAATATCGTATTTATTCAATGTGTAGTTTGAAAAATTAAAATAATAAAATTAAATTTCAGGAACTACACTTTTGCCAAGTGGATTGAAGAGGAGAAAATAATTTTATTGTGAGACCAAAATAAAAAAATGTTCGGGACATCACCTTTGAAGATGTAGTTTTTAGTGGTTTCAGACGTTTAAACGAAGTAATGCGAAAAAAATATCACTCTGAATAACTTTTAAATTAATGAACGGATTTCACAAACTAAGTGCCAATTTTAATGGTTCGAGGGTTGACATTAAATATGACGAACTATTAATGCTAGCAATTAGTTAATTTATAGAATAAGACACAAAACATAGAATGCTTCAAAAAAAAAAAAAAAAAAAAACGGTTTAGAATTTTTGAGTAACAAAATTGAAAGGGGGGGGCAGCAGCAGTCTAGCAAATATAGCTCCAATAATTTAGCCAAGAAAGTGGTTTAAAGTTTGGATGTTAATGTTCATTCCTTTTTTTGCACATTTCGCCAAAAACTTTTCAAGTGAATTGAATACTTTATTTTCACCATTAAAAAAATCCTTTATAAAAGTACTATCATATAAAAAGTAATTTTGACGAATTAGTATCTTTAACGATGGTTGAAAAAAAATTAAATTGTAAGTTACATAAATTGTTATTTTCGTATTATCCTTATTATTAAATAAATTATAAACTAGTTATGTAATTTTAAGCTATGTAATTTAAAATAGCAAAATGCAAGATTTGAACCATGGATTTGAACACAATCTGTCTAACAGTTATTGAGAAATAAAAATATAAAAATACAGCCTTTCCGAAATTTTATAACTCAGATACTATTTGACTGATTATTTTCCAATTTTGTATTTTTTCATTTAAAATTATGTCAATTTTAGAAGTAAAAAATTGTGTACCTTATTATTCAATAGTTTTATCTATTTTCTATGCAGAAAAGGTGCACTGTTCAAAAGAATTTAATAATTAGCTTTAGATTGAAACATATCAGTTCATAGGTTTTAGAAAAATTACACGAGTAAAAAAATTTTGCCATTCAAGAAATTTAATTTACGTTCCAGATTCCAATGAAAGCATCAATCTGTTATTAATGTTTCTGCAATTTGCTGTTATTGCTCCTATGCATTATCAGTGGTTTACATTAAAAAAAGTAAACTATAAAAATCATATAAGATTAGGTTATCAAAAGAAAAATAAACAATATTTTTTAGGTTAGTATTGCATTATTTCCAAATTTAGCAGTGAATTTGTTAAAAAAAAAGACATCGCCTTCCACGTGGTTATTTAAGACAAGGATTGATAATCTATTTTTTGCCTATGATGTAATATATTGAAGAATACCAAAATAGTTCAAAAAGTTACATTGTACTCACTAAATTCCCTTGACAGTACCCCTACCTTTTTTGTTCCAAGTCGTGAGTTCTTTTTTAAACCTTTTAATGCGCAGAATCTGATTCGCGTATCAAAATCACAATTCTCAAAATTGCAAGCATTTCAATTTATGGCGTTGTTTACACGCGTAAAATCTTCAATACTTATTTTGTACGAAACTTGAGATATTTTGACTATCTAAATACTCGTACTAAGACAAAAAGATTATGGGTTGAAATACTTACAATTAAGTAATTCTATTATTACCACTGTAGTTATCTGAACAAAACTAATTCTGAATTGTGATAAAAGTGTGAATGTGCTGATGGATCAGATTATTTATTAACATATTATATGAAATTAATTATGTATTTATCCACATATTATTTGGATTACCAATCCTCTCATATTTTATTTACAAAAAAGGTTAATTATTTGCAAACTCATAAGTCTATTTCTTTCCCTTCCTTCGTTTTTAAATCGTTTTTATTGTGATGTTTTTAGGAACTCATAAGCTAATCAAGACTTTGTCAGTTCGTCACATAAAAACATCGATGTAGAACAGTTGTCAATTAGCCGAATTGAAAACAAATTTGCCAAACTACATTACCAAACCATAACACCTTAACCACTACATTACCATAACACGACTCCAAACTATAAAAGTGTTATTAAAAACTATATTTGAATAACAATAGCTTCAAAACCGAAGTCGAGAGTCTGCAAAAATGTAGTTTTTATCTTTCAAGATTTAATTATTGTCGTATGAGTAACCACACGTCACAGGTTTAGTCATATCATATTTTGTTTACAGAAAAGGTTAAATATTTACAAGCTCGTAAGTCTATTTCTTTCCTTTCCTTCGTTTCTAAATCGTTTTTATTGTGATGTTTTTAGGAGCTCATAAGCTAATCAAGACTTGGTCAGTTCGTCATACAAAAATATTGATGCATAAAAGTTGGCAATTTGCCGAATTGAAAACAGATTTACCAAGCTACATTACCAAACCATAACACCTTAACCACTACATTACCATAAGTTACATACATTAGTTGCCAATTTGCCGAATTGAAAACAGATTTACCAAACTACATTACCAAACCATAACACCTTAACCACTACATTACCATAACACGACTTACCAAACTATAAAAGTGCTATTCAAAATTATATTTGAATAACAATAGCTTCAAAACCAAAGTCGAGAGTCTGCAAAAACGTAGTTTCTATCTTTCAATATTTAATTATTGTCGTATGAGTAACCACACGTCAGAGGTTTAGTGATATAATATTTTATTTACAGAGAAGGTTAATTATTTACAAACTCGTAAGTCTATTTCTTTCCTTTACTTCGTTTTTAAATCGGTTTTATTGTGATGTTTTCAGTAGCTCATAAGCTAATCAAGACTTAAGTTTGTCAGTTCGTCACATAAAAATATCGATGTCGAAAAGTTGTCAATTTGTCGAATTGAAAACAGATTTACCAAACTACATTACCAAACCATAACACCTTAACCACTACATTACCATAAGTTACATACATTAGTAGTCAATTTGCTGAATTGAAAATAGATTTACCAAACTATATTACCAAACCATAGCACCTTAACCACTACATTACCATAAGTTGCACACATTAGTTGTCAATTTGCCGAATTGAAAATAGATTTATCAAACTACATTACCAAACTATAACACCTTAACCACTACATTACCATAACACGACTTACCAAGCTATGAAAGCGTTATTAAAAACTATATTTGAATAACAATAGCTTCAAAACCAAAGTCGAGACTCAACAAAAATGTAGTTTTTTTCTTTCAATATTTAATTATTGTCGTATGAGTAACCACACGTCAGAGGTTTAGTCATAGAAAATAAAAAAAATTCAGGATGACAAAACAGGAAGGGGAAGGAATGAAGAAAGGATTTTTCGATCCAACAAAAATCAAAGGACATACACTCAACGCCAAACCCTATCCTTTTAATTACCCCTTCGTCGCGTGGGAGAAAAATCTTTTCTTTCTCCACCCCTTCAAGAATCTCTTCTTCATCCCATTCATCTTCAGAAAGAGATCTGGCATCTTTATCGGTTCGTTTTCACGCTGGATAACCCGACTTTCATTCATAACCACCGTTGTGGGTGTGGTTGGCATCGGGAGGAGGGGGGAAAAGACATTTTTTTTATTTGAGTTCCAACTACCCTTAAGAACATTAATTGGATTTTTTAAAAAATAAAATAATAAACGACTTCTAAGAGAAATATTGGTTTGTCGTTCTATTTGTCCGTCTTGCTTGGATACGTCAGTCCAACACCCCCTCTTTTAATAAGAGGTTAAGGAACTTCTGAAGTTCTTTTCTTGACATTGACTGAATTTATGGAGATCTTCCGGAATTGTCGGATTGGTGTAATTTGTATTGTTGACGTTTGTTAGGCGTGTTAAAACGAAAGGAAATTACATAAGCTGAAAAGAGTGTCATTACTCTATACGGCATTCAAAGTGACAGCTTGATTCTGTCCCTGCAGTTTCAAGAAGCGGACACGTTTTGAAGTGACTTGCTTGTTACAATTTTAGCTTGCAACCCAGCAACCAACACATCTGTGTTTTAGAGAGTAATAACTTTTCTTGCTTCCTAAAAATTTAGAGCATAAGATTGTTGGAAATAATAATTGACGACTTTGTTATGATACAATTATAGATCGTGGTTGTTGGCCTAGGTTATAACAAACTGTGATGGTGTTGTGGTCAAAGTTTACCGACCCAGGCTTGATTTTTGTTCACTTTTCACTTAAAAAATTCATTATTTCTAGGTCGATAAATGAGTACTGAAATTTGCTGGGGAAGGTAACTGAAGTTTAGTATGCTATTCACTCAATAGTATTTAGTACCTGGCTACTCAAAAGCTATAGGCATTGCTGAATACTTTATTTTTGGCTTTATTTTTATCCAGATTCATTGACAGATTCAATGTCATTTTGTTTTAAAACGCATTTTATTTGAAAGATTTTCAACATTCTCACGTACTGATATAAAATAATCATCATTGGTTTGGGTAGACTTGATTTTTATTTATGTTAAAAACAACCGTATATTTTCATATCCTGAGATATTTGTGCATGCCTTGAATTTCATTAAAATGGGGGTAAAGTGTGAGAAATGCTGATGGCTGTTTACTTTGCTCAGAGCCTCATTTAAACGATTTTATAATCCAGTAAGTGTACATTTCAGTGAATTATCTCCTTTCAAAGTAGAATAGCTCTCGAGTGGTAGTTTTTGCTTTCACAAGCGAATAGCACCTAATGTCATTTGTTTTAAAACATGTCTTTTTAGATGAACTTTCGACACACGCATAGTAAAAATTATCTTTCAAATTTCAGTTCGCAATTATACCGATAACAAAAGATCTTGCAAGTGTATATTTTCTTCGTAAAATTAATTTCTTCTTCTTTTTCCTTTAAAATCTATGCTTGATGACATTATTCAGCTATATTTGAAGCATGAATCTAAGACTTTAGTCACTGTTTAGTAAAGACAAGACACAAGAATCAGTTGAATTTTTAAAATATTTCTTCAGACAATTTTATTTTACGAGGGTTGTAAATTAAATAGTGGCAACTTAACCTTGAAACTCACAAAAGGGCGTTTCTCAAAAAGTATTTATCTTGTTGGTTTAATTTCTATATCACGTAAAGCTGGCTTATTTTTTTGAAAGTATTTATCTTGTTGGTTTAATTTCTATATCACGTAAAGCTGGCTTATTTTTTTGAAAGTATTTATCTTGTTGGTTTAATTTCTATATCACGTAAAGCTTGTCTGATTTTTTTAAAAGTATTTATCTTGTTGGTTTAATTTCNTATTAGAAAGCACTAATAACATGCTTTAGAGCGATGGAAACGAAACTCCTCACTTTAACGCCACACAACAACTACCTTTCTAAGCTAATCGACTTTTTTTTGCTCTCTACACATCGACAACAGTCCCACCTCACAGCTCCCATATCTAATTTGCGCATGCCCGTCCTTCTGTGAGTTTAAAGGTTAAGTTGCCACTATTTAATTTACAACCCTCGTATTTTATAACCGGTGTTGAACAGACGACCCAATTCTGACTTTACGACTTTCAATGTTCAAATCCGTAGCCTCGTAATTTTGAAGAATACAAGGAAATTCCTGGATCAAGCATTAGGGGGGAAACTAGCCTTCGTTGTGGACGTTTGGATGGAACTAACCCGCATTTGCGTTGCATGGGGAGGAAAACCACGAAACTCTCTATCGGTTAGTCGATGGCAAGGAGTTTCTAACCTATGATCTGTTTATCACTGAGGATATTTTACCTCTGCACTGTGGTCGGTGCGAGCCGGGAGCAGAATTCGTATCTACCAGTCAATCCTGGTATTCAAACCTGAGTCATTTCGAGGAGAATGTGAATATTTTATGCTCTGAGGTGGTATTTACAAGCAACGACACTTAGATGCCTTTACTGTTTCAATTATTATTACGTATAAAGTATTAAGGCTGAAGGATATTTTTCACTCACCCTGTTTATGCATATGCAATCATTCACGTACCTCTTAAGTTTAAATCTATATATCACAAATTGTTTGATATATCACAGGAGAAATTTTCCGTTTTTCTTCACTATGGCATAATTTAGTCAAAGTCACACATTTAAAGAGGAAACACGTGTAAATAAGGGTCACCGAATTTTATTTTCGAACAAAATAACGGAAAAAGTTCAGCGTTGTTGTTGCATCAAATTTTATCCAAAGCTTGAAGATTTTCAGGTGAAAACAATTTGGCAAGGCAAATGTTCGAGGAGCAAGCAATGTGATATAAAACATTATAGGGAAACAACTTATCGTATTCTTACTAAATAATCATTTAAGGAAAAAACACTTGAGCTTTTTTTTAATAGAAATCTAAATTTAGTTAGGAATTTAAAAAATTGTATGTGAGGTTTAATGGTAACCAAGCAAAATGATTAGGTTTAAATTTTATCCCAAACAGATATGAGAAATCAATGTTAAAAACAATAAAGCATTTTCCTTCTTTTCTTTTTAAATACTGCTTGAATAATTACCATCTGTAGTTAAATTTATTTTGGTAAGTTGAATTTCTAAAATGTTTTTTTTTTCTGTCGTGATGAAGGGCATTTAAAAACGTAAAATAACGCTATTTCAGATTTTGAATTATATCGAAATAAGTAATTAACAGGCATTTGTACATTTATTTCAAATTATATTTGCACTCCCACAGGAAATTTTTATTTAGGAACCTGCCAGAGAGTTCAAAAAAATTTTTTTACACGTTATTGTAACTGAAAAGTTTAAGATACTTTTGTCTACAAAATTAATAGATAAAAATAAGGTATATAATTCTAATTATTATATGATAATAATTATTCCAATACACACACACTTCAATGCATATAAGCTTATTAAATTTGTTAAAGCCACTCTTTAAGAGCATGTAAAACTTCTGTATCCAAATTTTATTCGATTTAATAATTGCTACTTTCAGTGGCGTTGAAATATTAGTTGTATGTATATAGATATATATATTTATCAAATATTTTAAAAAACTCTTATAATATTCTCCTCCCCCCCCGCAAAAAAACGAACTTTCAATATGTATGAAAAGCTGCTAACCTCAAAAAGTGTTATAGAAAAAAAGAAAATATTACGAGTCACTTTCATAACGGGGAAAAAAATCTGTTAAATTTCTTATGTAACATACAAAAGTCAATATGAGGGATTAAAAAAGCAATGATATCTAGGAATGCCAACCTGGGATTTAAGTTTTAGGCCAACGAGTCTCTCCGGTAATTAATTTCTGCGGATCAGCTGCTTAAAAACATATGCTATCTTGTTTTTTGTTTTGAATTTAAGGTCCACTCCTATAACTTCGCGATTTGAGGATGGTGCTCATTTTAATTTTTTATAACAAAACTTCCAAATCCCCTAAAGAAAAAAACCTTGAATAAATATTATTCGAATAAAAACGGCACCGCAAATAAATTAGTTTCCTACAATTAAAAGATCTTTAATAAAGTCCAATGACAAACATATCAGGATAGCAATACTTGAAGTGTTTTAGATCTTTCATTAATTGGAATATTTATGACAGCCTTATTTAAACATTGGAAAATTTATTTATTTAAAATTGCATTTATACTGGTAAGAATAACAGATGTTGATTTGTAACTTGTAGAAGCAGGCGTTTAATTTATCTGTAAAAAATTGGTATTGCTAAAGGACTCAATTAAACTTCTTAACTAAACCGTCTTATTACCCCCCCCCCCTTGCAGTCGGGCTAACTGTAGAAGGTTTTGTGGTTTTCTTTCAAAATGTCCCCCACGAAGGCTAGCTTGACCCAGGACTGAGTTGTTTTTTAAAATTACAGGTCTATGGATTTGATCATTGATAGACATAAACCCAAAATTAGTTCGGCTTTTCAACGGTGATTATAAAATAAAATTAAATTTAATTAGACCATGACAAACAATTATAACTTTTTTCGTGTGCCGGAGCAAAATAAAATAGTCATGGGTGAGGTACTAATCCAAAACTGGAGAGCTCTTATTAATTAATACACTATGCAGCTCTTAATTTTGTAAATTAATTTTGAAAATAATTCAATATTCTTTCAGATTTTTCAATTCAAACATTGGAGAAAAGAAGGCTGGGTTATAAGAGTTTTATAAAAGCAACTTTTGAGCCATAAATGCAATCCCCCTACTCTAGATATGAGAAGATAAAAACGAATTTCTCTTCATTTCGATTCCTTTCTAATTCGACGTAATAAATTAAGTAACTAAGTTCGTTCATAAATTAAGATACTGAAAGGCAAAACGCCACTTCTCTCTTTCGAAAAAAAAAATTCTAATTTATCTAGGAGCAATTCTTATTCTTCTCAATATTTTAAAAGCACAAGTCAAAGTCGTTTGGGTTACATATTCCAATGGGTGATTTCTTTGCCCGACTAATGAGTGTGTGTGCTCGCGTGAAAAGAACAGTCAGGGGAGTCGAAGGGGAGAGGATCAGACGTTCGAAAGAAAATTAAAACTGACGCTTCTCAATCGTCGGCATTTGGGAGCGTCAATCACTGCAATTCTCGGAGGGAATCGGAAAATGTCCACCATTCTCGTATTTCAGTAATTTTTCGCGACGTGGCGTGTCTTTCAAATAAGAAAAGCCCTTTCACGGGCCTTTAAAACTAATCTACTTTTAAAAGGCAGGGGCACGAAAATTTTTCTGTTTCTCATTTTTGCTTTCCAATAGAAAAGGGGGGACTAGACAAGGGGGGAGGGCTTGTCAGTCAAGTAAAGCGATGAATGGAAAAAAAAAATTTTTTTGGACTGGAAAATCAAAATGCATTTTCAATGGTATGTAACTGAAAATAAATAATTTTATAAAACAGAGTATCATTTGGCAAAGTGTTTTTGTTGAAAATAAATGCAATAATAAGTTGTTTAATGTCATAAATTTTAAAAAAGTAATATCGCTGTAATGTTTTCCTATAAAGCCTTCGTAACTATTTTATTTTGAACCAAACACAGATATTTTGTAAAATGTGGTATTATTTCATTGAAATATGCTCAAATTACATTCATTAAAAAACAAAAAAGTTTCGTGCAATGAAAAGTACCTTTTTAAGCAATAGAATTGAGCGTATATGCACCATTGACCAAATCATCGGAAAACTGTATTTTTTTTTTTAATAAAGTTTGTTTTATTTTTATCTTATTTTCCGAACTTGAACTTTAGTCCACCATAAAAACATATGATTAATCTCAAATGGAATTAGTATTTATTTTCAAAAAGTCGAATTTGTCAATAACCGCCTCAAGTGAAGAAATTGGAGTAGTTTAAAAATTTCTCAACAGAAAATTTTTACTCCATCTGAAATATTGATATTTTATAAATGTCTTCAGAACCCTAGAAGGAAAATAAAATTAGTGAAAAATATATGTCATTTTTTCTATTGGATGACAGATTGGCATGACAGTCCTTTGTGGGCCAGAGCCTTCCCTAAAACCTTTCTCCATTCTTGCTCTTCTATCTTGATGTATTTATTAACATCAGCTTTCATAAATTACTATATAGTTTAAAATTAAGTCGTTGTCTCTATAGGCCATTCACATTTATATCGTTAATGATAGTGTTAATAAAAAAATATTTTTCGAATAAGTGCGTTTACGTGCTTTTGGTTGAAAATAAGTTAAATTCATAAAACATAGGTTTATTTCATAAGTTATTTCCTAGGTTTATTTCATAAAACTTTTGTTTGATAATTTCGTAGTAGAGTTTTATTTGAAGTTCGTAATAATTTTAATTAATTATTATAAAATTGAATAAATAAATCTTGAAAATGTTTCCAATGTGTTAATTTTAGTCTCTAATGGGACCCATTCCCGGCCTACTAGATGAAAAAGCACCTTTTTGTAAAAAGTGGTTTGATATAAAAAGGAAAAAAGTACTTGAGCATAAACTAAGTAGATATTTTCTAATACTGGCAACTTTTTTTAGATTAAAAGAAATCGCTTTTTTGTGATCCCAGTAGGAAATAGAGATATTTATGCAATTAATATATTATGGTGGATAAGAATTTTTTGTTTCTCCTGAAATAAATTCTGAGAATTAAATCTAAGAAAAAGGCATTCCCCAAATGATTGACTTAGCGTTTAATGGATTTAAATATATGTATAATTAGCTAAGCAGAAATTAACCTTTTGATCTTTAATTAGCTTCGAAAATTTTAATTATATTTTAATAACTACTTTTCTGGGCTTATGACTCAATTTTCAGAAATTTTTGTTTTCAAACAATACATTTCTTAAGAGCTAATGAAATAAGTTATTTATTCATCCAACTCGAGGACATTGGTAGTCCTGTTTCTGATGAATTATTGTAAAATTTATTCATTAATATCCTAAATACTTATTATACTTCTACAAAAAGCTAAATACTTCTAATAATTTTTAAAGCAATATGCATTACTTTTGGCTCGTATATATTCGAAGTCGAAAAGTAACCTCGTATTTAATACATTTGAAGTACTCTTTCTTTTGTAAAGGAAAAGTATAATTGATAATACAATTAAATTTGCTGAATAAAATAACATTAAATATTTCTCAAGTAAGGGCGAATGCATTGTAAGCACTAATCTAATCATTCTACTTGGTGAGCAGCATACTTTCCAACAACTTCATTGATTTTTAAAAGTCTATGGGAAGTTATTTAGCACCTATAATGTGTGGGGCCATCTGCTGATAACCTTAGGAAATACAAAAAAAAAAAAAAAAAANGATTTTGCTTACATAATTGTGGGTAAAAGGTTTGCGCGGAATCAATAAGAAAGGCTAACACTGAAAAGCTATTTTCTTTCGTGCGCTATGCTTTCGCTTGCTTGATCATTTTAACACAGAGCACAGATTTGAGAAACAAGGTTATTTAAGATGTGGGTGCTCAGATGATGAGAGTGCTCTGCTTAAACTGTACAACCCAGGAACGAATCCCAGCGTTGGCTGGTCGATACAAATTCTGCACCCGGCTTGCACCAACCACAGTACTGACGTACAATATTCTCAGTGGTTGATAAATTATGGGCTTGCCATCAGACTAACCATGAGAGGTTTCCGTGGATTTCCTCTTCATGTAACGCAAAGACGAGTTAGTTGCATCAATAAGTCCTCCACGAAGACTAGTTTCTCCTATGAATGCTTGATCCAAGAGTTCCCTTGTCTTCTGGGTTGTGTTCAGCTACGGAGTTGAATATTGACAGTCTTAAATTCAGAATTGGGTCGGCTAATCAATGCTGGTTATAAGACATGGTTATTTATAAACACGGAAGTTCAAGTTAAGGTCCAATTCTTTACAGTACGTAAAATTTTAAAAATATTACACACCCTCCCACCAAAAAAAAATTTGTTCTTATCATTGAAATTGTTTTCAGATAATAGAGAAAATGAATTTCTTTTTATAAGTCAATCTCAATTCTAAAAATATTTTAACATTAAAAATTACTGAAAAAAATGGTCCTAAAAGGGTTAAGAGATCCCTAGATCTATTTGGCAAAATATAACTTATTTCTTTAATATATACATCAAAAAACCACCAATGGCATTAGTCAGTAAGATTTACAGATTAAGATAAAAAAATTTCCATTTGAAAATAAATTTTTTAGTTACACCTTAATTTACTCTTCGTGATAAAAACCTACCATCTTTCTCAAATAAAACACCGCAATTCGTTGTTTCATGGGCTCATAAAGAAACCAACAGCCCATCAACGTAGGAGTAGTAGTAGCGCAGGCAGTATTTGAACGAGAACGATACGTTCGAAGAACTACAAGACACTTTCTGCCAAGAAACATGATAACCTAGCAGTGTGAATCATTGTTTTTTATCACTTCGTCTTCTAAAGTCGAAAATTAACTGCTACTTTATTTTTATGTCCGATGTTATTTACATACAGATGCTCTACAACCACTTTGTGAGACATGCCTTAAGAATTTCTTCTTCTTCTTTTTTTACAACCTTCCAGCTATCTTCCATTATTCGACGGACATTGTCATAAATAAAATGGCGCTTGGTTAGGCTTAATAAAGGGATTTATTTTGCCACTCGCTGATATATGAGTCAGTTATCGCAGGATTAATGAAGGTAGAGTTTTGTACTTAAAGGTTGGGTTTTAATGAGAGAGGAGGATCTTTATATTTATTGGGATGTCGTTTTTAATGACTCGTCCAATTAAGCGCTGGGAAAGATATAAACTATAAACATGATGAGAACTTGTTATTTTTCTGTGCTTTCCTCGTAAACTTAAAGATATCTGGCGTTTGAATATTTATATTCTTTCAGTGACTAATGCATGTAGATCGTAGGAATAGTAGTTGATTTATAGTAGGTTATGAATATCTTGCACAGCGTGGATTCTTTTAAATTAGAACAATCATTAATTCAATTGACTAATTACCGATGATTTGAATGAAAGTTAAAACTATTAATTTGCTTTTACACAGGAAATTGACTTTCATTTACGTTAATTACATTCTAATTTATTTATATAGTATTTTTTTTTATTTGTGCTTTAAGGCAATTAGTTGATTTTAGATATTCTTGCTAAAGTTTTGTTTGTTGTACTAGTTGAATCTCCTAGATTCCTGCAAATTTTGTAGATTGGGAAATTTTTCCTTCTAATTATTAATCTTTAAGTGGTAGTTAAATTTTTCTGCAAATTAATATACACAGTGATTAATAAACAATAAACCATATAATGTATATTAATTACATACACCACATGAATATGCATACTGTCTTGATTGATAACTTTTTCTATTTACTTGGAAGTTTTACAATATTTCTAGTGCACCAAATTTTTTTCGTTTATGAGTTTTGGTGAATTAGTTCATAATCCTTAAGGCATTTTTCATGAAATATAAATTTTATTTTCATATTTTATCTCTTTGTTGTTTAATGAATAGTGGTTGATAAAAATTGGTGAATTTTATAGAAGCAAATAGTTTTACATTTCCTGCGGTTTGCAACCTTTTTGGATTAAGTGTTGACAAACTGGGAACGTTGCACCGGAAAGTGTTAAGAGAATTGGATGAAAATAAAAGAAGTTCTTGAGGCATTAGTTAGTATATATTTTCAATGAACCGCAAGTACGTGTTGTTTCAAAGAAGGGCTTTTACAACTATTTTAAGTATATATACTTCTAGATTTGTAGATAAAGAGTCTTCAATTGTAATAAATTCGGGAAATTCCATGGCTCACACTGATCACATTTAGAAAAAAGTAGGGTCCAAACTTTCAGAATATGGTAAAATTTACCTTGTTTCAGGCTCAATGGGGACATCAAAAAGCTCGATAATTTTTACCGAAGCACTTGGGTAATGATTTTAGTAAAATTAAAAATAAAATATGGTTTTACAATAAGTAATATAATTTTGTGAATGTGGCCAAATTTGAAACATTTATTATATTATTCTTGCCTGAAAAATTTATTATATTATTCTTGCCTGACAAATTTATTATATTATTCTTGCCTGCAAAATTTACTATATTATTCTTGCCTGAAAAAGACGAAATATGGTATTGAGATGCTAGTCATACTAGAGTACAAAAAAAAATCATTACACAACAAAAGGATTTAAAATTTCAGACTAAATTTGAAGTTTTGCATTGTTTTTACTTAATTCAAGCGTCAATATCATGTGAAATAGCTGTAGTAGTATTTAAACTAACCTCCAAATTTTGATCTTGTCAAAGGTGTTCTCGATTTCAATTTTGTGTTCTTTAACCAAACTAGCATATTAGGTGTTTCATTATTTCGGTTTTAATAAAACTCTAGTCTCACTGATTCGTTAATCTTTAATTACGGCTACAAACTGAGTACTGCTAATTATTACTTGAAATAATTGTCATTCTATGATTCTTTTACTTTCTTATCAAGATATTTTAAGCGTAATGATATAATATGATACGCTTCTGATATAGCACAGGAAAGCTGCTTGTGGCCTGCGAGCCACATGTTAAGGACTTTAATGTAAATAGAATAATGTAAGACAATGTGGGATATGTCTGTTAACATACACTTTAAGAATCATTCACTTTGTTTTGATAATTAATTTGTGTGTTATTTTGCAGAATTTAATATAGGATACCATTAGAACTTTGGAGTGTATTGTACCATAATATCGAACCAATTCCCTGCAATCTTAATATGAGTACCAAGTTGAATCAAATTATCGTAATATTTAAACTCCATAAACTCGAGTAGCTTTACAAGGATATTATGGTTTAACTTCCATTCACACCGTATTATGATTCGAAGTATCAATGTTATGGTTCAATTTTTAAACAATTTTTCAACGAGTTATAAGTATTGGATATGATAAGAAGAATTATTCTGTAAAATAACACAGGATAAAATTAGCAGGCTGAAAATAAATACAGTGATTAAAATAATAATACTTTTGTATAAAAAACGGAAAATTATCTGCAGATTTGGTTGAAGTTACTCCCCCCCCCCCTGTTTCTTAATTTTCGCTTAGTATTTTTCCTCTTTTGGAACGAAAACTCTCAAGAAATATACTATATTGCTGTTAAATTTAGAATCAGAAATCTTCTGAGAAATGTTTCTTTTCTGACAGATCAAGTAGCCAGTAGTGTATTGGCCTAAACATACACTTTTTCTACTCTCACAGGCAATTAAGCAAACACGGGGACTCAACACGGAATCTTAGTTTTATAATTAAATATTACGAACCCCCAAGTTACGGATGACAGTATCGACCAAAATTATATTATTCTATTTCATGTGGCACTATAAACATTCCATTAAATAGTAAAAAATATGGAAACATCAAAATTTATTAAATAAGATTTTGTTTTGAATGGCATTTGTTTTTCTTGATTAACAATAATAAAAAAAATAATAACAAAGAAAAGTTTACAAAGAGGAGGCGTATTTACTTATATTTTTTAAAATTTGATTCGAATGATTAATGACTAGAATTTTTTTTCATTAACTAGGAAAAAAAAATAGTGCGTAGGAATTTATGATATATCAGTATCTGTCGTTGTATTGGGTGTTCAACTTTACGTTATATTTTGTTTTGCTAAGCAAAAACGCAAAATCACTAAAGTACGTTGAAAAATGTACAGAGAGTACGATGGAGTAAAAAGAACAGAAATTGATAAGAGAATTAGTAACTGTTAAACTTGTAGTGAAAAGTGCTTTTTTTTCAAGTATTTTTTAAAATGTAGTACTTAAAATAACGAGTATTTATTCATTATTGTAGAAAATTTTACTTATCTTTCTTTCAAATTTCAATTTATATGCACTTAGTTGATGATGAAAGTAACAAAATGAGAGTGGTAAAGATAATTGCTGCCTTCGTAAAACTTAGATTAAAAATTTTAAAAATATTAAAAAAAAACGTTTATATTTAAATTGACATTGATGACACATAGTTATCGTTATATCGATATATTATATCAATAATATCGATAACGAATAAAATTACTTCTCTTTTGTTGTTATTGTTTCACACATCCTGTACCTCGAAGTTTAAGAATATATACATATATATATACATATTTTATATTTCTAAAATAAGGTATTTTCATTTTCAAATTCGGTTAATTATTTTTCGAATTCAGATAATAAATCATTTTGTCACGATTAACATAATAACAAATTGTGTTTGCAAAATATATAATTATAAATTTTATTAACTTCTTGAACTTTTTGAAACAAATTGATTTGAAGGAAGACAATGATGAATGAAAAGCAATCACTGAGATTAAAGAACTAAGCGAGCGAAAAAGATTCTTCTAGTATATATAAAATTCTCCATAAAGTAAGTTTACATTACCAAATCATAAATTTCCATAAATTTAGAAGAAATCTAAATTATTATAGAAGAACAAAAGTCGGAGAAAAAGCTACAAAACAAATTTGTAAAGTTGCCATTGATATATTTTTAAAGTATCAAAGTTTACTGATCTATTTATTCTTTGTAAGTTACAATTAAAAGCAGCCATCGTTGACATGATCTAGCTTAGCCATGATTGATTCTCAGCTATTAATTTTCTGACTCATAAAACAGCAGTTTTATGTGTCTTCATCTTGTAAATACCGTAAAACTTCTCACAGACTAAGAAACATACACACGCCCAGTAATTGCACAAAATTTGAAGGGAAAAAAAATTCGTTGACACTTATATAGAACAAATTAACTTAAGAGGCATACTTAAGAGTTAAATTGGAAACTGGCAGGTGTCCAAGTTCAAATATGACAAAAAGAATAGAACATTATGCGTGATTATCACTGCTGGATGGGAGATATAAAAAGAATAACTTTGCTTTTATCAAAGAAAAATTTAAAAGTATGGTTTCAAAATAGCTGTAATTTTTTACAGACTCTTGCTTAATAATATTACTTAAAAAGGTTCAAATGATGTAGTGGCAACATTAGTACGATTTAAACCATCTTTAAAAAAAGAAATAATAAGATTTCTTTTCGTAGAAAATAATTTTTTTTCTCTAACAGCTTTGACGAGAATTCTTTCTTTAATTTGAACTCAAAATAGTGCAAAGTTTTATTTATATGTAATAAAGAATGGTTACTCTGTGTAAAATTAAATTTACTGATTTCAGATACGGGCAAAATCCAGACAGTCGGATTTCCGACTAAATAGAGTCCTGTGATAGTTATTTGTAATTAAAACTCAATGCAATTTTTAACATAATTTAATCATGTATCTTGTTATCAAAATGACAATATCAATAATACTAAATGCATAGTGCGCAAAATAAAAAACGGACCACCCTGAATAACTTTTGATCTAATGATCGAATCTTCATGAATCTTCACTCAATCTTAAAGATTCAAAAGGGTGACTTCATATGTAAATTAATAAGTGCAGACGATATTTTAAGTTACAAAAACAGACATAAAAATGTACTTTCTCTGAATAAACACACCTTTTTTTCGACGGATTTGGATTTCTCACCCCCAAAATACAGGTGGTATCCGCAATCTGGAAAATATGACCCCAATAATTTGGTCAGGAGAGCAGTAAAAAATTTGGATCTCTTAATGCTATTACTTTGCGCACTGTGCATTGCATGTAAACGTAGTTCAACTCAGTTGTAGTTACAATTGTAATCAATGGTTATTCTTGTTTATGATTACTATTAAAGTTATAATCGTCAAGTATGATTATGACGTTTTGCTAATCTTTACTAGAAATTACGTTATCGTTTTGCTTGGAAATTTTTGACATAGCTGATCAAAATTGCCGATCAAATATCAGAATAAGAATTTTTTAAATTTTACCTAGATGAAAAGGTGCCAAAACAATTTTACCTTGGCCACAGTTAGGGTCAAAATTGGCCCACTATAGGACCTATAAGAACAAGCACGGAGGGACCAATATTTGGATGTCTAGATTTTTTTAATATTGTTCCTAGAATGGCTTTTAATAATGGACAATAACAATTCTATATAGTGCCGATATTGGTTAAATAATGGATATAAAATATTAGGTTAATCTAACAATTATATATAGGACCCATATCGGAAAAATATCGGCCCTTTTTACCCTTATTGAGTGAAAACAAATGAATATTGCCCAAGTTATTTTACTGCTAGGGCAAGTTCGTAATAGATTAAGAAAAAATAATCTGACGGTATGTGTCAGAAAAAGAATAACATTTATATTTTGTATTAAAGAAATGGTAACGTCTTGATGAAAGAAATTAGGGTTACGCAACCACAAATGTTTGAGCATATTTATTATTTTCTTCTTCTTGGGCACTACAGCCTATGACAGGCCCAGGCCATCCCAATGAGTTTTTGCCATCTTGATCTTCTGTGCAATAGCCTTCCAGTTCGTTAGTATTATGTTACAAGGAATATAAAATTTTGCAACTAAATTTTGTTAGCATGCTTTTCATATTTCATAAACATACATTATTTAAAGATGACTTGGGCCCACGAGTATATTTCTTGCAAACTAGGTTTACAGAGAATATTAATTTAAATGTGAGATTGGAATCGTTCAAATTGTTGAACAGATTACTGATACTGATACCAATCTTAGACAAAAGGTTTCAAGTGGAGATATTCTCCTTAGTGTAACATTATTTATTGACTTGGAAAAAGAAAAGAAAATCTAACTGGAGTCTTTTCACAGAAAAAAAAAATCTCCTGCAGTATAGAACCATTCAACAAGTTCCAAAGCTGCGGTAATTTCTGCCAGTAATGAAGTCTAGCCGATCTGATGAGGCAGGAAACTTTTCAGTAATCGAATTTTGAGCCAGTCGCCCCATTGTCTGCACTCAATTTAATGGCATAGCGCCTTCCGCCATTTTTTTTCCCTTCATTTTTTTTCTCACTACTTCCACCCTTTAATATTTTGTATTTTTTTGCTTCACATTCTTTTATCAATTTATGATTTCTTTATTATAATCTTTTTATTCACTTAAACCACCTTATTTTGCCATTAAATTAAAGACAACTTCGCCTTTGTCGAGAACAAAAGCACACCTTTACGATTTCCATATTTTCTTTGGGGCATTCTAAGGTTACCGTGAAAGATTTTTTTAAGATTTCCACAGTTTTGGAATCAATTCACTTCATTTCAGAAACTGCGGTGAATAAATATGGGAGTTGCGCAAATGTATCAGGTTTCTCACCCACACGACAGAACTTGTTCTGCTATTTAACACACCTTTGCGGGAAGAGAACATCATCGCTTAATTTATCACCAGGTTTCTTTTTCTCCAGAGGATAAAATAAATTACATGAAAAGAAAGAATATTTTCTTAGCGACATCCAACAAAAGAGTCGGCGTAGAATAAAGAAAAATTGCCTTAATAGAAATTGTAACTTAAGAAAGCACAAGCTTGCTTCTTAATTGGTTAATGTTGAACTTTTAACACTTAACTGTTGTGGTTAAAAGCGTGGAGAAAATAGGTTTATTAAGTTGCCAAAAGAATGAAAATTGTTCACGGTCGATTAAGGTTCAGTTTTCATCGGATTTGGCCTTGTCACGAATTGTTTGGATTTTCTCTATAAGATAAATTGAAAATTAAAACTGCGTAAAATTAATTGTGTAATTAGTCAACTGATTCTTACTGATTCTATTATAAATAAACTATATATAAAATATATTGAAAATAAATTGTTTTTATTGCAACTAAGAGAAAATTTGTGTTTTGTTTTATGAAACTAATTTATTGTGCTTCTTCAGTTTTTTTTTTTACACAACTCAATTGATTTCCATTGTTGTTAAAATTACTAATAACTATTTCAATCAGCGTCTAAATTTAGTACATGCAATATTATTCATACAGTACAATACAATACAATATTTATCCATAAAATATCTAAAATAATTGAAAAGAAAACTCAACGTTCATCCAAACCAGCACCGCATTGGAGAAACACACATATACTTCTTTTTTCTCGCATTCACTTTTTAGTACAGATTTCAGAAAACACCGGCGAATACCTATACTTCGTTTCTGGAAAAATCTGCCATATTGTGAATGGTAAAGAATGCTTAAATTATGATAATAACTTTGATAGTTTTCATGCGACGAAAGGAAAACTAGAAAGAGACTTTACGTGATGATTCTTTAAACAAGTACGTTTAACAAGTTGTTCTAAAGTCAATACATTGTTTTTATATTTATCCATAAAAATTCTTAAACTATTTTACATGCAAGCTCCATTCAGCAGCGCGATAGAAAGCTACATTTTATCCTGCTTTTCTAACTTTCTAATACAGATTCCAGAAGACATCACTAACTGTAATTGCAGAACGTATACTCTATTTTTCATTTCTAGAAAGTTTTGCATAAATCCTGCATAAAGAGTGTCAAATCTATAATTATGATGAACTCTACAAAACTGATAGTTTAACTGTAACGAACGGAAAATTAGAAATAGATGTTGCATGAAGAATTTCCTTATACTGATCAATTTAGTAAGATGTTCTAAATTCAATCCACGTCTGAATTCTATACGTCAATAATAAAAGATTTAAAATAATTGAGATGCAATGCCAATTTAGCGACCAATCGGAAAGAACGCTATGGTCTTTCACTCATTTTCTAAAACAGACACCAGCAACTGCAATTGCAAAACGAAAAGTTCTATTTATTGTTTCTGGAAAGTTTTGACACATTATCGAGAATTAAGGTTTTAAATGCACGATTATTACGAGCTCTTTATAACCTAGATAGTTTTCTGCAACGAATGAAAAATTAGCAATAGATTTTGGATTCTTAAACAAATAAATTTAGCAAGATGATCTAAGTTCAATTGATGTTCGACTTCAATGCGTGCATCCCATAAAAATTTTAAAATAATTGAAACGCAACAACTCCCTCCATTTGGAGAAACACGATTTTCTTCCACTCACTTTCTTGTACAGATTGCAGAAGACACCCGCAACTACAATCGTACAACGAATGTCTTATTCGTTGTCATGTTAAGTTATTATTATTATGTTCTGGAAAATCTGGACGTTTCTGGAAAGATGTTAAATTTATTACCATAAACTCTTTATAAAATTGTTAGCTTCCGTGCAACGAATGAAAAATTAGACATAGATTTTACATTTAAAATTCTTAAACAAATAAATCCAGCAAGATGATCTTAAGTCAATCAATTCCCAGCTTCAATAATTTAATTATATTCCTTAAAATTTTTAACAGAATAGACCAAGCTCCATTCATCAACATATAGTAGAAACACAATTTTCTTCCACTCACATTCTAGGAGTGATATCAGAAGACGCCAGCAATTGTTCAACGAGTGCCTTATTCTTCGTTTCTGGAAAGTTCTAACATATTATCGAGTGTAAAGAGTCACTAATACTCCCGAAAGTCGAAAAATGACTTGAGCCAGTGTCGTTGATGGGACAAACGCCGGAGATTCGGTCGTTAGTAAGAAGTAATGGCGTCCGCATTAAAAGGCCATCCAGCGACATGTGCTTAATGGCATTGCCAGATCCTTTTTTCTTTCTTTCTTTGACCCTTTATTTCATTATCTAGGTAACCCCTCCTTCCTTCTATCGCCGCAGACGAATGCAACGGATTCAAAGATTCCAGTGGGAAAAAGGGAATGTCGGTGGTAAGCCATGAATTTCTTTTCCGAAAAGAAGAAAGGACAATGTCTTGGATCGAGATGTTACTTTTTTCTTCTTCTTCTTCCTCTTTTATCTTTCTCGCAGTATACTGATGTGAAAAGAGTGAATGAAAGTTTATTTAGGGCCTTGTTAGGATTCTTGGCTCACTCATTCTAGATCTCATTCAATAATTAATTTGTTTCTAGAATTTTTATGTCCCAGATTTGTAATTTTAAAGTCGAAGTTTCTAAGAAAGTAGGAGCATTCGGACATAATTCATAGAGGAACACTATAATTTAAACTGGGAGAATTTTTTTAAACCTTTTGACACGTATGGTATATCTTCCCTTCAAGAAATTGGTTTGCTCTTTTTCATACATCAATTTTAGAAATTTCTATGAAAACTGTAGTTATTTTATAGACAATTACAACTATCAAGGGATAGAGGTGAGCCTGGTTCGAATCCCTACAATGGCTGATTGATACGAATCCTCATGGTAGATGGATCATGGGTTAGAGTTCCCTTGCCGTCAACTAACCGTTGCTAACTGTGAAATGTTTTCGTGCTTTTTCATGCAGCATTTGTCCATGTAACGCAAATGCTGGTTAGTTTCATCATAAAAGTCCTCCACGAAGACAAATTACTCCTAATACTTTATTCAGGAGTTCACTTGTCTTCGGGATTGGGTTCAAAATTAAGAGGCTTCGGAGTTAAAAATTAGTAGTCCTAAACCCAAAATTAGGTTGGCTGTCCAGTGATGGTTATAAAATAAAATAACACTCGAACAACTAAACATTACAACGAGTGAATCTGAACAAGCAAATAATAGGGTAAAATGAAACGTTCTATCTAAAACCTTTTAAATTTTATCACAGAAATTTGCAATTGAAAAATATGTTATACGATTATATGTTCCAGTCAATTTGAATACACATTTTTAGAACAATAAGCAAATGAAGGTTAATATTTTTCCGCTATTGAAAGTAAATTTCGTCTTTCAAAGTAATTATGCTTTTTTTCTTATTTATATGTAATAGTATTTTTTGTGCACGTTGCTGTTATCTCTATACCTTTAAATCCAAAATAAAAAATAAGCTTGAAAATTATTATTTTTTTTACTTTGTAATTTCAGCATAGGGTACAATGAAACATAATTTATTGAGTTCATTTATTTAAAACAACATATGTTACCGGTATCTCGACATATGTCATTGGTATAAAAATAAACAGCACTCGTTGCTTGCAGCAAGAACTGTATCGAAGCATCTGCTATAAAATTAAGTGTCATGCGAAAAAATTTATCTAAAAAAGACTTGTATTGCACGTAGTTCTAAATTTTTGCACTTAGCAGAATCATACATTTAAAAGAAAAATCTCTAATTGTACTGTAACTAGCACTTTTAATCTTTTTTTGGAGCAAATGAAAGAACGGCACGAGCGCTAACTTTTGAGATTAACTTAATCCGACTTAATATAAAATGGAATAATATCGCTTAATATAATGGAACATTCTACTTTTTACATCTAGTACTACTTTAAATCTTTAATCGACTTAATGCTTTAGTCTGCCAAATTATGAGTTTACAACTATCAGTATTCAATTCAGTAGCCATGTACTTTTGCACCCAACCCAGAAGACAAGGGCACACGTGGATCAAGCATTGGGAGAAACTAGCCTTCGTGAAAGACCTGTTGATGGAATTAGCCAGCATTTATGTTCTATCGAGAGGAAAACTAGGAAAATCTTTCACGGTTAGCTCTGCAGTAAGCGGACTCTAACTCAAGATCTGCCTTACACTGCTGATATTTTTCGTCAGCACTGTGGTCGGTGTGAGCCGAGTGCATTATTAATATCGACCAGCCGTTGCTGGGATTCGAACCCAAGTCATCTCATTAGGAGGCGAGTGCTTCATTTCCTTAGCCAATGCGTTTCCATGATCCGTGTTTGCATTACTTACTGAGTTGTAAAACGATCATAAAATATCAAAAATTTAATTCTTTTTTGATTATTTGAAGTGCATCATTATACGCCAACATGCAGGATAATATATAAAACACTACTAGACCTTTACTTTTTCTCCAATTGTATTAGTTCAAAAATAAATCTTTTATTTATTTAGATGGAGAATATACAAGACGTAACGTGCACATCCAATTATATTTTTATATATTTAAAATTGTGGCTAGGAAAAAAAATTTAATAACTTTAGTTTCATTCTACCTTCCCATCCTCTAAATAGCAAGCGATTACGAATTTACCAATGATTAATTTTCAACTAAACTTCTTTCACATATTTTCCTTTAAATATAAAGCTCAGTAGGAAATTAGTTTCTTTTCGATCGATTTGAAAAGATCGCGTGCAGAAATCGCAGTGTCGGAGATCCTGAGAAACCTCTAAAAGTCCGGCAATAATCGTGGACTGCGGCGCCCCACGGCCACACAGTCAGGCTCTTATGGGGTTTCCCAATTTCCCCCCTTTAAAGGTTTCCCACCTTACCTTCAAAATGCTTCGATAAAACCGTTTTTTAAAGGGTGGGGACTCTGTTAACACGAATATGATAGAAACATTAATAATTAGTTATAATTTTCCTTTACTTAGAAAATAGTAATCGGGTGAAGTAATTTACTAAGTTATTTTATTTTGTTAAATATTTCTAATTGCTGTTCCCTGAGCAAACAAATTTATTTATCTATTATGTATAGCTTTTGCAGTTTACATAATCTTTGGAGAACGTTCTTAAGTTTTTACTGTAGTTAGACTTTGGGAATGAGTTATTTTTATTTTTATAATTTTTCTTGAGCGCAGTCACAGCTCTGTTCGCTTATTGTGTAGAATCTATATTATTGGTTCACAATTTTTCTAGGCTTTGGAACTCTAAACGATCGAACACCGAGACTTATTAATTATTGGCGGAGCATCGAGACTTATAAATTATTTTCCTCTATTTAAAAGCTTATTGACTGAAATTTTATTATTTTCATAATATTTAATAAATGGTTAAGAGTCTTAGTAGATAGAGCACTCACCTCCTAATAAGGTGATACAGGTTTGAATCTCAGCGAGGGTCAACACGAGTTCTGTACCCAGATCGCACTGACTATAGTGCTGACGTAAAATATCCTCAATTGTTGACGGATCCTAAATTAGAGTCTCCTTACCGTCAGGCTAATCGTGGAAGGTTTTCGTGGTTCTCTTCATGTCACACAAATGTAGGTGTAGTTCCATCAAAAAGTTCTCCACGAAGGCAAATTTCTCCCAATACTTGCTCCAAAAGTTCCCTTGTTTTCTTAATTGGGCTCAAAATTACAAAGCAATGGAGTTGAACATCAGTCGTAATCTCAAAATTGGATCAACTGTCCAACGACGGTTTCAAAATGAATGAATAAAAGAGCCGTGTTAACTCAAAGAGGCGACCCATGTTTGAATAGCAGCGGTGACTGGTTGATACGAATTCTGCTCCCAGCTCGCAACGACGATAATGCTGACATAAAATATCCTCAGTGGTAGACGGATCATGGGTTAGAATCCTCTTGCCGTCATGTTAACCGTGGGAGGTTTTCATGGTTCTACTCTCCATGAAACGCAAATGGGAGTTAGTTCCACCAAAAAGTCTTCCACGAAGGTTAGTTTGTCACGATGTTTGATCCGGAAGTTCCTATTTCTTCTGTGTTGAATTCAGAAGTTGAACTTGGAAGTCATAAACTCAGAATCGGATCGGCAGTTTAACGCCAGTTATTAATGAAATGAATGAACAAAAAATTAAAATTTTTTCATTCTATCTTTTTATCAGTACTATTTTGTCAAACAATCGAATTTACTAGTCTGGAGTGGCATATTGTCTTTTAATTTGATTTTAGTGTATGTATAAACTGAAAATACACGAGATAAAATTTGATTCTCATCGAAATTAAGACATAAAAGGACGGAAATAAACGTTGAGAATGGTTATTAGAGAGACATATTTTTTCATTGATGAATTTGGTTATTTTTACTCTAAGCAAAATACTGATGCAATTTTTATGTGTCCTTTTCATTCATTCAATGTATTATTCTTTACTTCTTTTAAATTTTTCTTTTCTTTCTTATAAAGCATTTCAACCAAATAATTTCCTGAAAACAACGAAAATGTTAAAATAAATAATGGCTAATTAGTAGGATATAAATTTATACAGGTTTCGAAAATCATAACTGTTAAAAAAAATACTCTAACTTGTCAAATCTTAGGACCCTCTTACGGAGTCTTAGGGCACCATTTGGAAACCGCTGAACTATATACATAATTTCCTTTTAACGATTCATATATTCTATAATCACGCGCATAATATATTTTGGGAAATATTTAAAGGAGAATTGCTTATATTTAAGGCTTTATAAATTTTGCAAATTTGGGGAATATTCGGAAAATTGTATAATTTACAATGGGATACCCGCAAGTGACGCAGTGTGGGTACCTCTGATTGGTTGTTGAAACGTGACATTTGTTTACTTTAACAACTATTCTTTCCCTTCTATTTCGAGTAAGCTAATCCAATCAAGTATCAATTTTCTTAAATGACTCATTCTATATACTTGCACAAAAATTTTAATTCTTTCACTATATGTTTTTTTACTTAGCACAAAGACAGGCGCGAAGCCATGTAGAATATGAGCAATCTAATTATGTATTGAAGTGGCCAGATACACAAAGCATGAATATATCACGGTTACAATAAATCACATAAGCAAGTAATAAATCTAAGTTAATTAAAAGACATAGACGAGAAAGAATTTTATTTCAACAAATTCGAAAGATAAGGCGCTGCACTGAATTAACATCACACTGATTAACATTCTAATTTATGTGGAGAAACTTAGCCCAACTTTAACATGCCATTCTGCTTATGAAAGATCAGCTGACGCTGACGTCAGAAAGTCACATGTGTCCGTATACATGATCCTCTTCTTGAAGTGTAAGTACCTAATTATCCGTATAATAACTGAATATCAGAATGATATTTTTCAATGACTTCATTTAACAAATTATGTTATCTTTTCGGTTCATTTCAGAACCAACTTCTCATTTTTCACTTCTACGCTGCCCAACGTGAGTCAAAGTTCTGTCAGCCATCATTGAACTTCATGAGTATTGCTTGAATTTTTGATTCAGAACACTGGGCCAATTTAAACATGGTTGCGTGTTAGATATTCGAATCCTTTGGTAGGCAGAATGGAACTCAGAAATCAGCAATAAACTGCATGAAATAAGACCATCAACAACCCTTTTTTATAATCCTAAATACCTCCTGAAATTTTGAAGTTCTTGTAAACAAATTACGTATTAGTTATACATGATTTATACATAAATACTTTTTGTTCAAGGAACCAGCGCCTGTTTGTTCCAGTTGCAGAAAGTACAGCACATGTTGACCTAGCTTTCTAATTTAAAAATTTTGAGATGTCCTTAATTTTAATGTGGTTTTCCCCATTATCTGCTTTACTTGGTGAAACTCGATACTCACTAACGAAATTTTACTATCTTACAGACATTGGGTACTTCCCAAAAATGCAGATCAGATTTTTAATGATGACTATGGCAGCGTGGTATTGCCTTTTGGCTCTTGTGCCAAAAAACTTGCAACTAACGTTAATGATCTGGCAAAGATAGATCTATTTAATCTTACTATCTATTTTTACAGAAAGATCTATCTATGCAACTCGAGTATGCTGCTTATAAGGAATATGTAAAAGTATATTTTAACTTGGACGTGATCATATTAAGGAATTCAGAGGAAGTTTTAAAGAGATTCTTAGAACTTACAAGAAAATAAAGGTAAATGCTCTCCGTGTGCTGCCTGAGTCAATAGACTTTTGAAAGAGTGTACTGATTGAGTCAGTAGACAGTGATTTTAGTGAAACTAACACAAAATTCTAAAGAATGTTCAACCTATCATTTAATTTCACTATAGTAACCGCTGTGATGTTGAATATGAATTTAAGTTAAAATATATTACTGTAATTATTGAAAATTTGTTATTAAAGCAAAAGAGGAAGTGAAAAGTTTTTTTAAAAAATAGACTGATTTCCCAATCTATTTGGTTCATCTTCAACCAGTCTGCGTACTTTTAGAAAATTGTCATATCTTTGTCGCATAATTTCAAATGAATTTCCATTATTTATTGGGCCCTCATTATATTGATTCATTTTTCCGATAGTTTGTTTTTATTATTTTTTATTTCTTTTTTGAACAATCCTATTACGTGAAACATGCATTCTAACCCATGCAGAGTAACTGTTCTGTTGTCATTGATAAATTATTTTCTTTATATAAATGCATGCATTGCTTTTAAATTATTAGAGTTTTATATCATTATTTAGAGTTTTATATCATTATTTCGAGTTTTATATCATTATTTAGAGTTTTTTATTATTGCTTTCAGATCTTCCATTATTCCTTTCAATTATATTGATAGTAATTTCAAAAGCAACAAAACATATTGTGAATTTCGGAAAACATAATCAAGCGATTGATACGTAAGAGTTCTTAATTAATTTTTATTGGCAGACCCTTTTTATGGGCAAAGTTAGTACAGCGTATTATACACTTCCTAAAGATTCACACACTAACGAACAATAAGGGTTTAGTCCAATAGTAGCAATGACGAAGACTCCCCATGTAGTAAATGGTGACTGATGCACGTTAAATCTGTGGAGTCTCTAAGTCTTCCATGTTCCCACAACAAATTAAAACCTCTGGGTGTACTGATCCAAGAGTTTCCTTGTCTTCTGGATTGGGTTCAAAATTACAAGGCTACGGAGCCAAGATGCCTCAGGGGATAGAGCATTCGCCTTCTAATGTGGTGAGCCAATTCGAATCCCAGCGATGGCTGGTCGATACGAATCCACATTCGGTTTGCACCAACCACAGTTGCGGACGTATGACGTGACAAATATCCTCAGTGGTAGACGAATCATGGGTTAGAGTCTCTTTACCGTCAGGATAACCATGGGAGGTTCTCGTGGTCTTCCTCTCCATGTTCCATCAAAAAGTCCTCCACGAAGGTGAATTTCTCCCAACACTTGATTCAGGAGCTTCCTTGTCTTTTGGATTGGGTTCAAAATTATAAGGCTATAGAGTTGAACATTATTAGTCGTAAATCCAAAAAATTGGGTCTGCTGTTTAACGACGGTTATGAAATAAAACAGTAACAATGTATACCCTCTGCTCTCGGAAAGATCGGGTTCTACCAGGATTTGCGTCACCACATTTGCTCCACCACGTTTATGCTGGACTTACGAATACTGCAGCATAGCGAAGGTGGAAGTTAAATACATCCTCAAAACACAAAAAGCCTAATTTCCATTTTTTGAAGAATTTCGGATGGCGCTTTATTGCTAAAATTTTACATTTCATGTAGATATAAAGACATTCTCAGTAATTTTCTTTAAATAAAACAAAGTAATGGACCCAAGCCCAGGGACAATTGTCCTTTTCCTCTCCTTTGACAACAGCCTTTACTACATCACACGTAAATTACATGCATAATTAGCTTAATTTGTCATATAAAATCTCAGTTTTACTTTTCCACTGAAATTCCAGTATTTCTATATTTCTCAAAGAGTTAGCATGTTTCCGGGTTAGTCCACGTTTTCTGGAGAAAAAAAACCCTTTATAAAAAAAAGTAGTAGATCTGCGACTTTTCATGAATGCTATATTGTACAAAACTAAACAATGAATATCTCGATTAAATCTGACAGTTTCTAGATACGGCAGTTTAGTTCCAAGAGGCTTTCAAATCTTAACTATCCTCTATATATTCATAATACAGAGAGATAACTGCTGTCTTGCCTTTGTACCAAAATTGATTTTATAGTCAGAGACTGTCACTCTGAAAGAAAATTGAATAAACACGTTTTTAAAATAAGCCTTTATCAGTTCTTCTTGGAAGTTCATAAACAAAAGCGGTCAATCAAAATAAATAAATACAAGAAAAACTAGTTGCTCAAGAAGATTTAAATTTTTTTTTCTCTACATACAATCTATATCTTTACAATCTAACAAAACACGATAAAATTGGAATGACTCAACTTTTTTTTATTCTAAAGAGATAAGCCAAGTCAAGAAATAGGAAAACTTATATTCTTCTTTCAATCAAGTCGGGATAGTAAAAAGGGGGGTAAGCTATTAAACAACGGGGGTAATCAACTGTAGACGATTCCTCTCTTCTCGATCATAAAATACAAGAGCGGGGGTAATTTATAGGCTTCACGGGGCCATATGAGGCAATGAATCTGGCTAATTTTGAGATAAATTGCTTACTCAATTTGGAAATCAGGATAAGTTGAGATAGGAAGAGTGGGAGAGAAAGTTAGAAACAGTTTTTGCTTTTTGAGGATGATATTGATTTTAAATCAATATTTGGATTTTCTCGACTGAATCACTGATCCGAGAGGAATGATATTTGACGAGGTTAGGCATCTTAGGCTGAGTAGTGCGTAGTTTTACTCCAAATAATTTCAAGTAATTCCTTTAAAATTAGAAATGATGTATAAGAGTGTAAAGCATAACAGGAACATTGTTTTTCAAGAAAAAAAAATACAGTCAGTTTTAATATTTTCTATATATTACAGTTATTGCATTTCTACAAGTCTAAATAAAAAATAAATATTTAGCAGTAATACTCATAATAAATACAGGGTTATTCATAATTCCCTCCGGGGTTTTGAAGCGTTATAGTAAAAAAACGAAGACGAATATGGCAAAAAAGAACATATGAAATTATTCCGAAAGTATTCAAGTTTTAACTTAAGCAGTTGCCTCTAGATGGCAGTAACATGTACCACTGAAGCCAGTTGTAGTAAAGAAAAATGGCGTTTACAGGCGGAGGGAATTATGAATAACCCTGTATATGTTCGGAAAGTACCTTTTTAAAAGTCCGAAAGTATAGTTTGAACTAAAGTTTTAAATGGAAGAGAGAGTTCTCCTTTCATAATAAAAAATTCGAAATAATAAAGTTAAAAACGAATGCTAAATAAATAAAACCAGAGAAATAAAACTTCTTGACTACAATAAAGAATATAAAATAATTAATATTTTTAATGAAAAATGCAGATCTCAGAAAAAATATATGTGTATAAAAAGAGGTATACTAGAATGTCGCGCTTATCATTACTCATTTCTAGATTAGTGAGTAAAATCTAAGGCTAAATTTCATGAATACCTTCCTGATTGAGTGTGAGGGGATTTCGCTGTCATTTTTAAACTTATTATTTATTACCTTGTCGTGAAGTTCTTTACGCATTGAACCACAATCTGTGACCTCCATTATTTTCTGTCTAGTGTGATCTCTCGAGAAACATTCCAACTCAACCAATTAAATTGGTTTCTCTCATTGGTCATCATACTTCGCCATGTTGTTCTCGACCTACCTCTTCTCCTCTTTCCATCTGGTGATCAGCTCAATGCAATTCTATCATTCGCTTTGGCATGGTTTCTTAATATGTGACAAATCCAGTTCTATTGTCTCTTTTTTACACCTATTAAGCATTTCTTGTGCTTTTTGCAATCTGTCATTATTTAGGGGGCTGGGGCATTAGCCCAACTGAAAATCTTAATCTTTTATTCGTACTTAGGACTGTCATAGGCAAAACCCCACTTATTATGGAGCTTAATATTTATTGATAACTCAAATGATTTATCTTCATTCAATTCTAGATTTGTGTAAAAAATCTGTAACTAATTTCTAGCATGTCTTTAGTCCTTCATAAATTGAACACACAGTTGAAATCAACTACCATGAAATATAATCTTGAGTAAATAATACATCAAATATCCTGCGATAATTACTTTTAGTCGAGAACTTTTAACTCTAGACAGCTCATTTTACACTTTTCTCATAAACTTTTTTTTTTTTTAAATATTCTTGCAGTTTTCTTATAAACCTAATTTTGAGTGATGATAAGAGTTACGATAAAAAGCGATAAGATTAAAAAAGAAGGATTTTTTGCAGTTCTAATGGAAATTTTTTATAATTAACGTAATTTTTAATCTTATACGTAAATTCTAAGGTAAGAAAATAAAAAAAATTATCGACAATATGTGTTGTAAATATAAATCCTTGTAAAATTTCAAAAGAGTGGCAAATAAAAAAGGGAAGGAAAAAATAAATTCCAGTTTTTACTACGTTTAGTTTTTTAATGGGTCTTGGATCCAAAAGTAAAAAGAATGATTAACAGGAATATGCAAGGTCCATACCGTCCTTAGTTTTAATATTTTATGATTTTGTAATTTTTTTCATTATGTGATGAACAACATCACAACTTGTATGGACCAAAACTTCGGCTTGGAAGAATCTAAAAAGTTGATTACAAACATGAGTGGAAGGCTGACGTTTAATTACAGTAGATTGTTATAACGAAATTTCATTCTATTTTGGCGAGTGGTAGTAAAAAATAAAAAACGGAAATCCTGAACTAAAAAATGATTTTAGAAGATTATCAGCATATATAGCATAACTTTGAAAAATGTGCTTTTTCTGAAAGTATATTGAACTTTGCAAGACTTGATCGTTCCATCTTAAGCCATCATCCAGTCATGGAAATGTAAACTTCAAAATTAATGGTTCTTTCCTACTTCCTATATTTTTTTATTAGAACTCAAAACTGCTTTTGAACCACAATTCAGCACCCGTATCAAAATCAAATGCCAAATTAACCTCAGAGTTAACAGACCAGCCAAATTTCAAACACTACGAGATCCAAACAAAACAGCTTTTAGACGAAATGTTCTTTTTTAGTTCTTAATCGATCATGTTGTGTCAAAAGAGTGAGAGAGAGAGAAATAATAATAAAGAATGCCGGAAATCCAGGCGAACCCAACTATGTATATTTGTTTTATCAGATCATCTTTTCTTGAAAAAAAAAAAGGAATTCATTTTGGTTCGTATTCTTTAATTTGGATGACAGGAGACAAACGAATTGTTGAGTGAGATATAACATGGGTGGAACTTTTCTTGAACTTCATCCCAATCGTTTTGTTGACTTAGTTAACGATGCCCCTTAAATCTGCGAGACTACTGCTGCTGATTTAATGCCTGAAAGGAAGAGGCTTGTCTTATGAATTGTGCGAAATGTCTCTGAAACATTTACTGAATGTAGCACTTCAGATCAGTTTATTTAGTTAAAGAAGTTTTTTTTTTCTTAACTGACTCTGAATGTGGACTGAGAGGATATGGTTGACGCGAAGTTCATTAAATTTGAAAGGCATTCAAGTCTTTTATACAATGTACTTCAAAAACATTATGTTGGAATGCATTTCTCAATTGCACTTAAAAATAAATTTTTTTTTTTCATTTAATAATTTTTTTTTCATTTTCAGATTGTGTGAGAGATAAAGTTAAAGATAATCTCTTGACTGATTGAAGTAAACTTAATGAAGGAAGGGGGTATAAAATTCTGGTCAGATTTTGTTGAGATATTTTTGCTTGATATAGCTGACTAAGCTAGCTGTGAGGAGAATTAATAAATTCAATAGCATAACTCAAGGCTTTATTTAGTTTTAAACTATGGCATCGTGGTTTAATTTCATTCTAAAAGTTTTTTTTAAACGAATACAACACCACAATTTTATTCAGCAATTAAATAAGTTACATCAAAATTTGTCCTCAAATTTCTTGATATACTTGTGCCAAAATCACCTTTTCCCTGTAGAGTTGCCATTAGGAATAAACCCTAAAGGTGAATGGTATTTTAAAGAGTTATTTCCATCTATGAAAATAAATTTCAGTTCTAATAGGCAAGATATCCAGGGGCCTTGGATAAAATAATAAGCCACATTTTTACAGACACCCCCCAGCCATGACCAAATAGCTAGTCCCGTTTTTCAAAGCTTACGACCATGGTAAGAACGTTATGTAATATTTATTGCGCTTAGACAAAGTGCACAGAGCCTGCACTGGTATTTCCTTCTTTCATATTTCCACTACACCCCAACGAGTGAATTTACGACAGATTTAACGTGCATCTTGCTGCACATAAGACAGCATACAAGTCCGTTCTTTCGGACGGAATGACCCTAAGCTTTGCTATATTGGAAGGCACCTTAACCAATTGCTCCCCTGGAGAGCTTGACTCATTTTTTCATCAAACTGCTCTTAATTATTGTTTTCATATAAGTACTTTACAAGCTTTCAGATAGCATATATGCATAAAAATGTTATATCCTGAATGGAAATAGTGTTATATTTCACCAAAAATGTTTTTTGGAACAAATTTAGAATGTGATTTATCATTAATTTGCCCAGAAATCTTCAACTACATAATTACAAGAAGCTAATTATGTGAATTCAAAAATTCAAGTTATTTTTTTTTAATATTAACTAATTTTTTAAACGATGTCATCATTAAAAAAAGTATTAGTAAGCGGTATTTTAAAATTTGGTTTGATTTAGATTTTACTCACTATGATAAACAGCGTCCGAGCTGAAGTGTAAAAAATTTTAGTTCCAAAACAAATACATCTTTTTGTTTTGAATTTCTAATAAAATTTTGATTCAATTGCAGATGTAATTATATGGATATTTTTAATATTATGTAAAAAAAGAACATTTCCCTCGAAAAGAGAATCAATTTTGAAACTTTATTTCCTTAAATTTATTAGATTCTGATTCACTTTTATTTTGTCCATTTCTACAATATTACTAGTACTGAAACTTTCGTTCACTTAATCATCAAGATTAAACTCTCTTGTGCCCAATATAACTCGAAGTCTTGATTAATCAAGCAATGGCTCAAGAGAAATCAAATAAATCTTTAATTAAACACTGAAATCTATATCTACTTCCTCTACCAGAAATGACTATTCCTAATTCATTCAGGTCAAGAGCAAAGCTGAACCCTTACCTTCCCGAATGCCTATCAGCAGGTCAAACTACAGTATGACACAAGACTAAAAATCCTCACCATTATTAGCTGGAAACTCGATCTTTCATTAAGCAAATGATTTGAGGCACACACATGAAAAGGGTGGAATACGTTCCACGGTGGAAGCGAACACCAAACATCCGAAGGAATTTGATTAAGGATGCCTTTTGATGAGAACCTTTGGTGTTTTTAACTCTTCTGGAGAAGATAATCTGAAACTGAAGATATTAGAGGGTTTGATTGATAACGTGGTTTTATTGTTTGTTTGTTGATTAGGGAGTTGCCTTTTGAAGGATTGTTCTTAGATGGAGGAAATCATTAAAAGTGGGTGAAAGATGGGATCTAAATTTGCAGAATGGTTCAAGTGTGATGAAGATCTTTAAAATTGAATTCGTGGGAATGGGGAAAATTAATGAAGAAAAGGAATTCTTTTTCGCAAGTTTGTTAAAGAGTTAAGCCTACAAAAGCTTTAGTTAATTCAAAGGTAACAGCAAATTTTTCTTGTTGGAGCAATCTGGTAATATTTTATACTGCGAAATTTTTAAAAAGTAAAAAAGAATACTTTTAGCTTGATTATTAGTTATCCCCGTTTGGATCTAAAATAAAGTGCGAGGAAGAGTGCAGAGTGTTCTTCGAAAAATTAGGGCTAAACTAAAAAAGCAAATTGGAATATACATTATAAAAGGAATTATTTACAAAGGGACATGAGGTTACAAATGATATATCATGGCGCTAAATATGGTAGCACATATCGCAACTATAGTCAAACCCATTTTTTAGGACTCTATCTTTTTAACGACTATGGCAATCCTCGTAGTTTTAATCTTCGGGCAGACAACGCGGACGATGTCTGAACTGGTAACCTTTTCTTCCAACTTCCACACCACAATCAGCTGGAGGACTTTTAGTCACGACATCGAGCATTTGACTAAGCATATGCACTGATTGATTAGTTATAGATTGGTAGGAACTAATTGATTGCTAGGAAAGAACTAATGCTTCTCAGCTCTCACCCAGAGGAATCGTGAAGAGGTTGATTACGCTGTTAGAGCGCTTACGTAATATACAAAAATAATAAATAAAAACATTCTACGCATACATTCTACATTTTATTTATGATGTATTTTTACGCAAGATGCACTTTCTTTTACGACCATTACTTCTGCTGGATGTGCTTAGTATTCGGAAAAGTATGCAGAAATTGATAATTATTGAAGAATTGTAAGATTTTTTTGTCAAGGTGGGAAAAATAATGGAAGTCAAATAGGAGATTTCACGAGTAGCAAAATTAAATTTTTTTTGCTTGGCAAAAGATCTTAAAGCTTTCTTTAAAGTTGAACACTAAAATACAATTACACATATAAAAACGTTAATGTTATGCATTTGATGAAAAAAGAGCTTAAAAATTATTTGTCATTTATTTATTATTGATAGCCAGATAGCGTATGTCACGCTACGCCAGACATATTATGCTATAACTTCTACATTTTTGTAAAAATGAATTCAATATTTTGATAAAATAAACTTAAAAGGATAAACCGTCGAAAATTCCTTCTTTTTACATTTCTTGAAACTTTTACCCAAGGAAATGAATGAAAGGAAAACGAATTAAATTAAAAAAAAGAAACGAATGAATTGAAAGAAAACGAATGAATTGAGGGGAAATAAGTAAATGAATGACCATAAATGAAATTCTCAACCAAAGAAAAATATAATAGAAAGAAATCTTTAAAACAAGCACACTGGTTGATAGAGTAGTTAAAAGGACCACTTAAGAGTATGTTCTGAATACAAAGTGTTTTTAAGCAAATAAACACATTTTAATAGAATGAAAAAAAACCACACTCTCCCTAAAACCCATAGTTTTGCAACAAGATTCAATAAATAACAAGATGATCTCATATTTTATTGCAAGCGTTTTGCAATTAAACGTTCGCTGGCGGCTCAATAGAATCGTTAAGTAACAAAGGCGATCTGGCTTCGCGGGTGGCCATATAAAGTACGAGGAACTGTCTTTTCATCAATTGGGTAAAGTTGGTACTCGTTGCATTTAAACAAGGGATCGACAACTGCCCTCATTAACTTCTGGCACCGAAAGATGATCATAAAAGAACAAAGATCGTAAAATTGGAGTTCTGGAAAGCTTTAAGTAACAGGACTTGTGTTACGATTAAAAAGGCCTTTTACGATCGCTCGTGGATATTTTTTTTATTGTGTTTTTACTTATCTTTTAATTTTGTTGGCCGTTTATGTCGTGGGCCTCATCTAAAGGTCGTAAAATGGAAAAGGTCCCAAGACCCCACGCAAATATGTATTCGAGTTTTTAGTTCTTTCTGAAACTTTTAATTGATGTTTTGAAGTTTTAATAAGTTGGCGAAAAAAATCAGTTTATGTACAATCGTGGCTCTATGTCACGGTGAAAACTGACATTATAAAGGCTTTTACATCGTGAAAAATACCGCAATTGTTAATTCACAGTTAAAAAAGTACTTGACTAATTTTAACTAAGCAATGCTTTACTTTAATAAGAATTTGGTAACTAACAGAAAAAAAATGTTATAACACAATTTTTTTACTATAATTTATACGTAAAATCGCCCTTTGAAATATGCTGGCTAGGCGCTGCCACTTTCAATAAGTAACCTATGAGTCAAGATAACTAAGGAAATAATAGTTTAGTTAATATCTTTTGAAACGTTTTCAAAATCAAATGATTAAATTTCTATAGAGATATTTTTATTTTATATTTTATAACTGTCGTTGAACAGCCGACCCAATTTTATGGGTTTAAGACTACTAATGCTCAACTCCGCAGCCTTGTAATTTAGAACTCAATCCAGAAGACAAGGGAACTCCTGGATCGAGTATTTTGAGAAATTTGCCTTCGTGGCGAACTTTTTGATGGAGTTAACCCGCATTTGCGTTACATAGAGAGGAAGACCACGAGAACTTCCCATGGTTATCCTGACGGCAAGGGTACTCTAATCCAAGATCCGTCTACCACTGAGGATATTTCAAGTCAGCACTGTGGTCGGTGCAAGCCGGAAGCGGAATTCGCATCGACTGGTATTCGAGCCCGGTTTGCCTCATTGGAAGGCGAACGCTCTATCCCCTGAGCCATCGCGGCTCTCTATCGAGATATTAGACTGAATGGTTCAGAGTGAACGTTCTATTGGACATTTAAATAACATTGCGTCAATGGGAAAGAAACGAGACTGTACATTGGTCGCTGTAATCGAGTCGCATTAAATAACGTTAACTGGACAAGAATTTAAAATATTACACGTGCATTCCATACCTTAAATTAGGTTAAGTGCAAAACATTGAAAAATATTTTTGAAATATGTAAGGCTAATGATATAAAAGCTCTTAAATATGCTAGATATGTTGCTAATCAAATTTTCTAATTTGCGTATTCTTAACAGTTTGAATAAGTCTACATATTTATTAGAAAACTTGTTGTAAGATGAATTATTTTAAATATTAAATTACAAAAAGAATTTATATAATTATTTGGAATAGTTTAAAATTATTGCAAGATTAAACTCTAATTATATTAAATTCTTGTTTTGATATAAATCCATCTAATTGCTGTGCACAAAATAAAGGAAGAAAGGTTCATTAAAAATGTACTGAAACCGAATCGTACTTTTAAATTGTTTATCCGAATCGAAAAATTTCAAAATTTAAATCAACCGATTCGAAACAGCGGATTTAAATGTCTGTTTAAAATCAATAGATTCGAATTTGTGTTTTAATCTATAGATTACAATAAATTCATTCAAAGCAATTAAAATTACAGAAGATAAGTCAAAAGATTGTATTGACTAACTCAAATAAACTGTTCTGAATCAATTTTGAACAATATTCCGCTCGATAAAATCGAATAATCGTGTTTAGTCTACACTTTAAAATTACCAATTTCAGTATACTTGTACAACCATGCTCAAATTATATTTTAGATTTGTGTTATTAGAAATGCATTTAACTTTAAAAAGAATTTTTTACCAGAGATAAACTTCTTCACAAATAAGTGAATGAAAAAGATTGTTCAGTTGTCGAACTTGATAATCATGATGACTCTTTTACTTCAGTTACAGACAAACTTTGTAATAAATAAACATGAACTTATATTTTATTCTGTGTTTTTTACAGGTAATAAAAATAACTTCTGTTTACAATCACTAATTTCAATAAGGATGGATGCTTATCATAGCAACTCAAACACATTATGATGTAATTGCTTAATATAAGATACAAAACAAGGAACTAAGGATCTTATTTGCTCAACTGATTAATAATCTTTATAAGTGGTATTCAGCTTCTTAATGAGCAACAAGTCTTCTTTCGTTTCGCTTCTTCCCCCATCCCCGAATTACCCTCTAAGCAAATAACCAGATGCAATTCTACAAATGAACAGCGATCTTCGAAAGAAAAGTAAAAAGCAAAGATCTGTTTTATTTATTGAAGTATAGAACGAAAGAAAAAAAAATTCCTCCAAGCACCCCACAGCTCAGAACTAACTAATGAGCTCGATTTATTGCTCAACCAAGCAAACGAGCCGCGATTCTTTCGAAAAGCCCTTATGGTACCTCTCCTTGTTGAAGCATCCGAAGTTTCAATGGTCGATTCCAAACAACGGTACTTTAGCGCCAACTTACAAAGAAAGAAACTATTATTTGATATCTCGCAACACTTATGCGCCAAAATAGTGCCTGATGAAAGCATTTGCGTTCTTGCTGCTTTTTTTGTTTGTTCGTTAATATTAAAAGCAAAGAAATAGGCCCGAAGCTTATGTTGTTTCTATGGTTACCGCTGTAGAGGATGATCCTTATGAGGTATAAATAAAAATATGTGCCTAGATTGGGTTTCATGTGTCAAGTGAAATACTCTATGGTTCATTATTTTTGTGTCAAACTGACTGTATGCGTCATTATTAAAATTTATCAAAGTTTAGAATTCCTGAAAAGAAAAAAACAGAATTTACTTTAGCCAAATATATAACTAAAAGCTACATTTTGAAAAAGAAGTAGGACAACTTAAGAATTTAAACTCGTAGAGTATAATACTTGATCAAAAAAATCATTTGCTTGAAAAATATGCAGATGGAAATTAAAATCCCATTCTCAAGACTTGCCAGACGTCTAAGCAAGTCTTAAGAATAGGGACTCATTTTTGAGCCCTCGAAACATGTCAACTTTTATTTCCATCTGCATGTTTTTGAATCAATCAATATCTTACCGCTTCATTTACTTGGGATTCTATATTTAATTATAGAGTACATGATGTAACCGAACTATAAGCATTTTACCCAATCATGCTCATGACATGTTTCCATTTACAACTTGAGCACATAAATACAACCTTTATATTTCTCATAAATGTATGAAAAGAGTATTGAAAAAAAGTTCTTCTGATTTAAAGAGTATTTTATACATCTATGATTAAGAAAAAGTAATATATATATCGACTGTTATCTATAAAAATAAGTAAATAAGTAAAAATTAAGCTGTTTTAAAACAGGACCGAGTATTTTGTGTAAAGGAATGTTTGAGAACTTAGTGGAGGAACGGTCTAAGTGAAATTTCAATTAATTTGAATAAATGGGTATTACGGTTTATATGTTGACAATAAGAAATGAAGACTATGCCTTGCCCTTATAGATGACAAGCTTACAATTGCCGATATCTACATATCCTTAATACTCATTTAAGCTGTTTGTCACGTGACATTTGCACTCTTGGCATTTAAATTAGCACTCACAAGACAAATTTCGGAAGCTTACTTGTCGAATCTATTGAGAAATGCGCTTAGATCTTTCTTACACTCCAAAAACACTTGAATTTCCTCTGGTTTATTCATTCACTGATATCTTTGGAATTAAAAGACTTAGAAATATAAATGAAAGTTGTACAGTTTAATAAGATTAAAATAAGATCTTTCCCCTGATAAATCTTAATTTTTTTTCTTCAAAAATCTCTCCCATACTCTCCTTTCACTTAGATCTTAATTTTTTATATGGTACTATGCCGGCCGGCCTGTATAGAGGTCAGGGAACTGGCCTTGCATCAGAAAGGTTTTGGGTTCGAATTCCGGGCAAGGCATGGATGTTCTTTCCTTCTCTGTACTATCTGTCCTTACTGTGAGAACAACGTTGGCCCACCTAATATAATACTCGTGGAAGAGTGGTCAACAAATCTGCCCTTCAGATGCCTGTATGAAAGGTCATTCTCCATTGAAAAAAAATGTATAGTGCTATAGGAGAATAAATAATACAAAGTTCAATCTGTCTCAGCTGGAAGCTTACTACTTAGCAGAAAATAATTCTAGAGAAATACAGAAAATAATCATTAGAGAATATATCTAGTAATTATTTTTAACAAGAAATAACATTTATATTATTACAATTAAAAAATAGATAAATTATCGAATAATTGTTACAAAATTTTAAAAAAATCATTTGTTCGCTATAAAATAATGACGAAACAGTTTCATGGATTGTGGGTTATTTGTTATTTTTTAAGCAAAATGTTCGTTACTTTTGAAACAAAATAAAGTACTTCCTGAAAACTTCTTAACAAAATGTTAAAAGATAACAAAAATTTTCCGGATAGACCAGGTTGTATCATGGGACGGATTGCTGAACTGTGAACCGAACCAGCAAATAATTTTAAAAAAAAGCTATTCACGTTACAGACTGTAACATTTCAAGAACCTTTATTTTGTTAGATATTGTTGGAAGAGTGCGAGAAACGTGAATATATCAATTAACTGTCAGGTTAAATAACAAATGAGACAACAAAAAAAAACAGACTTATTTCAAATGTAACCCGAGAAAAATGTTACCTGTCTTATTCTCGTACCTTAAGCCTCAATTGTAAACACAAGTGATTCCCTGCAGCTTCACCTTTTTTTCATACAAAATATTTAGAAACTTGACGATATGCAATTTGCATCGTTAAAATTGCTTCCATCAGGTCTAAAGGAATTCACATGTCACTGTCCACTAATTCAAATATTCATCAAGTCATAAATTATTGAATAATGCATTCCTATTTCAGGTCAAAGGATGCAATATGTATTCATGATGCAAATATACTTCATTTGAACGAAGATGGGTTGTCAAAGGCATATCGTCTTTTACCTGATAAGTTGCCTGGGAAATGTAGTTTTTACCTTAGGTCAAATAACACTGTCAGTGCAACAGCGGGGGCATAGCAGTAGGATGCCAGCCACGAGTTGCAAGTTTCGGAAGAAAAATTGTTTTCAGATATCCCGTTGGGCGAGAACTGTTGCTCAGTATGAGTTTCAATCGAATCCACCGAAGACGTGATTTTATTTACAGACTATCGCACTTACCAAGAAAACTAAAAACTAGATTAGCCATACTTTTAAAAATATTGACTTACAGCTTCACGGTCCGTTAAGTTTTAAATGAACTCGATAAATAGCTTATACATGAAATTGCTGTTGATACTATTCGCATCTTTGAACCCTAATCTGAAGACGAGGGAATGTTGCAAAAAATAGTAATGGAAAAGAGGAATAATTTACTAGACAAGCACAACTTTTTAGGGGAAACTAACACTTATTTATGCAACAGGGAGTGGGCAACAACGTAAAAGGCCCTCGCTTAGACAGACTGCAATAGCATTCTAACCTGATAATTGTCAACCACTGCAATTACTCGGTGTTTATAAAAGAATATACAATTCCAATAGCATATTATAACAGTTTATTTTAAACTAATTGCAGTAAAAAAAAACCACAAACCCACAAAATGAAGGTAAACTGATCTAGCTTTCTAACAAATGTTCAATATGTGCACTACTATAGTTATACGACACATCCAGCCTTAAGAAACCGATTCCCCACGGATGAAATTTTTCATCACAAATTCTCTTTCACCCTCCCAACTCATTGAAATTTATGCATAGAAATTTATGCCATGAGTTCAGGCTCATTTAAATTTATGCCATGAGTTCAGGCTCATTTAAATTTATGGCATGAGTTCAGGCAAACCTAAAGTAAGTCATGAAGTTTCAAATACTGAAAAGAAAGTTTCGAAGTATACATTTTTTTTTTATGAGAAGATAACTTAGGATTATGCAATGGGGAAGTTCTCCAATAATTTGTTTTCCTGGTAGCATGTCTACCACTACAATTATTCAATTCCAATTCACTAGTATATAAGTCATGTTAACTCGATTCTATGTTGGGGCACCTTTTCATAGAAGGTTCATATTGTCGATAACATACGCATTGGTGGCATGCTAACATGATCTGAACACACCCATCTCGACAGGCACACCCGCTTCGATTTGAACATGCCTACTTCGATAGATGGTCCATATTGAATAGTTTATTTGCTATTTGTGATTACGATATTGTCCTCATCACGCAGTTGCAACTCAGTCTCTATCACACACAACGTCAGCTTGTCTACAATGGAATGTTAATGGCAGCATAGAAGCAACCACGACACACAGCTCTCCCAATCTGCGCTCTAAGTCCGGGGATCTTAATACAACTCTCCTGGCTTCTCACAAAATAAAAATGAATCAACTAGTGGTATCCTGTTCAAATTCTGTCACAGATAAAATTCTGTTAGGGGGGGGGGTACTGTAGCGTGTCTCCCACGACAATTATTCAATTTTTATTCACTAACTAAGATATAAATCGTGTCAACTCGATTTTATGCTGGAATACCTTATCGTAAGTTAAGGTTGGCGTTGTCGATAACACTCTTCCACATCCTTTTGATATTTTGAAAATTTCTTTTCAGTTTTTGCTTGGCTTATGGCTTTCTCTAAGCTTGCCTGAACTCACTTTTTCTGGACTTGAAATTTTAAATAAAGGAGAAATAGAATTTGTGATGAAAAGTTTCTCCCACTCCATGGCGTCCTATTAAGTTTTATTCTTTCACCGCTTTTTTCAACATGTCTGGCGAAATGGAAGCAATAGTCACTGGAATTCTCTATTTTAACTCTGCCAAAAACATTCATCAATGGTATAGGCATAGGGAACTGAATGTATTCTTTCCGCTATTGCCTAATAGTTAACCTGGAGTTGAAGTATAAAATTCAAGAGGCTAGTGTTCATTGTTCCAGACTTATTAAGCAAAATGCTGGAAGAATCGGACTCGAGTTTG
Source organism: Parasteatoda tepidariorum (assembly GCF_043381705.1). Taxonomy (NCBI): domain Eukaryota; kingdom Metazoa; phylum Arthropoda; class Arachnida; order Araneae; family Theridiidae; genus Parasteatoda; species Parasteatoda tepidariorum. The sequence continues at coordinate 42,751,567 of NC_092207.1, read as the reverse complement.
GAGGCGTATTGCTCAACTTAAAATGCCCTTATTGATTATTTGCAAAATTAATCTAGTTAGTTTACCTTTACTTTCGTGAATGGTTTGCTGTAAATAGTCTAAATTAAACTCTTTTAATACGCTATTGAAATCGGGATATTCTTTTATTATCACATTCTGTATTTGTAATGGTGATAACTCACTATTATAATTATAGTTTGAAATTAATAAAAGAACATAGCTTTTTCCTGCTTTTCTTCAGTTTATTTTTGCTTATATTATTCCAGGCAAAATTTAATTTTCTCAGAAAATTACTCGAGTTGCAAATTTCAATAGTAAGCATAAAGTGGCCATACGAGTCATAGTTATACAAGCTTTAAAGTTTTCATGCATAGAAATGTTTTTACTTATTTTTGAGTCTAAAAATGCTATTAAAAATGATTGTTTCTTAGGTATATATATTTTTAAGCAAAATTCAATATAACCAAATCTAAATCGATAGAACTAATCGTTTCGAAATTATAAATAAAATTTATAAGTTAAAAATTTTCAAAGAACGACGGTACGAAAATTATAATTTTAATTCTTGAAACTGCCGTATCGTCTACACTATTCCTCTTATAGACTTTTCTCCGGTTGAATTTGATTTAGCGTAAAAAAGTACATAGAAAACAATATCTTACATGTATAGGTAAACATTTTAGAGGCAGGATAGGTGCAATAAAAAATTGTACTTTTTTAAATTTTATATTTTTAAATTCTTTACATCTTAGCTAAAAGTACTATCGATTTGGTGTTAGTGCCATTCGATTCAGAATGAAATATTATATAAGTAAATAGGAAAGGTATTATATTTAAACCAAGGTTACCAAGCACCAAAGTATTCTGCTTAAAGGTACTACTCGGGTATTCTGTCCAAACAACAAATTTTTAAAAAAAATTCTAGCTTTACCCTAATTATTCAGCTATTTAGGAACTGGTTTATGAATTCTAAAGCATGATTTAAAAATTAGTTTAAGAAAATAATATTTTTTTTGGTATTTCCTTACTTTTCAGATTCTTGATGGGAGGAAGAAGGAAAATCTGGAAGAAAAAAAAGCACCTGAAAAGTATCACTGGAAATAAAAACCGCAGAAAAAAGGAAGACCGGAAAAATTATTATACAAGTGTAACAACCAATTTGATTCGAGTCGTTAAACATAAATTGAATATAATTAAATAAATTATTCGAGCGTAATTGGATATTTCGTAAAAAATTAGTTAATTTTTAAGTATTAATTTAAGCAATTAACGTTAAGGAAAGGAACCTTTGACAAATTGATTAGTACTCTTCAGCAGTTCTTCAATTTTTCGAAATTTCACAAATTACACTTATTGTATTGTGATATAATACATATTGCAAATAATACTTTTTCAACTAGTTATTTTTTAAAAAATTGAATTAAATTTAATTATTTTATCGTTTTTGTAAATATTTTTAACTCATCAAAGCATTCACCCCTGAGAGACTACTGTTATTGATAAACCATTCATAACAATAATATTATACATTATATGATTGAATTAACAATATGGTATTACAATATAACGGAATTTTTAATGTATAACAAGCATTTTAAGTTGCATTTTTGTCGACAGCAAATTAATTTTGGGTCTTAATTTTTTTTTTGAAAAACTATCTAATTATAATCGAATAATGATTTAACTATATTAAATTCTAGTTCAACGGATTGAATCTGACATTACAATTATACAATAATTAATTATTGAACTGTTTTTTTTTCCTGCATTTTTTCAGTGCTTTTTTCTGGTGCTCTTTTTCCCTTTGCTTCTTCCGAGCTTCTTTCTTGGTGCTTTTTTCCGTGATTCATAAATCTTGATACCATTTCATTCAATCACGAAAAAGTCAGCTATAAGTCCCTCTATCCCTTCTCTCAACGGGGGGTTCCCGTTTCTCAAACATCCCCTCTCTTGAAGATAAAATGGGGTGTTGCAAAAATTAGAAGGCTCTTTGAAGGAACGAGGGAGCTCATTTTGATTAAAAAAAAATCTTTTGGAAAAGGGTGGGTTCCAGAAATGACAGACACAAAAAGTAGTTTAGTTCGGAGTTCATAAGATTGGCCCCTGCCGCAGCGGTGCTCTATAATTTTCAACTTCCGAAGGGTGAGACCCCGAAAATAGTTGCTTATTGTCTTTTAAACAGTTGTTAAGCTTCCCTATAGAATCTTATTGATCATTCCGAACTATTCTTAAGGTCAAATACATCAAAAGAAATGAGCTTCTTGAAAGCTTGTTAATGACTTCGCATTTTCTTTTTAATAAGCTAAACTTATTGGAAATATTGCTATTTTCATTCATTCCTAGTTTAAGTTACTTTATATATTAATCAATGGTATTTGGATGCTTTGAATTTAAAGTTTTTTGGGGAGACTATTTTGTATAAAAACCCCGTATTATACAAAAGCAAATCAGAATTAGATATTTCATTAAAATTATCTTATTTCGACGATCATTTTGTGCTCATAAGATATTTTTAAGAGTTTTAAGACATAAATTTTCTCCAAGCTGTTATATTTTATTCAGTGAGTGAATGTAACAAATTATTTCAACTCAGTGAAAGTTTTTTTGACCGTGTATAGGAATTGAATAAAGTAATCATTATATATATAAGTATCATGATATTTTATTTTATAACCGTCGTTGAACAGCCGACCCAATTTTATGGGTTTACGACTACTAATATTCAACTCCTCTGCCTTGTAATTTTGAACCCAATCCAGAAGACAAGGGAACTCCTGGTTCGAGTATTGGGAGAAACTTCCCTTCGTGGAGGACTTTTTTTGATGGTGCTAACCCACATTTGCGTTACATGGAGAGGAAGACCACGAGAACCTCCCACAGTTAGCCTGACCCCAAGGAGACTCTAACCCATGATCCGTCTACCAATGAGGATATTTCACGTCAGCACAGCGGTCGGTGCAAGCCGGATGCGGAATTCGTATCAACTAGGATTCGAACCCGGTTTGCCGCATTGGATGGCGAACGCTCTATCCCCTGAGCCATCGCGGCTCAAGTATCATTATATTGGGGTGTTTAAGTATTATGTTAGAATATCTTTGGTGATTTTGAGCTCTTCGTCCACCTTTGTCATCAAAAATAAATCACAAGCCGTTTGCGAAGAAAGTCGGAACAATTCCCGCTTTTTGGTTTTACTTTGAACCTTACTGTAGTACGCTAATGTTACGATTAAATTCAAATCTGTAACTGAGAGATGTAACTTTGTATAAAGCACTTTTTACGCTTTAATTCATTTTACAAAATTTTGAGTAGAATATTTTTAGGAATCTTTTGGGCTTTCCTTTTGGATTCAAATCTGTTGACGTCTAAAGCTCTTCACAGAAATTTCTTTCCTGTTTTTTCTTTCAACGAATTCAATTTTGAACTCTTTCCACGTGTAACTTTTTTGTTACTTTTTTCATTTTCCTTTTGAAGAAAATTTTGAAAGTTAGGGGAGTTTAATGTCTTACGTAAGCATTGCTCATATCCCTTTCCCCCCTTGACAGTATAAATACTCAATTCACAAACCACCTCTCTCCGTTAGGTGATATGAAATATTTGAACGTCCTCTATTAGTTAATTCTAAATTTAAAAAAAAAATCGTTCACGAATTATTGAAATAGTCATTTGTAAAGAAGGAAGATATTTAAAAATGTAAGAATGTAGCAGACAAATATGTAGCCGTAAAAAAGATAGAGCACCATTTAAAATTTTTTATTGCTTTTTATTAAAAAACTAACCTATATGACGTTGATCACTAATATATGATGATAGAAACATTGATCATATGATCACTAATGACCACATAACTTTCAACAGAAAATCAATGATCTTTTTTCATCGTTAAATTAAAAAAAATATCGTAAGCGAATTATTGAAATGGTCGTTTGTAAGGAGGAAAGATATTTAAAAATTTAATTATGTAGCCGACAAATATATAGCCGTATAAAAAATAGAGCACAACTTAAAATTATCATTGCTTTGCATTAAAAAACTAACCTATACGACGTTGATCACCAATATATGATGATAGGAACATTAATCGCATGATCGCTAATGACCATATGATTTTCAATAGAAAATCAATGATCTTTTTTCATCGTTAAATTAAAAAAAAAATCTTAAGCGACTTATTGAAATGGTCGTTTGTAAGGAGGAAAGATATTTAAAAATGTAATTATGTAGCCGACAAATATATAGCCGTATAAAAAATAGAGCACAACTTAAAATTATTATTGCTTTTTATTAAAAAACTAACCTATATGACGTTGATCACTAATATATGATGATAGAAACATTGATCATATGATCACTAATGATCATATGACTTTCAACAGAAAATCAATGATCTTTTTTCATCATTAAATCAAAAAAAAAAAAAAATCGTAAGCGAATTATTGAAATAGACGTTTGAAGAGATGGAAGAAATTAAAAAAAAAATGCCAAGATGTAGCCGGCCAACATGTAACCGTATAAAAGATAGAGCACCACTTAAAATTTTTATTGCTTTTTATTAAAAAAAAATAATTATATGATGTTGGCATTTATGACTTTACCGTTAGCTCATCCATTATTTCTGGCATTTTTGCTAGAATTCTGTTTTTTTTTTTCCTTTTAATTTTTAGATTTTCTACCATTTACTTTTTACAGGGTGTAGTTTTCAAAGACCTATTTTTTTCCATAATACCTACCAATTATAATTCTACGAAGCAGGAATTTGGAGGAGCAACAAGCTTCCAGAAATGAAATACGCCGATACTTGCCTCCCTCAAGAAGGTGTTATCGATATCGATGAATCATCAAATTATACGCTAAAAATTTGGAAGGGCGTTTCTGAAGGTAGGCGTTCAGCAAAATTGCAACTTATAGATGATGGATTGTGGTGAGAAATGCGACAGCTTCATTGAGTGTAACCATTTCAGGATGTCTGGAAGCCATGAAGGAGATCCCCAATTTGGCAACTAGTTCTTTTACACCAGCCAACAATTTATCATAAAAGCTTCTTACAATTAACGCCCATAGCCACCAAAGAGGGGATTCTTTAGTTTTATAATTTATGATACTTTTCTTTCTCTTAAATTTCAATGGTTAATTGAGAAACTACTATCGATTATGTAGTTGCGACACTCGTTTGAAAGCTAATTCAGGTGCGAAAGTTTATTGATATTCTTGTCATGCGAGACCAGTTTTAAGGAAGCATTCCTTACATTCGCAGGGTACTTTTTTCCAGGGACACGGGAGATTTCTTGTAGGCTCATGCGATATACACGAGACTTTCTTGATGTTTCATTTTTTTGAAAACGTATGTACGGCAAATTTTAAGTTTAAGTCATCGCTAAATAAGTAGAGTAAAATTCTAGTCTTATGTTACTCATACTTATCATTTTCAAGAGTGTAGTGGAACCGGAACTCCCCGTTATTTTTAGGTGATACGGAACGTGATTCCGGAACTTTAATGATAATATTACTAATTTTAACTTAATTTCAAGTTTTTTATTACAGTTTTTTTAAAAATATAATCACCTCGTAATAGTAACTAAGTGAACACTAACTTTTCTAACTTGCAGTGCCGGAAAACGTCACACCTCAGGTAATACTTTTAACGGTGCCCTTAGCTCAATTTTGGAAAGGATGTATTTAAAAAAAATTATTGAATTGTCTTGCGGGAGCAGTTATAACTGAACCATACAAAGTACTTTAATCCTGGCAGATCCTGGCAGATTAATCCAGTAATCCTGGCAGAAAAAATCTTCCCTGGAAAATACGGAACTTGTCCAATGTGGTTTTTTTTTTTATTGCACACTTTTCTTTCCAACTTTAGTAAAACTTTTATTTAGAGAACTTTTACCATAAAAAAAAGTAAACCTAAGAATTTATAATTACTTAAAAATAACCAGAAATATATTTTGAAAAAGGAGGAAATAAATAATTTTCAGAAGATTAAATTTGGGTCTCTCCGGGCTCCCCCTTACAAAAGAATATAAAGTACTTTGTCTTTACCTGGCTCTCAGGGCGATCGCCACGCTTTGCCCACCCCTTTCGCCGACCCTGCTGATTTGCTAAGTATGAAAGCAGTTATATTAGATTAAGACAATTAATCTATTGAAAATTAAACATTTATTTAACACGTCAATTCTGTTTTTAAACTGTAATTATATTTCATTTACTCATTGCTTCCAGGAATCGGGATTGATAAAGAGGATAACATGAAATTTTTTTTTTGTATTGTTTAAAGCAGGGCGAGGGATAATTTTTGTTAATAACTAACATAATAATATGTAATATTTTATTATATAATTTTTTATGCAATAATTCATAATACTTTATAAACATGTTAATAATAATTTGTAAACCTGTAAGCTCCTATATATTGTTAACTGATTTTTAAGAAAGGAAAAAATAATTAAAAATAAAAGTATTTCTTTTTTTTAATGCCGTTGATTTCAAATGGAGGCTACATTAAAATAAGGAAACTTAAGTGCATAAAATAACTTTGATAATTATAGATAATTTTTCTTATTTTTTTTATCAAAAATTATCGTGTATAATTTTATATTGCGCCCTTCCTTCGCATGTTGCGGTGATTATCCTTCCGGTTAAAAATGTTTGGCACAACAACACTGGCTAATTCTCAAAATTTAATGCCATTTGAAAATTTGAAGGAAAAAAATTTTGAAAATATTTACTTCCTGAAAATAATTTAATGAATTTTTCTTCTGTGCTATTTAGATATTTAGATGTCTTTCATTCATTTCACTCTCTTTTTTTCTTTAAATATTTTTGCTTTATCCATTTTTGACTAGACATAAAGGAAATAGTAATTTTTCTAACCATAGTCCCTATTTATTTTGCAGATTCAGGAAGAAATATATTTTCTATATAACTTAAATATTATTAAAAAAAAAGTTAATTGTTTGAAAGAAAAGCATATAAAGAAAAGGTTTATTGCTAAGTTTGTCATATTGGCCACTGGATGTGATATTAGTTATGGCATTATAAAGCTCAAAAATTAAAGAATCCGAATAATTCTACATAAGAAGTTGAAATTCTACTTGATTTGGACTATAAACCTAATTAGACAATTATTCAGTTAAATAAATAAATATTTTTCATACAACTAATTGTGTAAACAGACATGGTAGTGTAAATGAGCACTGTGATACTGTTCATCACATATTCTCACCCTCTTCTTCTTTTATTTTGCCAATTACTCAATTACTTGGTTAACTTCCAATTTAGTCCTTCAAGTTTATCTCCCTATGCTCGCTATAAGCTAATTCATTTATCTTGATATCTTCCAGTTATATGCTTTGAATGCTTCCAGAATTGAGTTGTAAGCAAACGGAAATATGCTTTAAAATTTTGGTTTTAGGATCTTCTATCTTGAGCTTTCTTAAGTTTGTCTTTAAATAGAAGGATGATTTGTCTTCAGAGGAAAGAGATATAATCATTAAAAAATAGATTATAACTCAGATGAACCAATTAATTTCTAATTATTGATGAAATTGCAACGGATAAATATATGATGCTACTTAATGCTTTTTTTAAAAGATTGCTTAGGAAATTTTAAAAGGTAACAATTCCCATTCAATATGATTCTTGTGCTCGTGTGATAATAAAAAAATAAAGAAGATTGAAGTAAAAAGTATCAGTTATTAAGTAGTTGATTTTCTGCATTTTTCTACGCTTTGTGATCTCAACATCTTTACAAGCACTTACCACTAAGAAACTTTGTTTTTCATCAACTGTACGCAGATTATTCAAAGTAGCTACTTATATTTCCTTTTCATATAGTTTTCACTTGCAAGAAATGTTGCCATAAATATATTTTAATTCTAAAATTAAAAAAATATTAATAAGTGTATAGTAGTAACAGACAGGAGTAGTAATAGCCGCGGTTGGTGCTACGGAAGTGACGTCATCACCCAAAGTCAACCGGAGCTTATTTCTGCCCCAACCGGAAGTTGCTTATTTCTGCCCGCCTTTAACCGGAAATTGCTTATTTCTGCCCACCTACAAACCGGAAGTTGCTTATTTCTGCCCGCTTGCTTATTTCTGCCCGCCTGAAAATCGAAACTTCGTCTGCAGCGTCATGGGGAGCTTATTTCTTTTTTTCTTAAGCCTAATATATTTTTAGTTTCGGTTTCTGTTTTTAATTTAGTTTCGTTTTTTTAAATATTATTTAATTTATTAGTTTTTTGAGGGTGGCAACACTTATTATTTTTAATATTAGTTTTTAAGGATGGCAACACTTAGAAACTTTGTTATTTGGGGTGAGCAATTACACTTTATNAGAAAAAAAAGAAATAAGCTCCCCATGACGCTGCAGACGAAGTTTCAGGCGGGCAGAAATAAGTAGGCGGGTAGAAATAAGCAACTTCCGGTTGGGGCAGAAATAAGCTCCGGTTGACTTTGGGTGATGACGTCACTTCCGTAGCACCAACCGCGGCTATTACTACTGACAGGGTATCCGTTATCAGAGAACGGAATTTTCTTACACAAAAATTTATTGTTTTTATCTTTTAGAATGTACCGTTGACTTGAGTTACTTTAGCTAGCTTTAGCTTGAACATGTAGCAAAAAATTCCTATACTTTTGTATAAATTAATGACCATTTTTACTACTTTCTTCTCTATATCGTAAAAATTTATATCGATATTAGCGATAGTTACTTCGTCAACCGAAGTAACCTGTTTACCAGATGTTTTTGATTAAAAAATGCTTCCAAAGTATTGAAAATGTTTCTTAGATGAAGGAACATTGATAAAAAATACAATTAAGTAAAGTTGAAAAAATAGCTCATTATTACTTATTATTATAAGATCTAATGCACATTCGCTAAATTGTAAAATTTTCGTAGATAACTATCAGCAAAAATAATAAAAATGAAGAGAAATATGTTTGTAGATAATGTGATTCGAGCTATTGAAAAAAAAAGAAAACTTAGAAAAATCCTATTCAAAAACGAATATGTCTCTTCATTGTTTGGATATAGAATTTTGAAAACATTTGCAATATAAATGCCGGATTAATAAGTTAAAAAAGAAACTCGAACTTTTCAATTTTTAAGCTTCTTTTTTAGAGCCGTTTCGAAGGGATAGGTCTGACACAATGTTTCATTTGACTAACGTTTCAATATCATTTTTATCATTTACAAAGGCAGATGTTGACATTCAGCATGCATAAAAGAAATAACAATGATGATGAATTTAATATTTTTGCTAAATATAATTTCTCACGAAGGCTAATATTGCATTCAGCATGCACAATATGCAATGACATAAGTGATGGGGAATTAAATATTTTTGTTAAATATCATTTCTCACTTACAAAGGCAAATGTCGACATTGAGCATGTGCACGAAATAACAATTATGAGGAATTTAATATCTTTGTTAAATGTTATTTCTCACAAAGGTAAATATCAACCTTCAGGATGCACAATAAACAACAATGATGGGGAATTAAATATTTTTGTTATATATCATTACTTTTCACTTACAGGGCAAATGTCGACATTGGCAGGCACAATAAATAATGACAACAATGATTGGGAGTTAAATATTTTTTTTAACTATCATTATTTCTCACAAAGGCAAAAGTCAATATTCAACACTCACTGATGGAAGGATTGTTTGGGGAAAATAATGTAAGCAAACTGAATTTTTTTTTCTGCATTAAGAACGTTATTTGCAGGAGTAATAAGTTTGTAGGAAAATAAGCAAAATAAGGACTGGAATTCGGACATTCACCAAAAGGATTATTTAAATATAAACATTTATTTGAAAAAATATTTATGTTTTCGGACTCCCTCCGCATCATTTTCTTTTCCTACAATCGCGTCACCTATTCTATTAGCTTCCCCGCGAAGAATATCGAAATTCCTGAACTTTTGCGAAATTCCTCTTGGCGATCTTTTGGCGGCATCCTAAAAAGCAGACAACCCTCTCAGATGTAGAGAAACAAACCGACCACGTGTGTTGCCACAAATGATGCAGAGAAGTTGTCAGAGAAAGATTATTTACGATTCTCCTTCGCAACGAACGCCATGTGGGTTTCGTCTGCCAGTTGAAAACTCCCCACTAATAAATTTAGAATCGTTTTTAATAACCGACTGTTATTGTTGTGTGAAATAAATTATACAATTGCGTGCTAGATATTGAAAGAAGCACACACAAGGTTAAAACTGAATTACGTAATATTAAATTGCATTGAGAATTGTGCTGTTTGTTTTGATTGTTAGTTTTTCCCTGCATGTCATTTGATGATGGATTGATTATGAAAACTAGATTGAAGAGTTAGATTATCTTCAGTGAAGTTTATTGCTAACTATAATGGGAAATATTCCTTTAGATGTACGCTACATAAAACGATGATCATTGTTTGAAATGAATGATGATTGCATTGATAGTATAATGTGTGGCTTTAATACTGGTACTAAATTTACATCGTGCTTTAAAAAATCAAAAAGTTTCTGTGTATATTTAAATTTGTGAAAACTGCACCATAATGCTTTGGATTAGAAATAGTTGCTTTGTTTTTATGAAGTGCTGGTTGATGATGATGATGGTTTTAGTAATCGTCGACGCTGGTGAAGATGGTAAGGAAATTTAATGTTTTTGTTTGTAAATATTTGAGTATTTTAAATTAATTTAAGTTTAAAGAACTATATAATCTAGATAAATGTGAAGATGTGTGTTGTTGAACTAAATCTCACAAGTCTGTTTTGACGCTTTCTTTTTGCTACATTTCAAAAATAGAAGTTTTCTCTTTTTTTTTAATAAATATAACTGAATTTTTTTTTACAAAATCATTCGCTTTTTTTTTAATGGTTCTAAATTACAAGAAATTAAACTATCTAAGAAAGAAAATTACCGCTTATCTTGATCAATTGGTTAATTTATAATTGTCTGATGAAATTCAAATTAACATAAACTATTTAGAATGGATTTATATAATATTAAAGTAGGAGACTATCAAACTTATTTCTTTTTGTTGACTTAGGTCATTTGAAACTCGTAAAAGTTTTTAATCAAAAAATGCTAACTATTGTTTCTGGGAATATAATATTAGTATTGTTATTATAATATCTTCAATAAAACGTTATATTTTATTACAAATTTAAAATAAATATAAGTCTAAAATTTCCTTTGCTTTTTCCCCTTGTTCATGTGGAACATTTTTCCGTTACCCCCTGAGTATAGACGTAATAAGTAAAGTATATAACAATGCAAACGGAGATAACATGATAAAGATTGATGCTATTTCACTTGCATAAACATTCGTAATTCTCATACCTTTTCAATCAATTTTTATCGTTTAAAATGCTTGTCAAGAAAAAGGGAATTACAAAGGGTAAATTTTGTAAAAATAAAATTAAAGTATTTTGGTAACGGAGCTATTGGAACTTATTACTTGTAATAAAATTGAAAATTTATGTGAAAAACAGAAATTTTGAAGCTGCAAATTGGGAAGAAATTACTCCATTTGTTTCGTCACCAATTTATCTTTCACAGTGAGCTGTAAGAACAATAAAGTATTTGGTTAAAGTATTTGGGCTATTGATATAGAAAGGGTATTTGGGATAAGATGTATGTTTTTTTTTATGCCCAATTACTAAAGTTTGGATCAAATCCTTTGTTTTAGAATCTCTGCACTAATTTTTCCTCACTTTAGCTATTTATTCAAAAATAGCTCACAGAATTTGTTATACACTAATACTTTTTATTTTTTTATACTTAAACAAGCATTATAAAAAAAATTAAAGTCACTTCCTGCTTTAGTCAACAACAAAAAATTTATTTTAATTATTTTTTATTAAATAATTGAAACAATTTCTCCCATAAAATTAAAATTAATGAATGAATTAATATTTGAAAAACTGTATTAACATCAAGTAACCACTACAAGTTTTAAAAAATGTATTTGAACGTGAGTGGATGAATAAATAGTATTTTACTAATGGTTGAAAATTTGAACAAGATATTTAAATATAGATGGAGCGTGAACTAATAGTAGGAATTGAAAAAAAAAGGCATAACATTGTTTTTAGCATTTTTGCAATAAATAAGATTTAAGCAAAATAAAGAACAAGTTTTGTGACACTTTATTAGAAAGGAAAATAAAAGTATTGGATCAGATTCTTAGGAGAAGTAGATAAAAAATTTCATCTAACGATGCGATTTTGAAAACGTTTCAATCGTAATACTGCATGCTCCGAAACTTACAAAATGTGCTTCTTTGTTTTTATCATGCTTTTTGACTAGTTTTTTTTTCCAAATACTATTGACTTATGCATGTGTTAAGTAGTTCATCTTCTTACAGACTGCTAATAGTAACTTTTACTTGTAATATCAATAACTGTGTAATAGCTTATTTTTTTTAGATCTTTTTATAGGATCCCGTCTTAATAAATTATGAAAGAGGTTAGTTTTGCATCATGCTTATACAAACAAAGAATGATTCTTTTATTAGCGGCATTCTTGGCTTTGTTTTATTTAGGCGAGATTCACTTCTAAACATCAGAATAGCATATAGCATGAGACATTATTTCTGAGCTTTAAGTTAAACTTTTCATTTTCGTTATTGAAATAAGCTTAGAAAAGCACAAAAACTTAAGGAATGTGAGATATTTCTACGATTAGATTTTTACGTGAATTATAGAAAAACAAATTATACTTATGATAGTAATCTAATTTTAGACATAAAATATGATGTATGATGTTCATTATATGATGTATGATGTTCATTTTTTATAATATATGATGTTCATTATATTATAAAAAATGCATAGTATTTTACAAAACCAGCTTAAATTAAATGAAAAACGATACATTATTAAGGAACTCCTTCGAATTTAAAGATAAACTAATATGAAATTCCTCTTAATGTTAATAAACGTCAAGTTTAAACACTATTTTTAAAATGATTTGTTTAATAATCGTAACTCGGAATTTATTACTGACTTCTTTAATAATTAAAATTACAGTTTTGAATTATGTGCAAATTTTCAAAATAAATTTTAATTGTGCTTTCCTTTTAATAAAGCTTCAACTTAAAATGTAAAAAAAATAATTTAAATAATAATTTAAATAATTTGTTATTACCTCTATAGAAAACTTATTTAATCATTTGCTTAAAGCCGTTTTAAAAACTTAAATATTTTAAATAAAACTTTTTTTTCTGTTTTAATATTTAATAATTTCTGATAAAAGAAAATCATTAAATTGTTTTAGATTATCTTGAATTTAGCGTGAATTATGAATTTAACACTTGAATAAATTTAACACATTATAAAATGGATCATTGTTTTCATAATACAAAGTATTTTTCTTAATTTTCGCTTAAATGTTAATTTGTGACCCCTTTGTGAATATACATTTTGTTCAAAATATTTGAAAAAGATTTTAAAAATTTACTGAGTTTCCCGTAATAATTGGTAACCCTAATATATATTTAAAAACATGAAGTTAAAAAAAGTATACGCTAGCTAAAAAAAGGTGAAAATACAAACTACTGAAAGTATTAAAATCTTCTTTATTGCTTGGTAGTAGTAATAATACTTTATTAACGTCACACAAGAGCTGCACAATGAGCTATTGGCGACGGTCTGGAATGATTCGAAGTTGATCAAACATACCATTACAATTTTGATTCTCTGCTAAGAGGATGACCGTTTTGGTAGCCCGACGAGCTACATATAAAGTCGAGCACTTAAAGGTTGAACAGTTTAACGAGGACCGGTACCGCGAATCCTCGGTCCCTTCGCAAAATGATCAAGTGTTCACACACTCACTCACTGATTGCTGCCAATAATATTTCTCTTCGTTGATCTACTAAGAGCAGTGTCTTACGACAGTCCACTGTGGGACATGTATTGTTTGAGAAATTTGAGAAGCAATTAATAGAAACAACTTCAAATTATTTCTGACAACCAAACAGGTTTTGATATTTCTCATTCCCTTATGCTCACTGGTGATTTGCCAGATTTCGATAGCGATTTTCTTTGTGCATCGCATAGGTGTTAATTTGTCAACCTTAATGTCTTTACTTTTTTTGATTTGATTTTCGACAAGTTTTCTAAAAATGCAAGTTGATAGTGGCTTTTTTTTTGGAACGTACTTATTAAAATAATTTATTAAAAAAGAATCACGCGATTTGCTAAATGTACCATATGGCTACATTTATACATTTTACAATTTTATTTACTTTTATTATTCATTAGAATTTCCATGCCTTATCACAAAATATATTTTCTCATAAGTTTTCTAAAAGTCAGTTTCTGTTTACGATAACTTAGTTCCGCGAGTGTTCATTCTTAAAACTCTATTAAGATAAATGTTCCTGTTTAATAATTTACACGTGAATTTAAGCCCTCTAATCAACCCAGATGATTTATTTAATAATTATCCGTCAAAAATGAAATTCCTTCATGTAACAAACATGGCACACTTACGCGCGATCCATAACAATTCAAGAGAGCTCTTTACAATAATTCTGAAAACTCTCTCTACTTTTCTGACGTAATTAATCATAATTAATGCAGGCTTCCGTTTAAAACCTTGTTTACTCACCTTTCTCTTCACCGTAACTGAGAAAACTGTTATCTCCACAGCCAGACAAAATGAACAAAGTTTTCTCTTGAAAGTCTTGCGGAGCATCTTGGAGAAAACAAAAATCTTCCTTGTTTGCCGTTGTTGATCGATTCCCCAAGGAATTGAAGGAAAGGATTTGGTTGACTTGTTCCCCCTCGAGAAAATAACGTACACACAAGATCGGATTTTTATTTTGAAACTTGGCGATTTTTCCGAAAAACGGAACATTTAGGTATTTTTTTTTTCCTTCTGCAAAAGAGGCCTAAATATTCCCTCGAGATTATAAGTTTGATGTTACAATATTCAACTAAATAACTACTTAATCACCTATCATAATACCTTGGTTGGCTTGTTTTCGGAATATTTAATGTTTATAAATTTGTTCCTAAAGCATAATTAAAATTTGTTGGTACTTAAAACTATTAATTAAAGAAAAAACCTAAATATTAATTAATAAACATAATTTCTTTATGGAATTTTCTTACAAAAGTACGTCGTAGATAATTTTGTGATAAAACAAGGTTTAAAAATAATTTTTGTGGGAGAAAAATAGAATGCTTCTTAATCATTAAGATCGAAATGATATCGTTTGCTAACTGGAAAACGGGACTCTTAGCAAACTTTCAACATCGATTTTGTAGGCCTCATTGCAAAGTAATGTCAGTAGTTTGTAAAGAGATGTATTTTCCAATTAGTCTACGGCAAGTGTACTATTTAGTATGATTACTTCATACGATTAAAACTGCTGCAATAATACTGTAGCACATGTAGTCGTAGTATATGTCGTAGTACTACATGTAGCACATGGCACATGTAGTCGTATTGCATGTTGTTCGACTACGCGTCGTCGTAAATACTGAAAGATTAATTTACTTAGACATTCATCAATTATTATTATTTATTTTTTAATACTAAGCTTTTAAGTACAACAAAAAATGTAAATTTTTGTGATATTTCTTAAAATTTAAAAATCGGTCCTTATTTCATGCATTCTCAAAAGCTGGACGCTAGCTAAAAGTATACGAAAAGTATAAAGAATCCGATAAGCGCTAATTTTAGCTTCCCAAAATTATGAGCTAAGCTTTTTTGCAAATTCATATAAATAGGACTTATCAAAAAAGTATAGACAGGCAGACCTCAGATATTAATTAAAATGGACCATATAACTCCTGTATGTTATTTAAATTTGTGCTGTTACTCAATTTTATTTAAAATTTTCAGCAGTGTTTACCAAATACTTGCAATATTATTATATTTTCAAATTGCATATTATTTACTTAAAAAAAGATATTTGTCCAATTTAAAATTTCACAATAACCTGGAATAGTTTTAAGCTTTTATATTACCCTAAAAAAACTAAATCAATTTATTAAACGATACCTTATATTTTTTTTCCTTCTCTTTTCGTATCATAAAGCAATTTATAAACACACGTTCTTTCCCCCCAGTTATTTGCAAATCCTGCGGTGAAATTCAACAAACCTGTTCTAATCTTTTTCTACTGAGTCAACGAAATAAAAAAAATATTCCAAATAAAATAAGCAGAGAAAAATCCGGGAACCACAAAATGTTCAGTACTGACTTGGAATTTTAAAATCGAAAAAGTAGTTCTTAGTTGATGGTAGTTTGATGAAGTAAAGGAAATGCTTATTTGAAATCCAAAGAGTAAACACTATCCCTCTACCCGGGTAACTTGAGTATTATTTTAACAAAAGGATCGAAAATGAAGTTTGCATACAATGTCTCTCAGACTCATTTTCTGACTCCAGGCGAGGATTGCCTTGAAGCGAGGACCTGACAAAATAAATACTTGCTATGGAATATTGAATTTCTTTCTGCACTCGTGCTTCTAGTAGGGAAAAGGATGTATTGGTAGCTTAATATGTTTGATTGTATTCTGGAAATTCGTTTATACAGGGGCTAGTGTATCTTCTAAATTGCGAAAGTTAATGAGAAAAAAAATGGTTTATTTATTTTTCTTCTGGTGCCTGAAAAGGATTTATTGAGTGGAGATAAATCGGCGAGATTTAGTTGGGTAAGGGTTTCGGTTATAGACCTGAGTTTTAACCCTTTGACGCAGAATTTTTATTAAAAATTTTTTTAATACTTTTTTCATTATTTTATACACATTTAGGTCAAAATATGTGATAATATTTTATTTTGCATTTTAATAATTTATGGCTATGCAGGGGTCTGTTTAGAAGAAATTTGGGTCCGTTAACGGACCCTTCACAAAATATCTTTTCATAAAAACGGACTCTCCACAAAATATTTTAACTTAAAAACGAACCCTTCACAAAATATTTTAACTTAAAAATGGACCCATCACAAAATGATTTTTCTTTTAATCGGACCCTTCACAAATTTGTTTATCTTCATTATCATTTTGTTAATCGAATAAACCCTTTCCAGGGCAGAGAACAAGAAAGATGGATGTAAACGATTTAAATTTTGTCTTCGGCAGACGATTCTTCCTTTATTCGTCCGAAATGAATATTCTGCGTTCAACAGTATAGGCTAAATACCAAATATTTACATGTTGCATCGCTAATTTAGTAGCTGCAATTGCTGTTTATTTTTTAAAATTTAATTTTTTAATTATATATTTGCAGTGTTGAGCATAATCTTGCATGTCTTTACAATTTAATAAATCCTTGAAAAAGTTTTTTTTGCAATAACGGACCCTATTTGCACAAATTCACAAAAGCGGACCCTGGTTGAAAGAATGTGACTTAACGTTTATTTTATATTCACAAATTACGTGTAATTTTTTCACAATTTTACAAAAACGTACCTTTCACAAAATGTCTGGACAGACCCCTGGCTATGAAAGGCAGCATGAAACACTGGCGTCTATAAAATAGCGAACGATACTAGGACGTAATAATGGAAGGGTCACTGTACTGCGAGATTGTACTAAAGAGCGTAGACTGTATTATTATTGAAGTAAGTTTATTTGAGAAGGATTAATGGTGGTTCAATTTAAATGCAAGTATAGGGATTTAAGTAACGGAACGTATAAATTTTTAAAAATACCTTTAAAACACTCACAGTATTATAATATTAGATCTAAAACTTAACTAAAATAAGCAATTTATGGCTTGAAAGTTAACAATTGAACACTTACCTGTGTTGCTAATCTGCACATAAAAGTTACCTTGCAAAATGTCTTAAGGTAGCCCAGTTATCTGGCATGACTTAAGCATCCTGGTACTACTAATTTATGACAGTATATTTTTCAATTTGTTCTGTATTTTGCTTGTTTTTCTAATATGTTCCGACCAAAAGCAAAAGTAGTGCATATTCTCTAAATTGCCCCTATTCTTTTAAATTCATCTGATGTAATTGACTTGTATTTTTTCTTCTTTTTTTCTGAAAAGTAACTTTCTGCATACTTTTTCATTCTACGAGAGGAAGAACCAATCATCAAGACGCTTTTTTAATAGCCACGACCTGACTTATTTTGTTTGAAAATGGGAGGCAATCCAGCTGCGTGCCACGTTTTTCTTTTTCAGGTTAAGGGGGCAGGGGTTATAAGGGGAGTACTTTCCAAATGGTGGCTGTCATAGTAGCACTTTTCTAGGGACCGAAAATTTGATGCTTCCTCTGGATTGTACCTTAGGTATGCTCGAAAATTTTGTGTACGCTAATTGGATTAATTAAAATGTATAGCACATATTTTAATAATTAAAACAGGTTTTTAAAAATATTAAAATGAAAACATACTTTCAGTGGCATTGGTGTTTAGTTATATGAAATTTTTGATATAAATACTTTATACGCAGCGGAACATTATTTATACATACATTATACGCACATACATAATACATACATTATACGCATACGTTTGGTGCATATTTGTAGATTCTTCACGTATATAAACTGTGTGTATGTATATATATATGCATTTATATAATCTCAAGTACTGATGAAAGTGGCGAAAAGCGGTCATTTCTTTATTTCGTTTCGAAAGAATTCTTATTTTAAGTTTATGAAGTATGCGTGGCAACTTGAGCCACGAACATGATTTAAGTGGGAAATTTAAAACCGGCTTCGTAACCGTCACAGAATTCAAGCAGATAGGAATTAAACATGGCATGACAAAAATCGGTAAAAATCCGAATTCGGTAGAAATCCGAATATAATGGTTATCATTCATTAATTCATCTTTTCATCTTTTAATGAGGAGATTTTTTTTTTGTGTAGTTCTGTTGAATAAAATTAAAAAGAACCATTTGGAAGTTTAAAGGCATTTCCTATTATACACTAAATATATGTATAATAATACATAACAATCATTGTAGACATTTACCAAATCGATTATGTGAATGCCGATATTTGTGAGACAGTATCGGCATTCTTTACATTTTGAACATTCGCAATAACATTCGCAAAAAACCAGTGAATAAGAGCCTTAATTCACGGGTTTCTTGGATTATTTTATCCAAATGTTTAGTACCCTTCTTCTTAGTTCCTTTCTGCATATCTTAGGAGTTACGGAATGCAAACTCGGGATGCCCTGACTGTTCCCTTGGAACCGCCCCTACTTTTTCTCGAACTTCATCTTTTTTTCTTATTTTTCTCTTCACTTAGTCCCCCCTCTGCAGTTTCGTCCTTTGTTGTTAACCGCTCTCACTTCATATTTCTAGAGAGAGGGCGAAGGGCCCCTTACCACGGTTTTTTTCTTCTTTTCTTTTGATGCTCTTTTCAACTACATATTCACCACAAGTAGTTTGTAGTGTTCTTTTTAAGTTAAGTTCTTGGATGGGCATCCTATCTTTGAGTGCACTTGTGCGTAAAGTAACCCTACACAAGATTACCTGGTGAAGATGTCCCGATTAGCCATTTTGTTGGAACATCGGAAGTTTATCGACTCCAACATGTACCATTCTTTGGTACGCCCATAAATGTCCCGTAGATCTAATCGGCTTGACAGGCCTGAATAAATAAGGGTTGTACGTTTTGGATCTTCCATGCTGAGTTGAGTTTAGTTGCTTTGAAGTTTTTGTATTTTCTAAGAAATAATTTGTTTGTTGCTGACCAAGTCTTAAGAGCTTTTTTGAAATTTTATAGCCGAGGATATACAAAAAAAAAAAAAAAANAAAAAAAAAAAAAAAAAGAGAGGAAGCTTTTTGTAAAATAAAAGCAATAAAAATCTTGGGGATCTAATGTAGGATTTATTTTTGAGATAGGAATGACATGTTTAGTAAACTTGTATCTTATTATAAAATGCTGAATTTATTTGATCCTCTTAAACATTAGCATCTCTTGATCTTGTCATAAAAAGAAATACAATAATGAATGAATATTATTCATGATTATTATTATTGTTTGACATGAATTACAAATAATTCATGTCGTAGAGAAATAAACTTTATAGAAAAGTTTTAACCTTATTATAGAAAAGTTTTTTACAAAAGTATATTTTTGCTCCCCAGCTAAGCTACAATATTTATTTATTTATTTTTATTTCATTGTTTAGAAAGAGAATGCATACTTTTAATAGAGGTACCTTATCCTATATATTTTATATGTTATACGGGAAAAAAGCTATGAGAGAAATTCGAAGTATAGTATTTCAACAAGAACTGTTTTAAAACTTATAATTATAATAGTCAAAAATAGTTTTTCTTAAAAATTTCAAATTTTGCATTTTTATTTCTAATTGAGCTGGTTAAGTTTATATATATGAACCTTTTTATGTAGTCGTTTTTCTTTAAACTATGTATCCCTTATCTTATGCGTATTAAGTGAAAGTTGTGTAAAAGAACGTGACTTGTAAGACTGTAAATTTAAAGTAATTTAAAAAAAAAAAATACTGTATAAACAAAGGGCAAAAACTGCAACATAAACAAACTGTTACAAAATACTGACATTGAGTTTTTGCTATTCACAATTTAGCAATTTTCGAAATAAAATAACTAAGGAAAATAATTATTGTATAAGTATTTTCCACTTTAGAAATTGAGATGTTTTTTTTCCTTCCTTTAAGGGGCATAAAAGAGCGTATGCTAATTGTTTCATGGATATTGAAGATATGAACTACAACTTAAATTTATTTCTCACGGGTTTTTCATTTATTTTACACTAGTTACACTGAGAAAAATTAAAAACGAAGCATCTCAATAACATTAGATCTAGTGAACAGGTTGTCGCTTTCTATACACTTTTAATGGTTGGAGAGCGCAAGCTTAAAGGGTTGATTAATTTGTGTAGAAGATATTTTATGTAAAAAAAACAGACGTAGAATCTTCCTGCGAATAATCTGATGAATTTAAAATATTAATCCTCAAAATATGAATCGTTTGCATTAACTAGTAAATCATATTTTCCAGATTTGATCTTTTCCAGATGATATTTCGAGGATGAAATATACAAATCCGCCGGGGAAAGAAAGCTTGTTTAATCTAAAAAAGTACTGATTTCGTAAATTAAAATATCGTCTGCACAGATATTTTAGCATATTAAGTCTCTTGACCATTTGACGCAGAATTTTTATTAAGTACATTTTTCATTTTATTGTATTAATTTATTACAAAATAGTTGAAAAATATTATATTCAGCATTTTAACATTTTATGGTTATGAATTATAGCATAAAACACCAGTGTCTTCTTTTGCGTAAAAAGGTGAAATTTTCCAAACACGGCTCACTTTCACTCGATCATTCTTCAAATTCGCACTTTTTTGCAGTTATTTAGATATAAGAAAAAGTTATTCATCATTAAAATTTCTAAAATTTACAAAATCAATGGAATGGAAAAAAACACGACTTTTTTTGGATCTTATTTTTTGGTACAAATATAATTCCTATAATCTAACAGATATTTTTTAATAACTTTTGAACTGATTTTTATAATTAAAAAATATCAAAATATGTTTTTACTAGTATTTAGAGCGTCAAAAAAAATAATATAAAAGGAACACCGGTGTTCCATCTGCATCAAAGGTAAAAATTGCGCCAAGTGTGGGAAAATTTAACCATTAGATCAAAAGTTATTTTGGTGTTTCGTTTCTTATTTTGCGCTCTAAACGAAATAATGTAAAACTAAATTATGTAAGCCAAGTAAAAAGTGACCGATTAGAATTGTACTAGAAAAGGACATTTTCACATCCAACAAAAAACTTTTTTTTCTATATATATATTCTCTTTTGAATGTTTAGGTTTCTATTTTCTGAAATACACGTAGCAGCGGATTTGGGGGAGGGGAGGAGAGGAGGTTGTTATCTTTTTGAAATTCGATCCACTGTATGGACAGAAGAAAATCTTTGAAAAAGGACTTGTTATTTTCAAAACTTCATCCTCTCATCAACTACTGGAAATACGATACATAAATAAGGGAATGCTCCTTATCAATAAAATTTTCCATTGTTGGAGAAGATAATGAATTATTTCTAATATTTAAAACATTTTATTCTAAGTTTATGCCACCGCCATACTTAAATGTTATTCAATATACAAAGAAATTAAATTACATATACGGAATTGATAAGAAAATAAAATTTATTTAGTAAAATATGTATTTTAGTTAATAAAATGCTATTTTGTTAGAGTAATGTGTTCGAGCTTGTATTGTTAGAGTGTTTCAGAAGTTTATTTTTTTGGTATGCGATTTATTTTTAAATTTTGGAATTATAGATGAGGAATTCTTTTCAGTACTTAAAATGCACAATTTTGAATTAATGTTAGCGTGCTTAGGCGCAATGTAATATATGCACAGTGTTCTTCCGACGCGTTTTTAGAAGGGCGGCTCGCCCTGCCTGCCCTTTGATGCGCTTTGTTCTCGTTGTTAAAATAAGCCGCCATTCCTTAAAAACACTGTCTTTTTATTCATATTCCATTAACAAAATTTATTCACCGTTTAATTAAACAGTAAAATTATCTGTGCTTGTAGGTTTAATTCTGATCACTATTGTCAGGATTGTTGTCAACTGGTTAAATTTATCGTTTCTCGGGGGTATATTGAGGAATTTTTTAAGTGATTTTAAATTTAAAAATCATTTTTTTACTACTTTTTTTTATTAAAAAAAAGAGGCAAATTTTGAATATTTATTTTCAATCAATTTTCAATTTAAATTGCAGGAAAAAAGAAGCTTTCATGTTGTTCATCAGTAGCCATTTCTTTTTAAGCTTACTTTTTTTGAAAGGAAAAAAAATTGTGCACAGTGATTTTCCTTTAGAATGCTTTTAATTATTTTTTTTAAGAAACTGCGAATATTTCTTCTATTTTGAAAATGAGTGAGAATTGCTTTTTGAAATATACACATAAAGTAGTATCAGAGGGTTATTTAAAAAAATTAGTTGAGGATCAAATTCAGTTATTACATAATATTACAAGTTTTGACCATATTAAGTGAGTGCCTTTTCAAAACTCAATGCCCTTTTCTGTAAGGAGGCACCCTGCCTTTTTTTTTTATTCCTGGGGAGAACTCTGTGCATGCAGAAATGAAAAATAAAATCCACACTGCGTACGAAAAAAAAAAAAAAACTTTTTTAGTGAAATCTCTGTCTTGATAAAAAGAAAAAAGAAAAAGCTATATGTATAGATTGCAGTAATATGTTCGAGATTTTATTGTTATCGAGTGTAAAAATGTATATCTAGATTGAACTTGATTTAACCTTTGAGCTATGATTTAAATATTTTATTACGATTATTAATTGCTTTTAAAAAATGCTAAATAGTTAAATATTATTTAAGAGTAAAAAGAATATATATAGCGCTCTCTCTTTTCCCATAACAACAACTAGCGCCCTCTGTCATAAAGAGAGAAGGTGAAGACTTTCTCTTCTTCAGTATAGGTAAAGAGTATGATACTGTTAACAACTAAACATTAATTTTGCGTGTTTGTAATTTGTAATGTGTGGTTAAATTTGAAAACAATAAAATTCTTAACTGCGCCAGGTGTAGCAGTTGGTCTTTAACCAAATGGCTAAATATGAGGTCGAAAACAATTTCGGTTGAAGAATTTTAATGTTTTCAAATTTGCCTAAGTTACTAACACGCAAAAATTACGTTAATCTCTACCTCTGCTAAAGTCGCTACCCTTCCTCTTATGATAGTGCTTTCCTCTTATAATATGATAGTGCACCATATATATCCATAAATATTAAAAATAAGTGATAAGTATTAAAAAAGAATTTAAGTACATAAGTTATAAGGATTATTTATAAATCAATCTATCATATGGTTTTGAAAATAAGGTTCTGCAAGGAAAAAAAAATTATCTGAAGAAGTAGATGGAAAACTTAAAAATTTTATTTGAAAGAAAAAAAAATAGTTCAAAAAATATTATATCCTTAAATTATACTGAACTCACACATTGATTAAATGATTATAATACTAAAAACTTCGGAAACTACAAATGCTAAGTTAGATAAATTAAAGAATAGTTTAATAAGAATAGTAATTGCGTCGTTCTAAGGTTTTTTCATTACAACCTGTCAGTGGAATGATTAATTAATAAAAGAAACTGGGGGAAAAATACAAATGTTATTTGAGAAATTTTTCCTCTTTTATTTCGTTAATATTTTTAGTTTATTATGAAATAAACAGAAGTAATTGAGAAGGTATGGTATAGGTTTGAAAAGGTGCTTTTCAGGTAATGAATAGGAATAAGATGTATGATTTAAAATTGGAATTAATCTTTATTTATTCGAGTATAAATGGAATATTTTGAATCCATGATTTTTTTTGAAAATTTTAAAAACTTGTAAAAATATAAATATTAATACTTTTAATAGCAAAGTATATTAGTTACAAGTATATAGTAAGTTTAATTAATAGAGAAGTTTCTAAACAAATACATGTAATACATGTAAAGTTTGCAATACAAAATTGGTTTCTGAAATTTAAGAATTAGCAGACTTTTAAGTATGCTTTAAAATGTATGCATATACTCATTGTTAAATAACTATTACTTTTCTTAATCGAGAGTTAAAAATAGTATTTATATCTTCTAGCTATGCTTAAAATCATTAACAAAGCTGTTTTTTTGTACCATACGTCGGAATGAAAGAATTAAGTTTAAGCAAAAGGAATAGCTTGATCTTAAAAATGAATTATGATATTATTTTTATTTATATAAATTGTTATAAAATTAGTTTATTTTTTCTCCTTTAAAATTCTTGCAAATTAATAGTGAATTGCCAAAAAATAATTGAGAAACAAACTCATCTTGTGTTGTTTTTAATATATTCAATGCAATAGTTTTCTCTTCTCTTTTTAAAGTCCGTGCAAATTAAAAGTGAACTGTTGAAGAATAATTAAATAACACATTCATCTTATGTTGATTTGTATTCAATAGAGTGTTTTTTCTTTTCTCTTTAAAACTCATACAAATTAATAGAGAATTGTCGAAAAATAACTGAGTAACAAACTCATCTTGTATTGATTCTAATGCAGTCAATAAAATATTTTATTTCTTCTTCTTTAAAATTCGTGCAAATTAATATTGAACAGCTGAAAAATAAATTGAGAAACGCACACTCGTGTTGCTTCTAATATATTCAATACAATAGTTTATAATATATTCAATACAATAGGGCCCATGTCCGAGAGTTCGTGGGTTCGAACACCGCCGGCCGAAGACTCTCCGTGTAGTAAAGTGACTGATGCATGTTAAATCTATCGAGTCGCAAAAGTCTTCCATGTTCCCATAATAAATCAATACCTCTGGGGGTATTGGATTAAAGATCGATCGTTCTCCGATTTAGGTCAAAATTACGATCTGTGGATGAATGAATGAATGTATGAATGGGTCCGCCCTATAAACGGGTGAGACGTATGGTGTGTCAGAAGTCAAATTCTTGGCCATAGATGGCGCTACTGGAAAACAAGAACAATCACACCCCCTCTGCCGAAACAGGCATACGCCAACTTCAACAATAGTTTTTTCTTCTCTTTTTAAAGTTCGTGCAAATTAAAAGTGAACTGATGAAAAATAATCAAAAAACACACTCATCCTATGTTGATTTGTATTCGACAGAGGGATTTTTCTTTTCTTTTTGAAGCTCGTACAAATTAATAGTGAAATGTCGAATATAACAGAGTAACAAACTCATCCTGTGTTGAATTCTAATGCATTCAATAGAAAATTTTATTTCTTCTCCTTTAAAATTCGTGCAAATTAATATTGAACTGTTGAAAAATAAATTGAGAAACAAACTAATCTTGTATTGTTTCTAATATATTCAGTACAATAGTTTTTTCTTCTCTTTTTAAAGTTTGTGCAAATTAAAAGTGAACTGTTGAAAAGTAATTAAATAACACATTCATCTTATGTTGATTTGTATTCAATAGATTTTTCTCTCTTAAAAATCGTACAAAATAACCGCGAATTGTCAAAAAATAACTGAGTACCAAACTCATCTTGTGTTGATTCTAATGTATTCAATTTGTTTGAATGCCGTAATGCAGCTGATCAACTCCAAAAAGAGATTTTTGGAACGATGGAAAAGAAAAAAAAAACGAATTCCATGTATTGAGCAAAATTTGTTCGGAGCAAATTTCGACAGGTATGTAAAGAAGAAGTTTGAAAGAGCAAAGAGAATCGACAAAAGCTCTTGGCACAACCCACAATTGAATAATAGCTGTCATCTGGTCGCCAACGCGAAGAAAAGGTGAGAAAAAATGGCGACTGAATTCGACGTCAAATGGAGATGAATGAATAGAATCGGGAAATGTTTTACACGGGATTAAACGAATGAGCTTCCGCAAAGAAATGATGTCTGCTCGTTCATTTCATTTCCATTTTTTGACGATATGGGAGGATTTTTTTATGGGTTTCATGAAAAGATGATGAGTCACGAAATATTTCATGGATTTATCTTCATCATCTTTTTTCAATGTCTTGTTCGAAAGTTTTTTTTTCCTGTTTACCCCCGAAAGTGGTTTCTGTTTGTATACATCATTCTCGTCTTTTTATCATAAAAAAAAATCCAATTTATATTATAAAATAAATAAATAAAATGTTAAGAAAAATCGCATGGAAAAAACTGAATAGCAAGCTAAGTTTACAGAATAAATTTCGTTAAAAATTTTTCTAAAATCAATTAATTTTAATTAGGTTTTTTGTGCATTATTCTAGTTTTTTATAATAAAAAAACCCCAATGTGATCGCAAAATAAGTAAAAAAAAAGTCGAATAAAAAAGTTCAAAAAGTTTTCAATATTAAGTTCGTCCAAAAAGCTGTTATTTCTTTTAAAAATATGTTTATTTGCATTAATCTAAGAATTAAACAGTTTTAATTTTACTACGTTCTTAATACTTGCTTCCGTGTTTGTGAAGGGTTTTGATATTTTATCGCTAATTTACGGTGAAATTCTGATTATTTTCTGACTATCTAGAGCACTTAAATCTAATCTGAAACTCCATTTTCAAAAATCAATCAATTTCAATTGCTTCTTGGCTGCTTAAAACAGAATTTATAGTGATATTATCGCCAGTTTAGAGTGTATCGAAACATTAAAATATTGTTTATAAAGAACTTTCTTCATTAAAAACAATTTCATTTAAATAAGTGAGCACTTTTTTGAACTATTTAATATTTCCTTTTTAATTTGTAAAAAATTTTTCTTTTAAATTTTTTCCATATTTAACAGTGAACCATAACATTTTTTTAAACTTGCTTTCAAATTTCTTTAATATATTTTTCTACGACGCTGCTCTCTTCAATTGCTATATTTAGAAATCAATCGATTTTCTATTTTTGGAAATCAACCATTTCAGTGTCTTTAAGTTTTTAATACAATCAAAGAGATTATTCTAATTTTTTTTAAAAAAACAATTTCCAATTAAGCTTATTTTTTAAGCTTATGTATTCTACTAAATAACAATTATGAACACATCGAAGCTGACAAAAATAATTTATTGTTCGTATAATCATTAGCGTGTTTCCTTTTTTAATTTGTGAAATTTCTTTAATGGTATCCCTAGAAAAAAGAAAAAGAGCATAACTTTGGTTTTATGTAATTTTCCATATTTAAAACATGATAACCGTTAGAATGTAAAGTACAAAAAAGTAATGCTCTAAGAGAAGAATATAGAATTTTTTTTATAGAGAATCATATAGAATTTTTTATAAAGAAGTTTTTGAACTCTTCTCTACCACTGACTTAAGGACCTAAATAATTTTTTTAAAAATATTTTGTCGATTCTTCTACTATTTCAATTCAACGACTGTCATTCGATGTTTAATTATTACAAAACAAATTTTTGTCTAAGACTCTTTTTGTAATTCTTCCTTATCACTGATAAAAGAACTAAAGGAATTTTTCTGATATGTTTTGTTGATTCCTCCATAACCTCTAACTCCTTTCATTCGATGTTTCGTTGATTAAAACAAATTTTTGTTTTATTGACTCTTTTTGAAATTCTTCCTTATCACTGATAAAAGAACTAAATGAATTTTTTCTGAAAACATCAATGAAATGATGTATAGTGAAATATTGTGTAATGAAAACTTATGATGTTTAGTTACTTGGCGAAATTAAGAATAAGAATTGGAGGGATTTGTAACATTCCAAATTCAGTTGGCTTTGCAGTGCACTGATCATTAAGACACGGTTCCCAGCAGATCACCGAATTCAAGAATCACTGGTTGCGGTCAGTGTGCGGGTGGGTGACCAATTGGTTTAGTCTGCTTAGGGACCGAGGGTATGCGGTATTGGTCCTCGTTAAACTGTTCTACCGTAAAGTGCTCGACTTCGCGTGCAGGTCGTCGGGCTACCGAAGCAGGGGTGTCATCCCCTCTGCAGAGGATCAAAATTGTGATGGCATGTCTTCGGATCATCCTCAGGGATGATTCCCAGACCGTCGCCAATAGCCCATTTTGCAGCTCTAGTGCGACGTAAATGAACTACAACAACAATTTTTTCTGATATGTTTTGTTGATTCCTCCATAACCTCTAACTCCTTTCATTCGATGTTCGTTGATCAAAACCAATATTTGTTTAAGCCTCTTTTTGTAATTCTTCCTTATCACTGATAATAGATCTAAAAGATGACATCGGTGTTCTACTGGGAATCGTGTATTTACATTCAGTCCACTGCGGGGCGCATTCATTCGTGAATTTAGGAATCTGGCCGTTGATTTTTGTAACTACGGAAAGTTCTTATTAAATGTCCTTTTGTAACATATCAAATAATCCCAACTGCATTGAGTATATAATTCAAAACTATCCATTTCTTCAAATATTTTATAATAGAGTTCTTCAATTTTGTAAAATTGTAATATGGGCCTTAATTTCTTTAGTTGCAAAATATTTATAATTAGCTAAGATGATGACAGTTACAAAATTAATCCCTTTAATGTAAATATTCTATAGTGTACAAACTATAGTTATCGAATAATGAAGAGTCAACGTTATACTGCACATTCATAAAGTTAAAATCTGCAAAAAATATTCAATAAAGTTTTTATAAGCCCACATAAAGTATTCTTCAATGTCAGAATACACTATGAATGCGTTGTTTGAATACGTTTATTTTGTTTAACAAAATTGTGAAATGCAGTTTTGGTAATTGAATGTTCGTTTTCTAGATAATTCTCCATTTCTGTGACCAAGATTATATAATTTTAATTATAATAAATAAATAACGTATTTTATTAAAATTTAATGATAAATGAGCAGATGGTGCTCAAGATGTTTTATTGTTTAACTTACTTCTTATTTTTTTTTTTAAAAAATAGATACATATATACGACATTTGAGTCACATTCGATCTATGTCATTCGATTTCATAATATATGTTCTATAAATATTAAATGAGATTCCATAACTTTTATTTCAAGGAAAATAAAAAAGAAAAGATTAAAAACTTGCGTGCCTTAAATTTTAAGCAAGGCTTTAATTTTAAACAATACTTATTATCAAACAGAAATTATTTTTATTTACTTGGCAGCTTGCTAAAATGCTTAAACACTTTTTTTTTAAAGAGAATATTTGGTGACATTTTTTACCTACGTGAAAATATTAAAATCGATTTCTCAGTTTTTGCTTACTCTTACGGTTGAAATAATCAAGTGAAACAGTATCTTTTATTTTATTTTATCCGTCGTTAAACAGCCGACCTAATTTTGGGTTTATGACTACAAATGTTCAACTCCGTAGCCTTGTAATTTTGAACCAATCCGGAAGACAAGGAAACTCCTGGATCAGTAACCCCACAGGTATTGATTTGTTATGGGAACATGTAGGACTTTGCGACTCGACTGATTTAACGTGCATCAGTCACCATTTACTACACAGGGAGTCTTCGGCCGGCAGGGATCGAACCACGAACTCTTAGGCATGGGCCCAGTGCTGTACCAACCAGGCTTTCCCGGCCAAAACAGTAACTTTTAAAACTTAAAAAAGTTAATTTAAAAAAACTCGTTTCATTCGTTTCACGCGTTTTTCATGCGGATTTCATTTATAATGTTATATTTCGCCAATTCATTTAGTTAGGGAACAATGAGGGACAAAACTTATCTGAACAGGCATAAATAACTAACCCACATCAGTTATGAAGATTCGCTTAAAAGTGTTATTTCATAGGTTGATAAAACCCTACTAAGAATAAACAGCCTTAATTGCAAATATGCAGTATGAAGTTTTATAAATTAAAATGAAAAAATAATGAAGAAAAGGTTGTTTGGTTAGTTTAAATAATATTCTGTGACTAACTGCAATGTCTTTATTTTATTAGCTTAAATTTCTTTGAAACAAATGTGCTGTGAATAAATTTAAAAATAAGTAGTATACAAAGCTGTGTTTCCAGTTTTTCGAATTTCAAAAAAGTATGAATAAACAAAAGAAAATATGAGTTTTTGGTTGTACAAAAGAAACAATATCCCTAAAATGGATATGGCCCTTTTTTGCTTCCATTTCCTACTGTCTCTTTCGAAGGAACTGGGAAGTTCATTTCAAGAAGCTTTGCAAAATGTCCCGGAAACAAAAGAAAGTGCGAGGGTTCGAATATTCCAAACGTCGTGGCCGATCAAAAAACAAGCATAAAAATTTATCGTCTGAAATAAACAACGTTAAGCTTTGGACGTAAAAAGAACAGAAAAAATGATCCAGCGAATATGAGTTTTTTTTTTCTTCGCTGGGGAAAATATTATGGGATGTTAGAGGTTGAATACATGTGTTATACGTGTGTTGTGTGTTCTCTTTTAGTGTTGCGAAATTTTTTATTCGTTGTTCTGAGAATTCGTGCTTTTTCTTTTGGTTGTATGAATTCGCTTATTTTTTTTTATTCAGATGGTGGGTTTATTTTACTCATTTGTGGAAGAATGTGACATATGTTTGTTGGAGATTACCTATGTGGGGTCCTAAAAGAATGTTTTTTTAACACTTTGTTTTTAAAATTACACCGCTTATTGCTGATTGTAAACGTTTGTGTTAAATTCTTTTAATCTTCTTAGAATTATTTCTGATATTTTCCGTACTCCAAAATACTGGCTTACCCGTATTTTTTAAAAAAAAATTTTTTTTTTTTGGATAGGTTATGCACTGATGTAGTAGTGCCCAGCAGGGAACTTATAGGTTTTCCTGAGTCAAAAAGAATAGTTTTCCTTCAGGTTATTCAATGACAAAGTATTGCCTAGTAGGGAAATTTACTGGTTTTCCTGCTTCAAAAAACAGTTTTCCGCTAGTTATGCATTGATTAAGTACTGCCTAGTAGGGAAATTTACAGGTTTTCTGCTTCAAAAAACAGTTTTCCTCTAGGTTATGCAATGGCAAAGTAGTACCTAGCAGGAAAATGTACAGGTTTTCCTGCACCAAAAAACAGTTTTCTTCTAGGTAATGTAATGACAAAGTAGTGCCTAGCAGAGAAGTTTCAGTACGATTTTGCCTAGGGGATCAATATTAATCATCATAATTTAATTTTTTGTTGTAAGAAGACAAAGAGTAATGCTATTTTTTAATAAGACGTTTTCTTAAAATTTTTAATGTAAAATTTTTAACGTATTATCAATGTTTGAAAATTGGAAAACATTAACTTTTAATCTCTATTTAACCTCTCCTGCTTTCAAGGTGTAGAAATTGGAGAAAAATCCTTCTGTCACTAAATTAAAACTCTGGAAATTATTGTTATAGCGAAAGTCAAAAACCAATTGTTCCATTGTTTGTTGTACTAATAACAGTAAATTTTAGGACATCATTACTCTTAATCATTAGCATGCAAGAATGAGTGTCATGCATTTTTTTAGAATAAAACAGTTATATTTCATTATAAAAAAATGTTATATCTCGTTTTTGATTACATTCACAGCTTAATATTGGTGCAAACGTTACCATAATAATCCAAAATTTAGTAAATGTCAACTTCATAAGGTACATGTCGACATTCGCATAGTATCTTTAGTGACTATACGAAATTCAGTCATTATTCATCTAAAAAATCAGACATTATGTCTCCTTTCTCTCTTATATTTCAAGATGTGAGGAATGTCGAATAAGACGAGTTATTTTACATTGTTTTTACCTTTAAAAACCTCCTATCAGTGTACGCTGAATGTCGACATATATGGTGCGGAGTAACAAGTAATGACTATCAATACATTTTATTCAATGTTCATTATCACTACCTGAATGTTGACATGTTTTTATAACCAGCGTTGAACAGCCGATCCAATTCTGAGTTAACGTTTATCAATGTTCAACTCCGTAGCCTTGTAATTTTGAACCCAACGCAGAAGACAAGGGAACTCCTGGATCCAGCATTGTGACAAACTAGCCTTTGTTAATGACCTTTTTGATGAAACTAACCACCATTTGCGTTAAACGGAGAGGAAAACCTCGGAAATCTCCCACAGTTAGTCAGACAACAAGGGATTCTAACCCAAAATGTATCTACTATTGAGGATATTTTACGACAGCACTGTGGTCGGTGCGAGTCTGGTGCGGAAATCGTATCAATCAGTCATTGCCGAGATTCGATCCAGTGTCACCTCACTGGGAGGCGAGCTCCCTATTCCCTGAACCACCACGGCTTGAATGTTGATATTTGCTAATGTAAGAGAGAAAATTTAATAATTATTTTCGAATGTGCATATCGACTAAACATTCACAAATTTTGCTTTTTACGCACATCAAATGTCAGTTTTAGAATGCTTAGGAAAAGGAAAATAAAAGTACTTCATTTATTACAGATGCAAAAACGAAGAGCATTGAGCTTTCTATAATTATTCTTTTAAAAAAAATATATAAGTTATTGATATCCTCAGGATGTTTTTGTGTCACATCTTTTGATACAAATCCTTGAAGTAATTTACAAGTCTGAGAAACTAGGCGGGGCGGAGTGTGATTAATAAATACTTCCACTGCTTAATGACCTCCTCATCTGCAAGAATAATCAACCAATTACAAATTGTTTCTTCAAAGTACAAGTTAGCGCTATAACTTTATGAGTATGTTAAGGTATCGAAGTGAAATCAATCATATTTCATTTTTATTTTTTTGCTTGTATTAAAAGATTCATTAAATATTTCTTCTGGAATCAAAGGATATATTAATTGTTCGATCAATTTTTCTTACGTGGTAATACGCATCCTATTTTTAATTCTTTTTTTCCGGATGTATGATCTTATTACAGATACAATTAATTACTGTTTTGTTATTATAATACAATATCTAAACCCTCCTCATAATTGAGTGCGTCTATTATCAACCAAGCTGTAAATCTAAAATCTAATCTAAATGTATCCTTATCATGAATCTCGTGAAAATGGGATTATTCTAATACTACGTAAGATTTTTTGTGTGGTGATTTTATAGTATATTCTTCTCTTTTGCCAGCAAAAATAAGATAATTTCATTACTTTTTGTTTACGTAATAATTTTTTCGAGTTGTAGTTTTGTGCGAATTTTTGTACAGTATCGTTATCTGGCAATTCGAGATAATTAATGAAGCTTATTTTATTCTTAATTTGTGAATTTTCATATATTTTTTCGGACGAATGATCTTATTATAGATACAATTAATTACTGATTCGTTATTATAGTTCTTAAACTCTTCTTTAGTAATTGAGTATGTTTATGATCAACCAAGCTATAAATCTAAAATGCGTATCATGCTTATTATCATGAATCTCTTGAAAATAGGATTATTCAAATACTCAGTACGCATATTTTTAGTCATTTTATAGTATATCCTTTTCGTCATCGAAAATTTAAAAAAAAATATCAAAACCGTATGCTTACGTAAATTTTGTTTCGAAATGTAGATTTTTACGAACTTTTTTGAGCAATATCGTTACACGGTAATACGATATAATTAAAGAAATGTAGTGACTTGCGTAAGCATGGTTCATACTCCTTTTCGCTTTCTCATTAAAAATAAGCAAATAACGCTGTTCAAATATTACGTAAGTGTTTGTGCAAGTATATTTAATAGTTGACCTTATATAATAGGAAGCATATTAAGTAGTAAGCGAGTGTCAAAATCCTGTGCTTTGGATAGGTTTTTTTTTAAAATGCAGTTTTAACACACAATAATTTTTTTGTTGTTGCAATTTATGAAGGAAGTTTTTCGTTTAAAAGAAATAGTGTTTTACGTAAGCATTGTTTATACCTCTCTCGAACTTGTCATAAAAAGTTTTGTGAATGTTTACGTAAGCATTGTTTATACCTCTCTCGAACTTGTCATAAAAAAGCAAAACGCAATGCTATGACTTAAAAAGTTTTGTGAATGTTTACGTAAGCATTGTTTATACCTCTCTCGAATTCGTCTAAAAAAAGCAAAACGCAATGTTATGGCTTAAAAAGTTTTGTGAATGTTTACGTAAGCATATTTTAGGAATCTTGGAGGCCTCGTTTAATTTGTCAGTTGAAATAAGTAAAACCTGAGTTTGTTAACAAATACTTTCAAATCTATCTAAACTGCAGTTCAGTTTTGCACGTTACAGTCAGATATTTATAATGCTATGTTTTCTTAATGGAAGTTTAAAGAAAAAATATTTTATTTTGTTTAGCAGTCAAATGCCTACCGTTGCCAATGTGAACTTTTCAAAAATCATTTTTTTTGTTAGAAGATTTATCTCTTTTAAAGAAAAATTATTATTAAAAGTTCGTAAATAAATATTGCTTTTTATAAAACTTCTTTTTTATTACAGTAATACAAAAAATAAGTTTGATTTCAATTTTTGTTATTATTTAATGTTTCCAAAAATTTCCAATAGGAATGTAACTAATTTCATTCGAGTATTGCATTATTATTGCTACACATTAAGTTGATAAAGTTTTTTAATGCGCAGATTTCATCGTGCAGCAAAAAAAGATACAATCATTGCTAATAAATACACACTAAAACATATTTTTGATAAATTATTGAGGTCCTTTTATTTGAAAACTTATCAATACATTAGTAATCCATTCATAAAATGAATTTATCTCAAAACTCAGATAAGACTTTTTATATCAATATCTATACGCAACATTTATAGCAATATCCTTACACAGATCGCTAGAAAAGAAAAGAGAATATATGCAATGTTTAATTTTAAAGTGACTGTAAATAGTTTAAAAATCAATCATTTAATTTCTGCAATTCCGACGTAGATTGCATTTAAATGCAAATTTACTTTATTCAAAATTTGCTACTAAACATGAAAGT
Organism: Parasteatoda tepidariorum; assembly: GCF_043381705.1. Taxonomy (NCBI): domain Eukaryota; kingdom Metazoa; phylum Arthropoda; class Arachnida; order Araneae; family Theridiidae; genus Parasteatoda; species Parasteatoda tepidariorum. Next base: position 42,716,339 of record NC_092207.1, on the reverse strand, counting down.
GATTAATAAATTCCGAAACAGTTATAAATTTCGATTGTTAGGAATTTGAGAGAACTCTTTCATATTATTCCTTTATATATTTAAATTAAACAACTCAAATCTCAATTTGTTTTGTATTCCTAGATAGTATATGTATTTTTATAAATACATTTTGTTTGTTATTAAAAGCTAAAATATTTTGGACTCCTTTAAAAATTTGTATTCTTTGCTTAAGAGCATTTTATTTGCTTCTATTGTATTGTTTGGATCTATACATCCATGCCCTTCGAAATTAAATTCATTTCATTTTGTATTTCAATAAAGTTCGTCCGATTAAAATTTGAAATATTTTGATTAAAGTCTGTCCAGATATTGTTTGAAATAAGTTTTCTCCCTTCAAAGTAAAGATGTACGATATAACTCCTGATTAAATTTGTTTTCAAATAATAATTTTTACAGAAATCAAAAAAGGTTTTGTAGAAAAAAAAAGGCGAAATTTCATTATTTTCTGAAATTAGTTCTTTAGTAACTGAAAGTATGCAAATGTATTTAGAAAATTCAAATACTATAAGGATTATATGTAAATTTCAATATTGTTGGATATGCACTTTATCAAAAATATATAAATTGTAAATTTTTAGACTATCTCGTGTTTTATACTTAAATGTTAAAACATTACGCATAAACGAGACATTTTGTTTATAATTCAAAACAAGTTGCTGTATCTTTTAATTTTGTTATAATATCGGGTTGTTCGTAAAGTGATTTCGTTTTACATTCATGAAAATGAAATGCGAATTTCTTATAGTGAATAAATATTTTATTCAATCATATATTGTCTATTCTGGTCCAATACCTGGCTGATATGAATTCTGCTCTCAGCTCGCACCGACCTCAGTACCGACGTAAAAGAACGTCAGTGGTAGACGAGTTATGGGTTAGAATTCCCTTGCCATCGGACTAACCGTCAGAGGTTTTCTTGTCCGTGTAACACAAATGCGAATTAGTTCCATTATGAAAGTACTCTGCAAAGCTATTGCTTGATCCAGGAGTTGCCTTGTCTTCTGATTTGGGTTCAAAATTACAAGGCTATGGAGTTGAACATTGATAATGGTAAATTCAGAATTGGGTCAGGCCGTTCCACGCAGATTGTAAAATAAAATAAAATAGAACAATACGATAAAAGCTACGGTGCTTCAAAGGGTTGAGTGCTCGGTTCCCAATGAAGTGACCCGTGTTCGAATTCCGAGACTGGTTGGTCGATACGAATTATGCTCCTGGTTTGCACCGATCACAGTGCTAACGTAAAATATCTCCAGTGGACGACGGAAAATATGTTAGATCCCCTTTGCCGTCGTCTAACTGTGAGAGGTTTTCGTGTTTTTCCTCTCCATGTAATGCAAAATGTGTATTAGTTCCATCAAAAAGTTCTCCCTAAAAGCCTGTATTTTCCTGTGCCTGATCCATTCCATGTCTTCTGGGTTAAGTTCAAAATAATAAAGCTGTGGGGTTGAATATTGTAAACCCAAAAATGGGTCGGTTGTTGAACACCAGTTATAAAATATTAGAACACTCTAATGAAGAACTTCAGAATTTTACTTTCGATGAATAATAAACATAAACTCTAGAAATGATAATTGCGTCTCCAGTAAGCTAAATCACCATATCAAGAATTTAGTAAAAACACAAATATGAAATTTGAGGGCTGACCACGATTCAGTCTCGAGGTCGGCCTCATCATCAGTGCTATTATCATAATAAAAACTGGTTCTCTTAATGTAATTTTTACGATTTACACAATCAAAATTTTTGGCAATTTCAAAAATAGCCACCATTTCGATTACGGAACATTACATTTCGATTTAGAGAACGAAATAGAAGAATATCCTAGTTAAGGTATGGCGTCCAATGATTCAATAGAAAATTTCCTCACATTATTTTTACGTGTGTCATAAATGTTTTAAAACTCTACAAAAAGAATAAGTGGTCGAAATGGTGAGCGTGCTGGGCTATCCGTAAACTTACGTGATACGATTGTTAGCAGACAATTGGCCGCCTTCGGGGGGCCCCCACCCCTTAATTGTCATCGACCATCGAAAGCGTGAATCAGCGGTCCACACCCATACAATCCTTTCGGATATCCGAATAGGTCGAACTTTTTTATTTTTATTCTTAATATTTTATTCATAGTGTTTTTCCGAGCACATTACGGTGATTGTTGTTTCGACAAGCTTGGGTAAAAACGGTTAATTGAACAGATTTACCGCTTTAGAACATATACTGTGAATCATTTTTTGTGGTAATCTTTTGGAACGGTGGAATTTTAATGCAACTATACAACGTTTTTTTGAGGAAATTTATGATTGGTTTCTTAAAATGTGGAATTAATATAATAGACATATGATTTTATTATTATTTTAATTTAAAAACATTCACTTTGTTCTTTAAAATTTTTCTTTATACAAAATTAATAAACGTTGTACAGTGTGCATTTAATAAATAAAAAAAAAGCGAACTCCCTAAATAACTTTTGATCTAATGATTGGGTTTTCTCGTATCAAGACTCAATCTTTAATTCGTGGGCTATATAAAATTTTGATGGAAATATAAATTTTTATGGAATATAAATTTTTATGGTATTATTAATTTTTATGGAAATCAGAATTATAATTCGGACAAGCTCGATAGAAGCATACATTTAAAAACAATCGCAATAACAGTATCAAAACTAGAAACTAAAATAACATATATCTACATTAAATGATTAATGAACATTAAATGATTAATAAATGATTAATAATAATATCAAGATTAATAAACGTTGCACAGTGTGCATTTAATAAATAAAGAAAAAGCGAACTCTCTAAATAACTTTTGATGTAATGATTGGATTTTCACGAATCAAGACTCAAATCTTTAATTCGTGGGCTATTTAAAATTTTTATGGAAATATAAATTTTTATGGAATATAAATTTTTATGGTAATATTAATTTTTATAGAAATCAGAATTATAATTCGGACAAGCTCGATAGAAGCCTAAAATTAAAAACAATCGCTATGACAATATCAAAACTGGAAACTAAAATAACATATATCAACATTAAATGAACTGTAATTGTGTCAATGCGTCAAGTCTCCTGCTCAACAAGATGGATTGTATAGATTTTCTTCATTCAATAAAGACGATTTTAGCTTTCTGTCCATCTCAAAATCCTGGTTACGTCATTATGAATATCATTAATGCGGTGCAGTTGCATATTCANTTCTTAAAATTTTTTTTATACAAAATTAATAAACGTACAGTGTGCATTTAATAAATAAAGAAAAAGCGAACTCCCTAAATAACTTTTGATGTAATGATTGGATTTTCACGTATCAAAACTCAACCTTTAATTCGTGGCCTATATAAAATTTTTATGCAAATATAAATTTTTGTGGAACATAAATTTTTATGGTAATATTAATTTTTATGGAAATCAGAATTATAATTCGGACAAGCTCGATAGAAGCATAAAATTAAAAACAATCGCAATAACAGTATCAAAACTAGAAACTAAAATAACATATATCAACATTAAATGATTAATAAACATTAAATGATTAATAATAATATCAAAATTAATAAATGTTGTACAGTGTGCTTTTAATAAATAAAGAAAAAGCGAATTCCCTAAATAACTTATGGTGTAATGATTGGATTTTCACGTATCAAGACTCAATCTTTAGTTCGTGGGCTATATAAAATTTTTATGGAAATATAAATTTTTATGGAACATAAATTTTATGGTAATATAAATGTTTATAGAAATCAGAATTATAATTTGGACAAATTCGATAGAAGCATAAAATTAAAAACAAACAATGGCAATAACAATATCAAAACTGAGAACTAAAATAACATATATCAACATTAAATGAGCTATAAATTAGGCGTAGTGTGCTCACTGGGTCAACTATCCTGGCCAACAAGATTGATTGCATATGTTTTCTGCATTCAATGAAGACCATTTTAGCTTTTTGTCCACTTCAAAATTCTGGTTGCATAAAGTGTACTAGGAGTCATTATGCATACCATTAATGCGGTGCAGTTGCATATTCAGACAATTGTCAGATTTATAAGCGAATCACCGCAACTGAATTTGGCTGTTGTTGTAGTTTATTTACGTCGCACTAGAACTGCACAATGGGCTATTGGCGACGGTTTTGGAAACTTCCCTGAGGATGATCCGAAAACATGCCATCACAATTTTGATACTCTGCAGAGGGGAATGCACCCCCCGCTTCGACAGGCCGACAACCTGCAAGCGAAGTCGAGCATTTTACGATAGAACAGTTTAACGAGAACCAATACCGCACACCCTCGGTCCCTATCTGCAGACTAATCCAAGTGGTCACCCATCCGCACACTGAACGCAGCCAGTGATGCTTGACTTCTGGGAACCGTGTCTTAACGATCAGTCCACTGCGGAACCAACTGAATTTGGAATGTTACAAATCCCTCTTAATTCTTATTCTTAATTTCATCAAGCAACTAAGCATCATAATTTTTCATAACATAGTTTCTACTATACATCATTTCATTGATGTAAATGGTACCTCACTAATATTTTTATGCAATATTCACAAAACCAAAAACTCTTTTCATTTGGACCAAAACTGTACTTAAAATTGTCCTAAAGCGTTTAAAACGGAATCAGGCCTTTCCATTAAAGATCTATAATCAGATTAAGCCTTAACGTAACGTTTTTCATTTCCGCCGTCATTTACATTGTCCAGACGATCGAGCATCTCATTCTTGCTTACTGGAGTATAAAACTGGGAAAGAGGGGTTCCTTGCTCACCCCGTAGTTAAAGACAAGTGGGTGTAGGATCATCGGAAATTCTTTGGTGTTAGTTTTATTCAACATCGATTTCTACATTGTTATCCATCGTACTCAGCGCTCCCGATTAGCGTACGCCTAGTTGGATTATCCCGATCTTCTCGATGCATGTGAATTGAGAGGGGGCAAGAGGGGGAACCGTGTAGAACGCGCGATTAGGGGTCGAAATCCCCCTATCATAAGAGAACGGCATGTTCTGGCATGAGTGGGGGTATGTTCGATGTGCAGAAGATGAGTTTGTTCGAAGGGAAGGTTGAATTTTGAAATCGATGGTGTCGTCCGTGGTGGCTGAAAACTGGCATCGATATTCTCCGCCCCCACTTCTCTCATATACCCTTTGCTCATCTTCACCCTCTTGCCCCCTTATATATATATAATAGAGCTAAGCCTGTGCGTTTGTTTGGAAAGCTTTCAAAACGATCCTCCGGCTATTTATAAAGGTTACCTTATTTGGCGGTATATCGATTTGACTTCATTTTAAATTTTAGAAGTAACACATCAAGGCCTCGTTAATGATTACGATGATATTAGGCATGATTTCGAATGCGTAAATCGCTAGTTTTAGAAATTATTCGTCCATAAATTGTATTTAGATATTGAGAAGTTTATTTTTTAATTTAGTTTTATTTCTCCTTACTATATTTGTCCCCCAATATAGTCTACATTACTGTAAGGATTAGTATTTCACAGAACATATATTTTTTTAAGGAAAAGAAACTTTTTGATTACACGCGTGAAAATCTAATCACTAAATAAAAAATTTTCTATACGAAGGGAGAGATGTATTAAGTTTTATTTGAAACCTTGCTTCAGCAAATATTGTAGTATGCTGCAGTTTTACGTATCACAATGAATGACACTTATTTTTAATTATATGTTCGACAGCCACAAATTTCATATCTAATTTACAGATTAACTAGAGTAATTCGCTTAAGTGCGAAATCAAGAGTTTTCCACAATTTTCCTAGGTAATGTGCGCTTTCTCGGTTTTACTATCGTTGAAGTTGAAAAGTTTGTTCTTTTATTAAGTAATTTGTTTATTGTGTATATTGTTTTGATTCTGCATTGGAAAAAAAAGTAAAATTACGTTGATTTTCGTAATTGTAATAATATTTTAAAACGTTTGATTCTTTGTATAATAATGTAATATTATTGTATTTGTTAAAGTGATTGATGATTAATTCTATCAACTAATGTATTGATTAATTAAACTGTAGTTACATGATTTTTTAGGTAGCGAAAAATAACATAAACATTCTGTTAATTTAAGCGTACAGAAACATTGTAGTCGTTCAAGTAATGATCTTATTTTCACTTCAACTCTTCGGCACAGAATTTTTATTAAACGTATTTTTCATGCTTTTTTCATTATTTGTATTAAGTTATGTCAAAATATACGAAATATAATATATTTAGCATTATAATAATTTATGATTATGAAATACAGCATATTTTTGAATAGGTTTCATACCTGATATCAAGGCGGCATTTGCTGAGATCGTTTAATAGGAGACCTGCAAGTGACGTTGTGTGGGTATCTCGATCCTGATTGGTTGTTGAAACGTGGCATTTGTTTACGTTAGCAACTGCTCTTTTAATTCTATTGCGAGTAAACCAAGCCCGTCAAGTTTCAGTTCTTTTGAATGACACGCTCTTTCTTCTTTCACAAAGATTTCAATTCTTTCACTATATATTTCATACTTAACACATTGACAGGCACGACACCATGTGGATAAACAAACATAAACTGGTTACATAAACAAACTAATTATGCAACGAAGGTCATAGGTCACATGTTTGGGTATCTATAATCAAGTACCTAATTGTAGTTATTCCTGAAAACTTTTTCACTATTTGCACTGTGCAAGAAGATGTTTTGGAAACGATTGCGAAATGAAATTGAACAAAAAGGCGCAAATAGTAAACTTATTTAAATGTTTGCTGAATTGGAAATTGTTTAAATTAAATCCAGAATCTTAGTTACAGAAACCTTAGTATATTATCGAATCTTCCGTCTATAAATTTCAAGTTTAAAATGAAAAAACAATATTAATAATTTTATATTATAATTCTTTATAAGTGTTGTATCGATATAATTTTAATAATTAGATTGAGACTTTAGACTTAATCAATTATACTTTTAATGAACCTTTTCAAATATCGTTCAATTTGAGCATATAGCTATTATACATACCATACTGTGCAAATTAATTGAAACAAATTATTTTATTTAAGATTTTTTGAAATTGGATATGTCCAACAAACTGTAGAACACTAACTATTGTTTTAATTTTTTTTCCTCAAAAAATGGCGCCATGAGCATTGTTGACCCCTATTTAGGGCTAAAAAAGTTCATTCAAGTACATATAAATATTACACGTTGAATTTCTCCATACATGCAAGTGTTTAATCGGGCATTATAACTTTACTTGGCTCTTTGTTATATTTAAAAAATGGTCAACTGAGAAATAAAGGCGGTCAGTTGGAGATAATATGTTGATAAATTCTGCTGGAGTGGTTAGGAAACCAATTGAATCTTGAATTGTTAAAGTTATATTTAAAAAATGCTGGGATTCTTCTGATAGCGTATTTTTTCTCCCAGATAAAATAATCCGCAATATTCAAATTATAAAGTATATAATACGCTGCGCTACAATAATGGAAGAGACACTTTCCCTTTTGACATTTTTTTAAATTTCTCCAGAAATAATCAGAGAATTATTTTGTAACTTTACAGTTGTTTAGTTTGTGATTTTTCAAACTCAGCAATAAGATTTAAATCTCTCAGAGGTTTTAGGGGCCGACTGTAATTTACGAAGAAAAACTGGAATTTTTTTAGCACCCTATGCCAGAAAATCAATTAATAAGCTTGTAACTTGTATCAATTACTTTGGTTTTTATTTGCAATTACAGCATAAAAATTCGTAATTCTACTTTAAATATTTATATAGATTTGAACATTTTTATAAAACAAATTTTATTGTCTTTTTTTTGCTACTTTTTTTTAGTTTTTTTAATTTTAAAATTATTCAGTAAATTTTTTCTTCGTCATAATTTTGTAGTGAATCGTATTTGGCAACTAATGAAAAAGAGTCTTATATGAATATCTTAAAAATGCAAAAAGTTTCGAGCAATTTTCTTTGTAGTTTTTGTACTCTTTAAAATAAAGCTCAAAATGATCAGGGGCTTACCACAAATTTTATTTTATAGTATTGAAAATGACACTATCTTATAACCGCAATGCAAAAACAAAATAATATTTGTGAAAAACCCTTATCATTTTGAGCTTTATTTTAAAAAAAGTACAAAAACTACGTAAAAAATTGCACGAAACTTTTTACGTTTTTAAGGTATTCAAGTAAAATCTTTTTTTATTAGTTGCCATATACAATTCCCCAC